>NC_059162.1:114593485-114896515 GCF_019923935.1 Bubalus bubalis | reverse complement strand
AGTTCATGGCACACACCATCTGCAAAGGAGCCTGGAAGCCTTCGTGTAATTCCCTACACCCACAGGGCAACACCAAGAATGTGGGTGGTGGCGTGTGTCTTTTTCTCATTCCATTCACCACCATGGAAGGAAGCTGTCTTCAGCTGCAAATGAGTCATCCCTGTGCCTGCTTGCTAAGTCACTTAGCGTCTGACTTTGCGACCCCACGGACTGTAGCCCACCAGGCTCCTCTGTCTTTGGGGATTCTCCAGGCAAGAACACTGGCGTGGGTTGCCATGCCCTCCTCCAGGGGATCTTTCCAACCTAGGGATGGAACCTTCATCTCTTATGTCTCCTGCACTGGCAGGTAGGTTCTTTAGCATTAACGCCACCTGGGAACCCTTAGAAAACTTAGTGCTTAGGAGACTAGAAAGGAACAGACCTGCCCAAGACTTTTTGTGATAGGGAAAACACCTTTGTATTTTGTTACAAGTTCATCAAGAAAGGGATATTGCCTATAAGATTAAATGATACAACGGCCCATCTCTGGGAACCCTGCCTCCCAGGTAATGAGCATTAAGCAAAAATACTTGTGTTTAGCTCACAGGAAACATCCTGACCAGGCCCACCTGTGAATAATGCAGACAGGAAGAAATGAACACAGCCCCCTGCAGAGGCTGATCGTTGATGCTGTTCAGCTGCTAAGTCCTGGCCTCCAGTCCTGACACCTTCATGGGGCCCCAGCTCAGGAGCGCCTGATTTTCCCAGAGGGACGGTTTTGAGATTCTTGTCATTTCTGACATCTGCCCAAAACATTCTTCTTACTTAGCCTAGTAATACAATAGAATATCTGCGAAAGGGGTCATCTCCTAATTATTTAGGACTGGAGAGATGAGAGGAATACACTGGAGACAACAATCAATCTTTTCATTTCTCCCTGGGAGAACATAAAAAATTAATCATGTGCCCAAAATTTCTTACAATGAATTTTGCTCTGTGGTAAAAATACTGAAGCCTGATGCCTATCGCTGAGGTTTTGGAGAAGTTTTGTGTCGTGATATTTAAATGAATTTTGGATCATATATTTACACTGGGAAAGAAGTTTTATTGGTAACATATTCGATTATAAAATTTAACCAAATCAGACTTCATTTCCTCTGCCAATTTTTTTTTTAAACTTATTGTTTTTAAAAAAGGAGGGGGTGACTATAAAAATGAACTAAGAATAAGGATCCGATTAATGCGTGGTGATTAGTTAAATAAGTTCACAGGTGAAAGGCTCACAATTATGACTTGAGGTGAAATGGGATTTAACACAAAGCCTACTGTCTTCAACAACTTCATTCCATCCAGACCTGAGTACAACAAAGACGAAAGATCAGGAAAGAAGGCAAAGTTCCAGGGTAAGAGGAAATACTCAAATTTTGCTGTAACGGAATTTCCCTTTCCTCCATTTCTAATAAAAGAGGTGGGGGGAGGGGAGGTAGTTAAAAACCAGAAAAAAAAATTCACCATCCACCAAGAAAAGATGCAAAGCGTCACATAAACAACCTTGAAATCACTGGCCTTAAGAATAAAAAGGAGCAGGGCAGTGGGGGGCTTCACCCGGACACGTGGCTTGCCACGAAGCCCTCAGGTGGCCCCAGCCAGTGTGAATGGCCTGAGAAGTACATGCATGCTTGCAATGGACTGCCATCAGGACCGTGCCGATCTCAGGAAAAGGGAGGAAAAAGCTACGGAAATGGTAAAGACATCATGTGAAGATACGGCAAGAGGAAAAAAGGGGGCAAGGGACTGTGGGAGTTTCCTGGTGGCCTAGTGGTTAGGATTGTGGGCTTTCTTTGCTGTGGCCAGGGTACAATCCTTGCTCAGGGAACCAAGATCCTGCAAGCTGCGTGGCATGGCCAAAAAAGAAAAAAAGGTCAGCGGAGGAGAGTTGCAAAGGAGCCTGCAAAACTCAAAGGGCAGATGGAAGAGAAAACTCAAAAAGCAGAAGGAAATCCCTTCCAGTCGCTTCCCTCCCTGATGCCACTCATTAACAGGCACTTAACAAGAGCTCCAGGAGAAGAATCTGAAACAGCGTCAGAAGAGATGGAAGCCTCTAGAATGGAGGACCAAACTGGCATTTTGGAACAAATGAATAAAATGTGGAAAAGTAAGGGAAAGAAGAAAACACCACTCCAAGCTGAAATTCTGACAAGGAGGAACGGCAGGAAATAAACTCCATCAAGGAGACGAAAAGACAGAAGTTAACTGACAGGAAGACAAACGAAACCAAGGGAAGGAGAAATGCTGCCTCTGACAACAGATGCCCAACTAAAGAACTCGGGTGAATTACGGAGGAACTGTCCTGAAATGCAGGAAGACACGGACCTGCAGAGCACACGATCTTCCAGGAGGGAACCACAGAGACTCTCTAAGGATGGAGCCTCGGAGGCCCTGCTGAAGAGCTGTCATGCCAGTCAAGCTGGGGGCTCTTATCCTGCAGCGGGGTTCAAGGTGCACCCCCAGGAACACTCTCCAGAGCCTCTGTAGGGGGTTGGAAAGTGGCCAGTGTAGTATTTTTTAAGAGATGTACGACTGGTTCTGAAACTGTGACAGTAACAACCAACTTGCACTGGCAAGCATGTTACACTCTAAGCCACAGACCAAGACAGTGGCTCTGGCTGCATCAGGTAACCTCTCTGCAAAGGCAGAACCCGCTGCTGGGGTGTTGGGAGGGTTGCACCATCACCCTGGCCTTCCAAAAACCAGCAACCTGCTTTGGGACACGTCCCACCTTCTTGGGAGGGACAAGCTGGGTACATGTGCGGTGACAGTTTTTTGTGTGATGCAAGTCAGTTAAGCAACAACAATCAAATAGTTAACCAGCTGACTCCCGGGGATGTCACCGCGCATTTGGTGAGCACCATGGTCCATGGGGACCCTGCCTGAACACCTCTAGGGGATGAGTGGCTGATTTTTATTAATTCAACCTGGAATTTCAAGAACCTCACTGTTCCTACTGCTTCAACACTTCTGGATCTACTTCACGGAAGAGTAACCTTGAAATGACAGAGGAAGTGAATGTATCTTTAAGGTCTCACTTGTGTAGTTCAGGTTTTCTTGACATCAAGTAAATACAAGCAAAAATTAACTGGGTGAAAAGGCAGATGTAAAATGGAAACAGGAGACCCTAGAGCGCTATTTTGTGTTCATAAAAACACCTTCATTGCCATCCCTGATAAGCAGTGGGTCAGATTTATAAACTATAACTTGAACTTGTACGAGTTTTATTAATCGACCAGCACAAGGTATCAGAGGGCTACTGAAAGCATTTTGTAAAAATGGTACTGCTGCTCAAAGAGAAATCTGAGACTAATGTTTGAGGAAGTGATTTGTTGCTCAATAGTCATACTGAACTTCCCTTATATCTTAACTTCAAGAGCTTTGAGGAAAATGTAAACTGGTAGCTTAACACGTGAAACCCGCTAAGAGCTCTCCCCTCCAAATACCACCTTTTCAAGACAATAAACATGGAAGCCCTGGGCAGGTGTAGGCTGGCTGATCATCATCAACTAAGGACAGACCCAGATCCACCTTCAAGTTTTATTAGTTTTTCCTCTGTGGAGAAAAAAGGTGGGAGGCTTCCCTGGTGGCTCAATGGTTAAGAATCCGCCTGCCAATGCAGGAGACTTGGGTTCCATCCCTGGGTCAAGAAGACCCCCTGGAGGAGGGCATGGCAACCCCACTCTAGTATTCTTGCCTGCAGAATTCCATGGACAGAGGAGCCTGGCGGGCTACAGTCCATGGGGTCACACAGAGTCAGCCAAACTAGCAACTAAACAATGACAAAACAACCACCTGCAAAAATACCCTACTAAAACTGCTGTAAGATGGCATGATCACAACAGAACATGTCTCTGTAATCACGGCTGCAGAATCTCAGATACTGCGGAGTAAACCACACCCCGCAGCATCAGTGATCCCAGAAGGCAGGCAGGTCCCAGAACCTGAAGCATCCTTTCTCGTGATGGTGTTCAAGCGCTCTACGGTGGAAAGGGGACACTCGCTACACAGACAAGCCTGGACCTTGCCGTCCTCAGCTCACACTCTAGGTATGATGCCCATGCCTGGGCCTGTAGCCTGTTCCCTTGGGCTTGGAGCCCCAGACACACTCGGGCTGCCCTGGCTCCACACGCTGGGACTCTCCTGCAAAACTGTTTCGGGAAACCAGAACCTGCCCCTACCCACAAAGTTCATACACCATCCTCCCTGGAACTGGGTGCTTCTCCCAGTAACTCAGTAGCTGCTCCAACAGACAGGCAGCCTGCACGGCCCAAACCGCAGGAGACTCGGGGAGACCAGGGGTCTCACTGAGGCCCCTGGATCTGGCAGCTGAGCCATCAAACTCTGCTCTCAGGACAGACACACACTCCGCTGTCCCGAGAGTAGAGGTTGACAGAGAAGCCTGGCAGGCTACAGCCCATGGGGCCACAAAGAGTCGGACTGAGCAATTAACACACACACGGTGTGTTCCTAACCTACCTGGGGACTTCCAGTCAGCGAGTGATGCCAGGAACAGAGTGAACAAGACAGGACTTTTTTTTTTTTTAATATATATTTTCTTGGCCACACTGCACAGTACATGGGATCTTAGTTCCCCGACCAGGGATGGAACCCACACCCCTTGAACTGGAAGCATGGAGTCAACCACTGGACCGCCAGGGAAGTCCCCAGGATTTCTGACTGTCAAGGGCAGTAGGAGAAAAAGGAAAGGGATGAGGAGAGCTGGCTGCGTGGGGAATGGGAGGGGACCGGGCACCAGGAACAGACAGTCCGTGTCCCCTGGAACACACTGGGAACCCCCTGAGCAGATGACACAGGGGGGCGTCTGGTTTTGAATCAGCCCTCTGAAGGAGAAAACAGCCATTTCTCCAAAATGATGGGCACCTCCATATATTAATAGAATCTAATATTCAGGCACTCATCGGAGCGATTGTGGGTTCAGCTCCAGACCACCGCAATAAAGTATCAATCACAACAAAGTGAGTCACAAAACCTGGAAGGTTCCCAAGGCGTGTAAGTTACGTCCGTACTGTACCGTCATAGTCTTCTAAGCGTTCAACCGCATCATGTCTAAAAAACCAACATATGTACCTTAATTTTAAACCTCTGCTGAAAAAAAAGGCCGACCAAATCACCTGAGCCTTCAGCCAGCCACAACCTTTTTGCTTGAAAAGAGTTTGAAATCTTCCAAGAACTATCAAAATCTGAGACACGGAGGGAACAAATGCTGCTGGGAAAAACAGCACCAACAACTCGCTTGATGCAAGGTAGCCGCAAAACTTCGTCTTTTTTTTTTTTTAAAAGTGGGTATCTGAGAAGCGTCAATAAAACGAGGGATGGCTGGGTGACCAAAGAGGGAGGCTGTTGGCTGGACACTGAGCGCTCGCTGCCGGGGCTGTAGGCGAATGTTCCAGCATTGACTCCTGTCTCTGAAATAGTCTGGTGGTAAACGGAATATATTTAGTGGTGCACATCTGTTTCCTTGGGCAAAAACATACTTAAGGTTATTTATTTTTAGTGCCCTGCACATTTATTTTAAGCATCAAAAAGGATAAATTACACAAAGGACTGAGGCCGCAGGACACAGAGCCCAGCTGCTCACCTGGTGGCTTTAAAAAACGAGGCCAGGCCCCACTGGCCAGGGCCCGAGACATGCCCAGGGGCAAGCGCCTCAGCAAGGTGGGTGTGGGCGTGGGGTGGGCTGCCCTGCACCCACCAGGGGCCAACCAGACGGTGTCTCTGTCTCTCAGACGCGACTGCTCTAAACTAGTGTTTCCCGGTGTGAAAAGAACTTATTAAAAAAAAATTATTTGTGTCATGTGAGCTATATTTTTGAACACGTTTATTTAAAAATAAACATAGAACTGTCGGTTCACACAGTCCTCTGCATGCAACTCAGGTGCTTGTTTCAAGAAAACTAAAACGGGCTGGTGGCTGTGAGTTGGGATCCTGTGGAGAAACCCAGAGTCCTCTGCAGGTCACACCTTGAAGTGTGGACACACCGCAGGGCAGGGGTCGCAGACTGTCTCTGGGGGTGGCTGCCGGAGAGTCAATACTCCAGACCTTGCGGGCAGTAGCCTTGTTTGCGTGGGGCGTTTTGTTTTTGTTTATTCTTAGAAGACTATAGAAATGCAACAATGCCCCCCCACCCAAGGTCTGGGGTCAGCAGCCTGGGAAGCAGCCGGCACCTCCCCCTCCAGGCTTGCTCCCCCGGGAGAGAGACTGCTCTGCGATGGTCCCATTCTTGCCTTAAAACTGGACACAGGAATCCAGGGTTTGCACTTAGCAAAAGACTTTAAAACTTAAAAAAGAAAAAAGTGCATGACCTGTCACTTTGTATAAAAACAGCAAAAAGGATTAGTTTATTAAATTTTTTCTTTACCTTCTAGGAGTAAAAAGACATAATAGTTTAAACTACTGTGTGTCAAAAGCCCATATATATGTAACGTGGTTGTTTTGTAAATACATGTTTGTGCAGACTGCAAAAGAAGAGCGATGCATCCAGTCCTTCGACCGCATGGGCTGGGGGTGACCGCTGCGGGACAGCCGTCTGCCCTCGAGGTTCCTGCTGGGGACAAGGCCCTGAGCATTGGGAATGTCACCTCCCATTTCCGGGGGTGGAGCTGGAACACTCTCAGGAACCGTCTCATTCCCCTGGAAACAGTGTCAGGACTCAGGGGAGGGCGTCCAGCCGGTGTGTCTTAGGACGAACACGCTGGCAGGCAGGAGGGGGCGTCCTCTCAGACAGACCCAACAACTGTTGTCTAACATGCAGTCAAGTCATGCTCTAACTGGTAGCTCAGTCGGTAAAGAACCCACCTTTAATGCAGGAGACCAGGTTCGATCCCTGGGTCGGGAAGGTCCCCTGGAGGAGGAGATGGCAACCCGCTCCAGTCTCCTTGCCTGGAGAATCTCATGGACAGAGAAGCCTGGTGGGCTACAAGCCAGGGGGTTGCACAAGTTGGACATGACTTTGCTACTAAACCACCACTTAAATCTCAAAAAAAAAAAAAAAAAAAAAAACCCTTCTTGGGGCTTAACATTTCTCTAGAAAAAATGATCTGTCATTTCGACAGTAAAACTTTCAAGACCCCAGTCTCCTTTTTCCTATGAAGGAAGTGGTTTTGTCATCTGTGAAGTCAGGAGGTGTCTCAGGGAAGCAACAACCATGTCCCCCAGCATGCAGGCTACTACTGGGGGACTCTGGGGGTCAAATGACACGACCGAGCGTGTGGGGACGCTTCCCGGGAGAAGCCAGCGTGCACAGCTGCTCAGCTGCTCAGGTGTAAATGACCACCTGCGACTACAGCCATTCGTCCTGAAGCCTCGCCTCCTCTGGGGAGTGCCCGCCCCGACCGCAGGCGCCGTGCCCAGCTCTCAGCAGGCCCCCGGGTTCCCGCTGAATTAATTATAACAATACGGGACAGTGTGTTCAGAGTTCCAGACAACCGACTCAGAGACACATTTTGTCCTGCCAACTCTATCCATGCCAAAAACATAATCTCCTTACTCTTAATTTTACGGCCTTTTTTTTTTCTTGTTAAAAATGAAGCAGAACCTACTTTCTCTTTAGTTCTTTGAAATAAAGAAACGCGATAATTTTAGCATTCTTCGCCTGTTTTAAAGGCAACATTATCTGATCCTCAATATGGCTTACGTGCGAGGGGACAGTTATTTAGCATGCTGTTTACACAGATCAGGACGATGACAAGGGTCAATGATGTGTCTACGGTTAGAGACCGAGTTAGCATCTGCAATAATTCGAGGTGGCTGAACTGACTGACTGCTGCTTTACCTACTAAGCCAACCTACCAGCAGGCTCTTCATAAGGTTTCAGATACTCCTCATTAAAAAATGTTCATGTACTTTTAATCACTTGGTTGCAAGTAACATGGTAAAATTATGTGGAAACACTGAACTGGCTAGATTTCAAAACTCCTCAAATTTTATTAGCGTTTACAGATTTCGTTCATTGGAACATTAAGCAGCACCCAAGAACGCATTCAGAAATAGGCCTAACATCTGCTGAGCAGTGGTAGCTGACAAAATTTTTTTTTTAAAGTTTATTTGATTTGGAAAGGATTTTTGGAGCTGACAGTTTAAATGCATTTCGTATGTCCCAGAAAATAAAGGCTGGTATTTACCACATGGCTTGTTTCTAAGAAACGAAGTAAACATTCATTCTAAACAGTTCATTTTTTAAAAAGTGATTTAAGATACACAGGCTCCTGAGAAGGCTTTTATTGCCCTGATGATACGCACATCTGTCGGGGAACAATTCCAGGGGGTCCTCCAGGGACGCAGGGATTAACAGAGAGACGTCCAGCTCGAGGTGACCTGACCGCAGCAGACCCCTGCTTCCAGAGGAAGTGACCACGGCCAGCAGGTGGCATCCCAGCTAGGAACCGGCGGGGCACAGTGGCAAGGTCACCCTGGGCTGGTCACCCTCGCGGGGCACTGTCGGGCTGGACACACCGGGGAGGAGAAGGAGAAGATGGGGGGTGCTCCTCACCCTTTTTGGGGGCCCCCGGGGCGCTGAGGCACGTGCAACCAGAGAAGCTCCTGACCTCCCTCGCAGCCCAGACAGCAACCCCACCCCGGGGCAGGAAAGAACCCATGAACTCAGGCTCAACCCACACCACCGGGGATGTGGTCAACTATTTTTTTTTTTTTTACTACTTTTATTTACTTTTTATTTGGCTGTGCTGCGTCTTGGTTGTAGCAGGAGGGGTATTTGCTTGCAGCATGCCAACTCTCAGTTGTAGTATATGGGATCTAGCTGCCTGACTTGGAGTGGGGGCAGTCAAACCCGGACCACCCCCTGCATTGGGAGCAGGGAGTCCTAGCCACTGGACCACCAGGGAAGTCCCCAGCCCACTTTAAATTCTCTTCTTTTCTCTTGTTTCCAGATGACCACAATGTAGGTCCCAGGCATCTCATACAGAGCTCTGCTGTCCTGAGCTGAGCTGCACTTAAAGCTGGTGGAATAACTTCGCTGGTCATGGGAGCTTGGTCAAGGAACAGGCTGTCTGGGACAGGAGCAGAGAGCTGGGGGGGTGGGGGTGAGCATCACGATCTTGCTCCTGGTAGACATGAGGTCCTCAAGTCATACCAGGGAGAAGAGTTGAGGAGGAAGGCTGTTTACCTGGAGCAGAAGACACAGCAGCAAAGGAGCAGGACCCATATGGACCAGCTGCGCATCCCCGGGCCCCGGCCAGCTCTGCGCCAGCGCTAAGCAGAGTCGTCTACGTATTTACCTTCTCAGTCCCCGCAAACGACTCTCGGAGCAGAGGGAGCAAGTCCACATTCAGGCGGCTGGCTGACTCACCCCAGGCCGGGAGGACCGAGAGTTTAAGCGGCCAAGGCAGGGTGGGAACCCAGGCTTCAACCACAGGCAAGTGAGTCGCGGGCCTGGCACGGAGGCTCAGGGCTTCAAGGAGGAGGGCAGCCCCGTCCCTGGGGACACTTGGGCATCCAGGCACCCCAGCCGTGAGACCCCCCACCCCGTCCCTGGATGCTCTGGGGCTCCCGGGAAACATGTTGCTGCTCCTGGGTCACCAGCTTGCCGCCCTCCTGCGGTGGTCCTGCTCCATCCTTGAAATCACTCAGCCCTCCTCCCCTACCACACACCACGTCAGCAGTAAAGACGGCGCTGGGCATGTACAGGTCCCTGTCCCGGGAAGGCAAGCCAGTTCCCTTCTTCCCGTGGAACTGCTAAGTCTGTCAAACTCCGCACATCCGTACCAACAAGAGAAACAGCTGCAGGCTCCTTTCAGCAAGGTTTTTAAGAGTCGAGACACACCCGGTATACTTCCCCACACCCCGGGGCACAGTACAAAAGCACATCCCACGTTCTATGACTTACGTTCAGAAAGCCTGATTTCTCACCTAGACTTACACACATTATGTAAAGTTTTCCTTGACCAGCCGTTATCTTGTCCTACACCTTTCCTTACTTTAGCGAGACATTCAGGTTTCTTCTGTCCCCCTCTTCCGTTTCAGCCCCTCCTCTTTATGTGGAGGACTGTCCCTCTCCTCCTCCTACCTGGGAAGGACACGGGCTTCCCTCCCCACCTCCAGCACATCCCTTGGGGAAGACCCACCTTTCATTCTCTGCCTACACTCTTCGGACCATCCTAGTCTGTTCTGCTCGTCAAAGGAAGGGTGCAGAGCCAAAACTCCTAGATCCAAGTCCCTGTTTTCTGTTTTGGGGTGGTGGTGGGTGCTGCCACACATGTGGGCTGGAGGGACCTGAGAGCAGAGACAGATGGAGGCATCGCCCCCGGCACCGTCACAGCCCACCACCCTCAACATCTACCACTCCATCCGCTGGACGGTCTGATCTGTCTCAGAGCTGATGGGTCCCTTCCCCGCCCCCACCACCGGGAGGACAGCTGCTGGGTACCAGCCTTTCTGGGCCCCAGGTCCTCTGTGTGGCCCACGGCAGGAGACACGAGGGAGGAACACAGAGAGAGACGCCTGAAGTTCAAAGCCCTCGGGGACACCACGGTCTCCCAGCTGCAAGGGGACGCGGCTCAGGCTGCCCACGTTCTCCATCAAATCCCTGCATAATACTGGGCAGCCTGAGTTTCCTTCCTTTCTCTTCTTATCTTGAAGGGAGCTAAAAACAGCGGCAGACACATGGGGTCTGCGGCGGGGAGGCGGGGGTGCACGGTGGACATCGAGCATCCAAACACATGAGCTGGAAACTCTGACTACACGCCCAGATCATCCTTCGCTGGCTGCACCGGCAGCCATCAGCAGGGCACGGGCGGCAGAGGAGTAGTTCCCATCGGAAGTGAGTGACGGCTGTGTAGTTTCATCATCGGTGTGAAGGGCACATGTAAACCGACCAAATCTTTCTGATGTTCCAGGAGACCAGCGTGGGCCCGGCCAGCGAGGCCTGCGGCAGCTCCAAATTCTTCATCTCACTAAGAAGTAACGGGGCAACTTCAACAGCTCTGCCTCAACACCCAGGGTGTACTATACACATGCTGCTCTGGGTTAACTTTCCCTAAAACTGTGATCCATTCCAAACCCTCGGTACCTGTGGGCCAAAATCCAGAGCCGGCTGTCTTCATGACATGAGGGGAACATGGACTCAGACACGGGGAGGAGCCCCTGGACGACAAGGCACAGACTGCAGATGCGTCCGTAGGCCCAAGATCGCCCGGGGCTGGCAGTAACCAGGACCCGGACTCTCCCGAGTTCCCTCCGGCAACAGCCAGCCTGTGAAGCCCTTGCTCCCGGACTCTCGGCCTCTGGAGCCCTGAGAACACAGCTCTGGTTTCAAGCAACCCAGACTGTGGTCACTTGTCAAGGCAGCCCTAAGGACTTGGATACACACACGCTGTCTCACACACACACACACACACGATTAAAAATGTTATGTGCATGGCCCCCAAATTTTACTGTTTGTATTATTAATACTTCCGTGGATGTACAGGTTCCCGACTGAGTGACCTACTTTTGCATTGCAGGAAGTGTTAGTCGCTTAGTCGTGTCCAACTCCTGTGATCCCATGCACTGTAGCCGCCAGGCTCCTCTGTCCATGGGATTTTCCAAGCAAGAATACTGGAGTGGATTGCCATTTCCTATTCCATGGGGAATCTTCCTGACCTGGGATTGAACCTGGGTCTCTTTCATTGCAGGCAGATACTTTACTGTCTGAGCCACCAGGGAAGCCCTGTACATTGCTAATTCACTAATTATAAAAACACACATAATATTTAAATCTATTCCCTCATTTCAAATTGTATCTTTAAAATAATCTAAAGTGGATGCGTCAGCTATCTTTGCCACAAGAATAAAGTATCAACCAAAATGGATCACACAATGAATGCATGACAGATGTCATCCTCTAAAAGCGGACGAAACCTGCACTCGGGAGAAGCCTGGGGATGTGAAAAGAGAAGGCGCTGACCACCTTCTCCTTCTCAGGCATCCAGGATCCCCCCACCATGGGTCAGAGTAGCACTAAAGGATGGTCGTTGTCGTTCAGGTGCTGTCATGTCCGACCCCTTGCCACCCCACTGACTGCAGCATGCCAGGATTTCCTGTCCATCACCATCTCCCGGAGCTTGTTCAAACTCATGTCCATTGAGTCAATGATGCCTTCTAACCATCTCATCCTCTGTTGCCCCCTTGTCCTCCTGCCCTCAATCTTGCCCAGCATCAGGGTCTTTTCTGATGAGTCTTTCCATTAGCTCCAAAGTATTGGAGATGCAGGTTAAGCATCAGTCCCTTCCGATGAATGTTCAGGGATGAATACACTAAAGATTTTTTACATATTAATTAAAGCAAAAGGACAGCCCTGTGCAGACAGGAGAAGCGCAGGGAAGCCCCTGTGAGCTGTGTGCACAGAGCCCACAGCAACACACCTCCTATGGAAAGCTGCTGCCCCGTGGAGATGGCAGGGTGTCACTCTATAAGAGGCAAGGGGGGTAAATCGGTAAGCTTCCCTGGTGGCTCAGTGGTGAAGAATCCTCCTGCAATGTGGGAGACCCAGGTTTGATCCCTGGGTCGGGAAGATCCCCTGGAGAAGGGATAGGCTACCCACTCCAGTATTCTTGCCTGGAGAATCCCTTGGACAGAGGAGATGGAGGGCTACCATCCATGGGGTCCCAAAAGAGTCGGACATGACTGAGCGACTAACCCTTTCACACTTTCGATAACAGCAGCAAGGAAATGGGAGGGTCTCACAGCTCACCCAGAGTCCAGACCCCTCAGCCCAGCACCCACGACATAATACCAGCAGCTGTGCCCCGACCTGACCCTTGCTGCAGAAGTCACTGCAGATGCAGCTGAGCTGTGATGGCATCACTGGCTTCCGGCGCCCCTGGAAAGGATCCCTCTGCTCCCACATTCTCCATAAACCTGGGTGGCAACACGGTGCCTGAAAGCTCCAGAACATTCACTGCTGTCAAGCTTCTCGAGGAAGCAAGCATGGGTAATTGATGGATGTTAAGGCGTCTGGCAAGGGTTGAAAACGCTTTGCAATTACAGGTTCCCGGACAAGGAGCAAGGACTCTTTATGTGCCAAGGCTTTTCTCATGCATTTCCTTTCAGAAACAACAAATTCTGGGCCCCTCCTGCCACCACGTGGGACTTGCCCCGGCACGTGGATGTCAGTTCCCTGGTCTGGAGAAGAAATGCAAAGATGTACCCAGCCCGCCTGGTCCCAGGGTTGGCGGCCCTTGGGAAACAAGGGCTCATGGGGGGCTAAAGACTTCCAGGCACCAGGGGGCATCTGTTCACGGTTCTTCCAGGACCCGGAGGCCCTGACACATGTCCACGGTGGGCACCCCTGTAGGCTGCTGGCAATGCCAAGAATAATCCCTTGACCCGGAATCAAACAATGAGAACACAGGTGGCCAGGTGGCAGGGCCAGGCCCTGAAGGTGAGAGCAAACATCGCGGACACTCTATCCCCTGACCTGGGAGCCCTTGGGCACCGGCCCTGCTGAGGGGTGAGACACTTCCACCCTGCAGATGGAAGAAAGGACGTCCCGAGAGTGAACCCGAGATGCTTCCCCACTTTACAATGGATGTATTCTGAAAATCACATGACACCGTGAAATTCGCATTGTTAAGAACGACTGCCTGAAAAGTGGAGAAAGCGGGGCTTCTAAGAGGTCGTGTTTAGGTTCCCCCGCTGGGGATGGTTTTACTTTTGATGTACAAACACGCAAGAGAAAGGCTTCCATGTTCATCAAAACCTAAGGGTCTGCCACAAAGAAAGCACAGCGAGGCCCAAACGTGATGGCAGACACTGAAACGGCAAAAGTCACAATAACAACAAAACAGCACCACGGATGGGGGAAGCGGAAGCTGGCCACAGGCGGGAGAGCTGGGGACCCCCACCAGCCACACCAGACGTCAAGTCGGGCAGGAGAGAGGCCAGCATGCGGCCGTGAAACCGGGGCCCAGACCACGTAACCTATCTAGGACCTCCACCCCCGAGTGAAACCCAGGGTATCCCGGGCCCACAGGCAGCCTGACTTGAGGAGGTAGGGTCATCAACCTACACAGCCTGCCCCGAGGAATAAGTAGAAACCCAAGAAAAAAAGTCTCTAAAAGACTCTTGGGTGTAATCCAGGTGACCACGGCTAAAACCCACACTCAGACGCAAAGGCACAGGTACACCAGCACACCCGAGTACAGCGTCCAGGAGAGGAGAAAGGGGGCGCCTGTATCACCTCTCTAAAGCACACACCTGTCTAGCATCTGTATCCATCTTTCCGTGTCTAGGTATGCTTTTCCTCCTTGACTCCCACATCCAAGCCTTCACCTCTAATCTCCCTGAAATCATCATGTCGATATGGAAAACGAAAACATTCTCACGTGTCCACTGAGAATTCTGCAACGTCATGGCAGAGCCCCAAAGGTGGCCAGAGAATTCCACCTTCCACACGCTTCGCAATGATTACAAGGTGCCCAGCAACGAGAGTTAAATACTAGAACAGGTGTTACAGGGAACATGGGAAGCTACTCGGAACTACTGCTAAGAAGACATCTAAGGGACAAAACAGGGTGAAATGTTTAACTTAAAAAAAAAAAAAGGATAAGATGAAAACAAAATCGGATGGATAACACAGAACGAGGAGGCAGGGAGGACTACAGTACAGAGTTGGGTCTCTCCTCGCTCTTCAAACAAGACAAGCGCTGCCATGAAGGAAATGTATAGTTACCTGCATCCATATCTGCAAAGAATGGAACAGCCAGTAAGAAAAAGAAGGAACCAGAAATTCAGTGTCTCAGAGTTGGATTTTTAAAAGGTTACACGGAGAGAAAATATAATTTAGAAAACGGTGTGTGTACACTCTAGCTGGATTTGGGGGGACACGGAAGCTACCTGGTTTCCTAGCTTGACTACCATCGTTTTATTTAAAGCGAAAAACAAAACGTGGATATGTTAAACTGAAGAAGTAAAAGCCTCATGGCAAAATAAATAGCTTATTCTCATGCAAAAATGATTATTCCATGTTTACAGTACAATATAAAGGGGGAAAACACACTCAAACGTATGGTGGTGGTCATCTGAAGTGCTCGGGTCTGCGACTATGGAAAGGTCCATACAAATTACGTTATAAACTCAACATCCAAAGCGAAGACATGTCCAAGTAGTAATATTTAAAGGCATGACACCGGACTCAGGTGTGAAGGGACAGAACCACCAGCTAAGAGGCATATTTAACAGTATTCATGGTTTGACTCTATTGCTCCCAATGCCAAGATGAAGTTAACGTAACTGGTTGGCTGACAATACTACCAAAAAAGCAACATAGCTACGGATTTCTGCTGCTTCGTATTTTGTTCTTTTTCTTGACATGGGATATACGACAGTCATGATTTAGAATATGCTAACGAAAACCTTGGCCAACTAAACTCTCTTGAGCTGGAGACGGTCTGCCAAAAGAGCATACCTTCGGGAGACTCCTCCTGGACATACGTGCCGGTCAGATAGCGGTGCACCAGGGCCGACTTGCCGCTGGCCAAGTTACCCACAATGCCCTGCAACACAGAAATGGACAGTCACTAAGGAGCGGTCAGTGTACCACGCTTTCAGCAACCTGCAAACAGACAGGGCTGGAACAGACAGCAATCCGAAACATCGTCTCATTAAATTCTTCTCCGGGAGAAAAAGGGATTCCAGCACCCTCAGTTAACATCACACATCTCTATCAGTCTCCACGGCCTGAGGAATCAACACGGTTTGGACACACGTTGGCTGTGGTGGCATTTTTCCAGATCCCATGAGTGCTGGTTACATTGGGAAGGTGCACAGCCCGCCAACGTGCACTGGGGACCCTCAAAACTCTCAACAAGGCACGAACGAGGTTAAAGAGGACACAGGGGCAGTACTGGGCCATAAAGAGGTTAGGGGACATTCTGATACATTCCATCACGACCTCGGGGCAGGATCAGGAGTCCGGCAGGAACAGTGTCCAGCAGGGACCGGAGGGGAGAAAGCCGCACCAAGGCAGGGCAGAGGTGGCGAGCTGGCCCCATCTCTGGACACGGGATCCCACATTGCAGGGCTGAGATGAGGAAACACCAGAGGCCTGTGGTCAAGGCGGCCGAGGTGTTCATCCTCCCTGAAACATGGCTCCCGAGAGATGTGAGGGACCACCGTCCCAGCAGGTAGGAACGCACCATCTCCAGGGTGCAAGGCTGGCTTTATCCCATCTTCTGCCAGAGACAGCTCCCCCGTAGACAGCTCTCGCTCCCACAGCTCCCCACAGCTGACACCTGGATGCAGGGACCGCCCCTCGGGACGCCCTCCCCTCTCTGGGGAGCTCATCCCTCACCATCTTCTGTGTGAAGACCCTCCTGCACAATAACCTCTTCCTCCCCTACTAGAACTAACCCCCCAAAGCCGCGTTGAAGCATCAAAATCAATTCCTGCTTAGGAAAAGCAGGACAAGAGCCCTGCCCTGCATACAGTCTCCTCCCAGGAAGAATCTGCTTCGCTCTCCCGCCAGCCAGGCCTCCGGGGCATACCTTCCTGCTGACCCTGAACCACCACCCCCCACAAAGTTTTTGACTCTATGGCTTCAAAGACACTGCTCAAGGTCACCAACAAATTGGTTTCTGAAACCCCTCACCTTCCCCTTGCCCTGACCCAGCCCTTCACCAGAAGCTGTAGATGAGGTTCTCTGCAAACTTCTGCCTTGGGCTTCCTCTTGGAATTCCGTCTCAGCCACGTGGGCTCCTCCTCTAGATCCCCTGGATTCTGGATTCTAAAGCCCACCTGAGGGAGCCAAGGCCACATCCCACCTCCTCGTAAGGAGCTTCGGATTCCCACTGTCGTGCCTCAGCCCCACCCCCATTCAGGTAAACTCACACACACCCAAGGCTCCGCATGGACACACCTGACTATTCCCCCTAGCCCGGAGGACCGTTTGTGAGCATCTCCTCCGCCCCACGGGGCAGGCGGTGCAGTCCGTCCACTGGAGCTCGGGACAGCCTTTAGCTCGTCACCCTGCCTGGGAGCTCCCCCTCCTCACCCCGAGAATACCAGAGATTCTTTACGATCAACACTGCAAAAATGCGACGCCCTCATTTCACAACTCTTGGGAAGCCTCTCACTCTGGCTGCAGGCTGGAGTCCAAGAATTTCATGAACAGACAACAAAGTGTCCCCTCTGCATCCTTACAATCAGTCTTGATGGAGGCACCCTGGCCAGGCGGGAACTGCACCCATGCTTCACTCACCCAGGCCCTCCTGCTCTACTTCACCCAAGAGTTTAGGGTGGTCTCTGTGCTTCTCTGCACACCCAGCACACTATACACTGTTGATGTTCTTGGCTCTACCTCCCACCACATCCTGTCCCCCAAGACCAAGAACTAGGTCTCGGATACTGGCGAGGACACTCCTCTGTATCCCTACACCCAGTAGTTTCTCGTCCCAACAAAGTGCTGGGAAATATGGGATGGGTGCGTGGGTGGGTGGGTGGATGGGTGAGTAGGTGGATAGGTTGATGGGTGAGTGGCTGGAGAGGATGGATGGATGGGTGGATGGGTGAGTAGGTGGATAGGTTGATGGGCGGGTGGATGGGTGGATGGATGGGTGGGTGGGTGAGTGGGTGGGTGGATGGATGGGTGGGTGGATAGGTGGGTGGGTGGAGAGGATGGATGGATGGATGGGTGGGTGGGTGAGTGGATGGATGGATGGGTGGGTGGATGGATGGGTGGGTGGATGGGTTGATGGGTGTGTGGATGGGTTGATGGGTGGGTGGGTGGGTGGGTGAGTGGGTGGATGAGTAGGTAGGAGGGAGGGAGGAGAGAGCTATGTTGACTGGTTGGATAAATGGATGGCGGTGCCAATAACTAGGACAACAAACAGATGAATAGAGCAGAACACATCTGACATTAAAATTCGACCTAAAACCCTGATCCCTCCTGTCCTCCCCACCAGCCAGGCTCCTTCCGCCCTCAACCTCCCCTTCCCTGCTTCACGGTCAGTGTGCCAGTGGCCAGACCCCACGCTCAGCCTCACCGCCTCTGGACACCTAGGCCTTTCCCCATCAATCACTGCCCGGAACAAACTCTTATGCGTGCCTCAGCAGCAGTTCAGACGCCACCTCCTCTGAGAAGCCTTCTCAATGCCACGGCCTCAAATAATGCTTCCTCCCAAAGCTTCCTGACCGCCCTCCTCACACAGCCAGCCTGCCTCTTACCTGTTTTCCCAGCATCGTATGTTGCGGGTCTGACTCTCTCCAGTGCTGACAAGGGACTAGCTCTCAAGTGTGTCTGGTTCTCTACCTCCCAGCACTGCCCAAGGCAGACGCCTGCCCCCCACCCCACCCCCGCAACACTGGGCAGATAAATGGATGAATGACTTAACACCAATGAGTAGAAACAAGATGCTTTATCACTACGGCTCCAAGCTCCAGACTATGTGGACAGAACCTAAATAAAGTTGTTTCCTTCCTGATTGGACTCCTGTCCTCCCTTTGCCGTGGGCCTCTATAATCTGAGAATTTTCACCTATTAATTATTCTTTTGCTCAAGGGTACCTGCTATTTGTCAGCTTCACGCTGAGAAAATCCAAAACAGTATGCCACTGAATTGAATTTTTAATTAAGATTAGGCTGCTTCTTTCCCGAGGAGCAAAGTGCTCGAAATCAAACACTATTCAGTCTGTGTTTTCTATGTGTGAAAACATTCTCTCCTTCTGACACATCAACGATTTGCAAAGAATTAACTCACCCCTTGCAAGGATCAAATCGCTCGATCCCCGACACTGGGCAGGGGGGGAAGGTGTTTTATTTGAACTGAATGGTCACCTCAGACACCTTCTTATGTGTGCATACCATGGGCTTTATTTTAATTTGAAACACTGGCAGAAACTAACAGCCAGCTGTGAGGAGGAAATAAAACAAGGGATGAAAATGCTCTTTAAGCTGCAAAGCTGTGCTGGGATCTGTGAACAGCTCCTGGATACAAACCAGAGAAGAATGGAATTGAGCCAGTCTGGGTCTCCAGGCTCGGGAAGAAGCAAGGTAACACGGGTAAAGGTGCCCTGAAATTTACAGAATCGTGTGTTCTGGTGGTCACACGTGACCACCGAGGGCCTGGGCATCCTCGGGGCAGAACTGTCAACTGTCAGGCCGCACGAAGCATCTTTCTAAATTGATCTCTCTACTGCCCACACTCCACTGCTTACCTGCTAAACACGGAGTTGGCTGAAAAGAAAAGTGAGGCTTTTGGTTAAAAATCCCAGTTGGGAATTCAACGATAACACACGAACGGGATGTGACAAGTTGTGGACTGAGGCCCTCCTCTATGAGGCCGGCGATCTCAGGAGTCCTTTCCTTTCTGCTTGGAGGTGAGTGGTCAGTACGTGCTGCCTGCAGACGTCCACAGGGGCCCGAGTGTGGATCCGCGGCAGGGAGGCCAGTAGCAGCCGGCCACTCATCATCTCCCCACCACCGACCCCACCTTGGGAAGCAGACAGCCTGGCGCTGCCCGTCTGGAAAAGAAAGCCAACACTAGGGCATTCCCTGGCAGTTGGGTGGTTAGGACTTGGTACTTTCACTGCCGAGGGCCCAGGTTCAATCCCTGGTCAGGGAACTAGGGTCTCGCAAGCCAGGCAATGGGGCCAGAAAGAAAGCAAGCGAACACTGACATTTTTCTGTTTGACAGACTCCAGAAGATTTATGCTCAAACACGATCTAAAGAGCCCACTTGAGGCTTGCTATCATGTCACGGACCTGCTGCATTTCTGAAATGGAGTCGGGGATCTGAGAGGCACTAACCTCGGGGGCCACCTGTCCTGGGCGCCGCACCCAGCAGGACAGAATCGCGGCCCTGTGGACACACACAGAGGTTGCCCCTGAACAGAGGAGCGTTTCTGCAGACGCTGGGAACGCCTCGGCACAGAAGGGGTCTCCTGGGGAGGCCGGGTTGCCTGCTGCTCCTCCCCCATAAGGAGGGCGCCAGCGGGGGCCCTGGCCCACCCCACACAGCTCGTGGCGGGGAGGGGGGGCAGGACCTTCCCCAGAAGAACTCCAGAATCCTTTGCATTTACTTGTCCATGAGATGCAGTCCACCCCTCCTGTGAATTCCAGCCAACTTTACGAGAGAGTTCTGTTTCAGGATCGTAAATCCACCTGTTAACACGGCCACCCCACCCCTCCAGGCATTGATTCCAGAACACTGCATGCTTCGGAAACACCAGCAGAGAACAGGTCTGGGTGGGAGGCACCCTCAGTTATCATGGGCTGGTGTGGGGCTATGGCAGAACCATCAACACCTTCAGCTCCCCAAACTGGGTCTAAACCAGCGAGTCTGATCCTCAGATGACACTTCAATCCTCAGCTCCCCGCCTGCACGGGCCACACTTCAAAAGCTCCACAGCCACATGGAGCCCACGGCTTCCACCTCGGGCAGCAAAGAAAGAGAACCCTTCCACGCTGCAGACAGTTCTGCCCGCGGCGCTGATGCAGACAAACAAACGCCGGGTTCAAATCCGGCTCCGCCTTGTACTAAAGTGAAAGTCACTCAGTCGTGTCCGACTCTTCACAACCCCATGGACTGTACAGTCCATGGAATTCCAGGCCACAATACTGGAGTGGGTACCCTTTCCCTTCTCCAGGAGATCTTCCCAACCCAGGGATCAAACCCAGGTCTCCCGCATTGCGGACAGATTCTTTACCAGCTGAGCCACCAGAGAAGCCCACCTCATACGAACTGGAGCTCTTTGGGCACCTTCTTTATTCAACTTTTTTATGTTTATTTATTTTGGCTACACCGGATCTTAGCGGTGGCGCACAGGCTTATTTCATTTCCTCTGTGGAATGCGGGGTCTTAGTTCCTGGACCAGGGATGAACCCGTGTCCCCTGCACCGCAGGGCAGATTCTTAACCACTGGGCCACCAGGGCAGTCCCCTTGGGCACGTCTTAACATCCAAGGCTCAGTCGTCCGCACTGCGAGGCGGGGACAACTCCGGACCCACTCAGGACTAAAGGCGGAGGCTCCTCCAGGCAGGTGCTCCGCACCCCACACAGAGAGAGCACCTTCCTCATCTCAGCGCTATTCCTCCTGTTTCACTCTGCCGGCAGAACCTCACCCACTTTGGCTGGCTCAGGAGGGCCGACCTGGAACTAGGAAGCCTTCCTGGAAATCTCTGAGTAGCATCTCTGGCTGCTGGCCAGAGACTGCTGACAGCATTTCCTGACCGGGGCCCACGGGATCAGCCCTCTGCGGGGACGTGTCTCAAGAGCGCACGGGACGGAGCGGCACTGTCCCGGGGCTGGGCTGAACCCGCACCTCTGGAGCGCCCTGGGACGGCGGGCCCCGTGATCTCCCCCAAGGAAGGCGTCACTGAGGAAGGTCAGACCTGGAAGGAACTCACCTGCCGTCACCACGGTCAGAGTCCGCCACATGAGACGTTTCACACACAAACACACACACACACATGAAAACACATATACATACACAAAAACACGTATACACACACACACAAAAACACATATACACACACATCCTCCAAATGCCACTGATCACACAGCAACGTGATCATTTCATCTATGGGTCCTTGTTTCCACCTTAAGGTGAGGGGTGCCAAGTGCGGAGGGGCTCAGAGGTATGACTTCAACAGACTCAAGTTACTTTTTACTTCAGTCAATGTCTAAGCTTTAAATCTCCAAGAGATAGTGGAGGACAGAGGAGCCTGGCGGGCTACAGTCCACAGGGTCGCCAAGAGTCGGATACGACTCAGTGACTGAACAGCAAACAAAGCTTTGAGTAGCCTCACTGAATTATTAAAGTTCATAATGAGAACAAAGCTTTTAATTTTTCACTGCTCCTTCGTTAACAGTACATAGTCACACTTCCTTAATAATGAATTACAATTATGACTTGATAGTTAGCCACAGAGACTTCCCATGACATCCTGCAAAGGACTAGTAAAGGTGTGGGTGGGTCGGTGTGTGAGAGACAAACCGACGAGTGTCTCTCACTCATTCACACACACACAGGTGTGAGACAGAACGGCAGGGGGACACCAGCCCTGCACACAGGCCGTCTGCCTGGCCACCCATCGTGGCCGTCACAGGCACCCCCGGGCTCCAGCCCCACCCTCAGCCTCACCTGCCCCCCCCACTCCCCAGGACACACCAGACACACCTCTGGGCCCCCGGGGAGGAGACGTGGGTGCTCACAGGCCACGCCATGCCTCTTCCTGGGCCCATTCCGAGCCCCTCTCCTACAGGTTGAGAAACAATCAGGCTCAAGGCCAGAGCGACCACTCACCACTTTGAGCTCCGGGACGGATCGACTCAACGTCCATTCCTGGCTGTTCACGAAGGCATCTGTAAAACAGGAGGGTGAACGCAAGTGAGACACGTGACTTAAAGGAGGGCAGGGTCAGTACGCCCCCACGGTGCCAGTCTTCAAACCAGAAGGACACGGAAGACGGTCCAGCCCCCGGCCTGGGATCTCATCCCCTGAGCTGCTGAGATTTGCCTGCCGCACACAGCCGTTCTGACGCCAGTCCATGTCCCGTCTGCTAAACCTCATCACATGCTCTGACCCAAGACCACCAAGTCCTGCCCCAGCCCTTTAGGATCCACGCTTCCCTGGGCGTTCAGACCCTTCTGACCCTAAGGGTGGGCCACTTGGAAGACGATGGAGGCTCTGGCTGCTCTGAAACTGACCCTGATGCCAGGCAACTTTGAGCCTCTGGGTTTCCCCTAAAATAGTAGTAACTTGCTTAAAATTCCACCAACAAAGTTACAGTAGCTGATGGCTGGATTTTGAAAATTCAAGTGTTTACAGCATGTTATGGTTTAGAAGACCTTGGTGCTGGACTTCTGATCCTCAAAGACACAACAGACAGTGAAGATCCAGTCAGGACACTTTGGGATGACACGTGATGTGTCGAAAAGACCGGGGGTGCCCAGCCACTGCGGGGCCCTCTGCAGGGCCCAGCCCGCCCAGTCAGCACTCTCGGGGCGGCCTCCCCTGACCGTCTCTGCCTCTCACCCCCAAGTGTATGGGTGGAGGTGACCGCCCCACAGGGAGGACCCCAACGACCTGATTCCCCGTGTCCCCTACCTGCCATTTCCCTTCATGGCACCCCACCCCACCACCCACTCTGTGTACTGAGGGACGGACAGACGGAGCTGGTAATGAACACGGCAGCTGCCCCAGAGACCCCCGAGCGGAGGGCTTGCCTCCAAAGGGCCTTCAGTTTCTGTGCCTTTTCTGAAAACCCCCCAATTCCTTCATGCTACATAATGACCAAGAAGTCAAATCACAAATGGCCTAAAAGTCAAGTAAGGCCAAATGCCCGACTTTCTAACCCAACTGATGCAGGAACGGATGCAGCTCCACTGGGGGCATCGCAGAGAAGGACCAGAAAACACTTGGAGAAGACAGATAGTGACATGAAAAAACAGACACTGCCGGCCCCGTGAAGACGGAGGCTGAGGTCTGCCGGCTCAGAGGCCTTCCTCACGTCAGAGGAGGACTACAGGGCAGAGGAAGGCCGGGCTGGGGGATCAGGATGGGATGGGAGGAGCCAGGCAGCTGCAAAGGGCCTCCAAGGTGCAGCTGAGAGCTGGCGGGGACCAGTGTCCAACAGCAGAGACACTGGACTTCGGAGACTCGAATGCCCGGCCAACTGGCAAAGTAAGCGGGCCCATTGGAAAGGAGCTCAGAAGGAAAGATGTTCATTCAGGAAAGGGAAGGGCAAGGGCCACTGCTCCCTCCACAGAAGTGAGCCAGCTGGGGGCCACGTGTCGGGGGGCACACATTAATTGGGTACCTGCACACCCACTCTTTGGCTGGCGGGCACCACCCTGACGTGTCCCAGACAAGCTGTCCCTGCAGGCAAGTTAACCGTGGGTGCTCTAGTACAGGGCCTGCCTGAGCCCTCGTGTGCACTCAGCAAACAGTAACCAGCGCCACACCTTCCCAACAGTGAACAGGGTGATCAGAGAGGTCACACTCACTCACTCTCTGTCATTAGCTGATCTCGCAGGAGAACGGGAATGCAGATTGTAGGATTGGGGGTGGGGTGATTCCAACAGTCCAGGGAAGCAGATGCCAGCTGTTCCATCAACATGAAATACCTGTGCCAAGAATGTCTCCCAAAGCCGGGCTGTTGCCATGCTTGTAACAACCCAGGGCTGGTTACACGCACATGGATACATTCCTATGTGCTCACTCAGTCACGTCCGACTCCCTGCGACCCTATGGACTATAACTGGCCAGGCTCCTCTGTCCATGGGATTCTCCAGGCAAGAACACTGGAGTGGCTTGCCATTTCCTTCTCTGGGATACATTCCTGGAAGGAAGGCTAAGTCACCAACAAAAGCCTCAGTGTATCAAAGTGCAACCATCCCAAAGCCACAGTGATGTGTGTGTGTGTGTGTGTGTGTGTGTGTGTGTAACACACACAACCCTGTCCATGCGGAGAACACTTCTGGAAGCATAAATACCTCATAGTTGCTGATCTAGGGTTAAGGAACCAGCCTGGGGACAAGGTAATGAGACTTTCTTGTCACTGCCACCTTTCAGTACCCCTCAAATTTTATACCATCTGGCATATAAAAAAAATTCAAGAACACAGCTTTTAATACTCTTAATAGGAAAACAAAGAGGGTAAAGTGGGAATTAAAATGAGCTTCATTCACTAATGCTCAGCTGATTTTTAAGCACATGTCACCAAAAGATTATGTTTATCACAACAAATATTACATATTCATAATAACTTAAGCAGGGCTCCATTAAATAAAGATGTATAATTATATAAACACTGGAACACCGTGTGCGGTGCCTTCTTGCTTGCAAATAAATTTTCCCTCGAGCGGAATACATTTGCTTGTGAAAACTAGATTAATAAAATTAATGTTTAATTTAACTGACCAGAAACAACACATCTTCCATTTTAAAAAATGCACTTAATGTTCGTCGCCTCCATCCTTGCCGGATCGGGACAGAAAGCCGTCTCCAAAGAGGTTACATGAAAAATCACAAAAGACGTAGCAAAAGCGTCAGAGACTTCTACATGCTCCTCGTCTACGGATCGGGGCCTTTCCCAGGGCTGCACTCGCTGAGCGGGGATGACAGAGTTGACAGCATGTCTCGGGGTGAGCAGGGTGGGGCCTGTAGGGCCCAGACCAGCCGGCTGCCCTGTTTAATGTTGTGATCTGGAAAAGAACTTCTGGACAGAAGGCAGAATGAGAGGAGAATAAAGTTTATTAGAGCGGGAGACGCTGTTAGAACAGTGGGCCAGCTCAAGGGAGAATCCACGTTGAACAGGGCTCCTCAGTCCACCTTTATACCCAGGGTATAAGGAGTGGGATGGGGGTCTTGCGGGTCATTTGCTGATTGGATGAGGCACATATACTGGGTGGGGGGAAGAGTAAGGCACATACCTTCTCCCTGGTGGCTCAGCTGGTAAAGAATCCACCTGCAGTGTGGGAGACCTGGGTTTGATCCCTGGTTTGGGAAGATCCCCTGGAGAAGGGAAAGGCTAACCCACTCCAGTATTCTGGCCTGGAGAATCCCATGGAGGGTACAGTCCATGGGGTCACAAAGAGTCGGACATGACTGAGCGACCTTCACTATGGGGTAGGAGAGGAGATGGGTTATGCTGCTCAGGAGGACCTGAAATCCGTGAATAGTTACGACACGGGGGAGGGAAGGACGATAAGGGTCTGGTTTTTCCCTTCCTGCATTCCAAGGCCCTCCTTGGTCTTATCTGCTCTTCAGTCCCTGGGTTACCACGTTTAAGTTCCACGGTGCAGCAATCCTCGAAGGATAAACACACATGCTCCTGGGGCACACTCCCTGGAAGCCTGTGTGTGTGCCTGGGAACGCCTGTGCACATGCGTGCGCGTTCTCAGAGTAGTTAGAACCCCAAGTCACAGAGGATGTGCCATTTCAGAAGGGGCCGTTCTGAGCTTCACTCGACTGCCCCACTTAGAGTAGAACAGTATTAAGACGACGCATTCCCGCACGCTGATGGAAGCACAGCTGACGTTTTCGTTCAGTCACTCAGTCACGTCTCTTTTGTGACCCCAAGGACCACAGCCCGCCAGGCTTCTCTGTCCATGGGGTTTCCCAGGCAAGGATACTGGAGTGGGTTGCCATTTCCTTCTCCAGGCGATCTCCCGAACCCAAGGATCAAATCCATGTCTCCTGTGCTAGCAGGCGGATTCTTTACCACTGAGCCACTTTGAAAGCCCCTGGACTGGAATTTAGAACACAACGCAGCTGGTGGCCACTGACTGACTGCATTTAACCTGTGACACTGAGGCCTCTGGATGACGTCACGGCGGGGCTGCAAGTGCCCAGGCTGCAGGGGACCCTCGGCAACTGCCCAGCAGGGTTTAGGAAAGGAAGGTGGTTCGTCATTTCTTATCATTAACATGGCTGCACTTCAGATTCCATGTTATCTCTTTAATTTAAATCATTAACAGTGAAAAGAAACACTCAAAGAACACCCAGATTAGGGAACTTAAAGTAACAGGGAACTTTTTTCAGGAATGAAAAACCCGAGCTATTAGCTTCTTCAGAAAAGAAATCCAGAGGCAGTCAGAGAAAGAAAGTGGCCTCCCTGCAGGCGCTGGTCAAAGCGACTCACGGAACAAGAGGTGGTTACACGAAGGGGAGGGAAATCAACATGACTCAACACGGGGTGGGGGGAGCCATATGAATATTAAGCAGAAATGCTCAGCCCAGTTCTTCTAACATGCATGTGTGCTCAGTAGCTCAGTCGTGTCTGACTCTTTGCAACCCCATGGAGCCCGCCAGGCTCCTCGGTCCATGGGGTGATCTAGGCAAGAATACTGGAGTGGGTTGCCATTTCCTCCTCCAAAGGAATCTTCCTGAGCCAGGAACCAAACCAGCATGTCCTGCGGCTCCTGCGTTGGCAAGTGGGTTCTTTACCACTGAGCAAGGACCAAAATATCTGAAGTTAAAGGAAAAGACACCAGCTCCCTGCTGTCACCCTGGTATGCCCACAGGTCACACACACAGCATGTTATTATTTTAGGACTTGAGAAAGGCAGTCCCTACACAGCTAAACACAGACAGCAGTAGAATTCCTGACCAGCTTAACTCTGTATTAAGACAAAGCCCGGTGAAGGTCAGATTGTGGAAGTGCACTGTGTCCACAACACACACCGCTGTGACGCTGAGCAAACAGGAAGCCGCCAGATCCGCACTTTCCAAGGAAAAGGTGCCTGGCGTTCGGACGGTCAGTGCCGAGCCCCAAGAAATGTGAAATTCACACCATCTGGGTCGCCCATTTACAGTATCATCAGCAGTTTCTTTGTTGTTGTTTTACATTCAGCTTTCATTCGTTTTAAGTCTTTTAAAATAGACAACAGTGAGACCTAAAGGTGAAATACAGATCTGGGGAGACTGTGGCGTGTCAGTGTGGGTTCCGCCCTGGTAGAGAGGTACTGTTCTGGGGAGTGATGCTGACGATGGGAAGGGGGGCGATGCGGAAAGATAAGGGAAGCTCTGTTCTTCCCTCTCGGTTTTGTTGTAAACCTAAAACTACTCTGAAAAAATAAAGTCTTAAAAGAAGTTTTTACAAAGTACACATATACACACACACACACACAAAGTAAGGGGGTGCCAAGTCTGGACCTGGAAGACGGCTGAGGCAGACGTACTGACAACACCACGCTGTACTCACCTCTGTTTTGGTCCTCACACTGCTGACCACGCGGGTCACTGAGTAACAGGCGTCTACACACACACTGCCGAAGAGAAGGCCACTGCTGGGAGCTGGCTCCGGGCCGCCTGGCCCGGGGGTGCCCCGAGGGCGTCGGGCGGGGCTCCTGCTGGTTCCAGCCAGCCTCCACCCACAGCAGGCGCCTTAACAAAAGGCCCGCGTGCTGCACATCTGGACCACTGGGCACCTGACCACCGTGGTGAGGTCAGCTGCCCTTGGCACCCCGAGACTCTGCACTTACTTCTGAGGGAGGTGGGCCTTGAGGCCTTCTTAGGAAATCTGAATGCCAGATGCAGGAGGAACGTCGTCATTATACAAACACCGGAGGAAACCCTTTTCCTCGGGGCTGGGTTCCTCCTCCTCCAAGCCGGCCTCCGTCCTCCTCCCTGGGCTGCTGTTTTCCCACACTCACAGGCACCTGCATCAATGTGGCTTTGTCCTCTGCGGAACAGGGTCCACCTGGCTGTGCCTGCTGACCTCTGGGGTGAGGGCAAGCAGACAGCCTTCCACGGAGGGGCTCAGACAACCTGCAGCTGGAAGTAAAAGCCGCCACCATCCACCTGGCAGAGGAAGGACTTGGACCCTGCGGGGGGCCCCCCACTGCACCCTGTCCCTGAAACAGCCTGAGCCCCCTCCAGAGGACACACACAGATCAACCTCGAGGGGTTCAGGAAGGCATCTTAAGCATGCACCCCCTAGACACCCCAAAGTCCCCTCCCTGTTCTTCTGAGGGAGACACAGCCACAAAGGACTCAGGCTTATTTCAGAGAAAAGCCTCTCTCCTCGGCAGAAAAGCGGCTTTTCTGGGCCACTGGTGGAAAGCAAAGACGGAGGGGGCTTTCCTTCCGGAAGCTCCCCCTCAGGGCCACCTCCAGCCCCATCCTGGCTCCTCCTTCGGAAGGGACAAGACTCTGGACCCCACAGAAGGCTGCCGATACCCACAGAGGGGAGGACAGACCCAAGAGCAGTGGGGGCAGGGAGCAGAAACAGACACAAATCAGACCCAGCAACAAAGCGGCTCAGCTGCTTGTTTTCGCTCCCAGGAGAGCTGTGCTGTTTCCCTGGCCTGGGACTTTCTTAAAATTCATCCTGATTCCAAACTCCTTTCAATCCCTGCTTGCCAATAGCACTTAAGTGAGGGACTCAGCCCTGGGCTGTTTTCAAGATTATTCACATGCAGAACAGCGCGTTTAACCAGGAAATGTAAGGCTCTCATTACACCACACACACACAATAGGCACCCAAGCCATAAAGGTTCCTCACTTTTAATCCCCTTGGACCAAAGAGGACACAGAGGGTGTGGGTGGGCAGGGGCAAGGACAGATTCCCAATTCACAACTTGCTGCCCATTAGGGATCTTGACCTCATCACCTAATTCCTAAGTGCTAGGAACACAGGTGAGAAATCGTCCAGCAAATAGTAACCTCCTACTGGGCAGAAAGCCCGCCCGCCCCCCTTTCCCCTTGGTACTATTGGACTATTTCGTATTACTACCGCATCAACTCTTCCATTCTCTTTACTTGACTTGGTGGGTCAAAAGTCTTAACACCAGTTGGATTTTGCAAAGTCGCTAAAAAAAAAAAAAAAAAAAAAGTCCTTCCTGTCCAGCAATTTCTTCCAAAATCTTGGGAGTTTATTTAATTGCAGGGGATGAAGATGGCTGCAGACTGTATTAATCTCTGGGTTCCACCAATAACCAGGAACCCTGAGTTAAGATCTGCCAGGGAGATTACCCCTTCATTACGTCCATTTCCTCTGAGCCTGGACCAAGTGGTTACACTCTGACATTCAGAGAAGCATCAAAGCTGTGGCTGGACTTCCTTCTTGTGCATTTCATGCTAAAAATGAGCACCATACATAACAACCGCCTGGCGTAATATACACCTCGGGGAAAATGATTAATTAGGAGGGACAATCTTAGTAGCCTATCTGGTAGGGGGACTAAAACCATAATAAAAATTTCTTCAGTCGTGTCCAACTCTTTGTGCACCCATGGACTGCAGCACACCAGGCTTCCGTGTCCTTTATTATCTCCCGGAGTTTGCTCAAACTCATGTCCATCCAACCATCTCATCCTCTCCTTTCCTTACAATCCCATTTGGATCCGGTGATCCAGAGGTTCCAGACAAATCTTCTGAAATTATGTTCAGGGTTAAAAAAATAAAACAACTCTGAAACCACAGATGACTTTTAAAAAACAACCTACTATCATTTCCAGGATTGAGATGTTAGGCTGAAACGTTAAATTTCCAAGAATTTTTTTTTTAACTCTTTTTAGCAACAGAAAAGTGAAAGAGCTTTATTTTTAGCTTAAAGCATTCAGAATCCCAAAATATAAAGGGAAACAAGAGCAGGGAAGAGAAAGCACAGCTCCAGAGAACCGGAGCGCTGGCAGGCACCAGGGCTCCACTCAGTCTCCTTTCTGAGCTCAGAGAGGAAATGCACATCCCTAATAAAATAAGAAATCCATTTCAGCTGCAGCAGGAAAGAGCCACACGGCAGGCTGGCTAATACATTAATACGCTGATGACTCTCCAATGGAGGATTTAACAGAAGCTCACTGGCAACAGTTTTCTAAGGGATGATTTGACTTCTTATTTGAAATTCCTTGAATCTCTATAATAAACGGAATAGACCATAAATCTCTGGGATACCAGATTCGTTCTGGGATTCCCTGGAAGTTCAAGTTGCTTTCCCAGGGCCTCAAAGACCCTCGAAGTGTTAGGGGAAACACACTGCCTGAAACTGCCCACCCTGGCCAGACACCGCAGTGACCATTTAGGTGAGTTATTTTACAAGCAGGAGGTCCTGGTAAGGCACGCAGAACTAACAAGTCACCACCAACCAGAAGGACTGGAGGAAGTCAAAAGGAGACACCACGTGTCCCACGACCTCCCAGAATGCTTCTCGCTGACATCCACCTGGACTGAGCAACAGGTGTAGCCCCAGGAAGGACTCTGAGTAAGAAACATTGGCCAAACACAACTGGGAAACTGATCCCATCGCCATAAAACCTGAGACCGTGAGCCACGTGGCACAGCAGGTCTCCCGGGTCCCCTCACGTTCCTCTCCACCCGGTGCCCCTTCCCTAGAAAGTCTCTTGCTTTGTCAGCAAGTGTGTCTCCTTGGACAATTCAATTCCAAGTGTTAGTCAAGAGCCCCTCTTCCTGCAACAGAAGCAGACAATGTCCTACCCCGACTCCAAAGGCCCTTCTCAGTGCAGGGTGACCCAGGCCAGGCCACCCAGACACCCCCAATCCCACCATCGTGGACACAACTGAGGGTCTGCAGTCCCAAAGCATCGTCTCTCCCTGAGCCCTGATATGGCTCAGAATCCTTCTCCACACAACCAGCCTTTGATAGGACCTTTTCTCTTCTCCCTGAGGAGCCCCCAAGGCAAATGCTGCCTGCCCAGATTAGCTCCAGGGGAGCGTGCAGGCTTCTAACTTCCCAGAGGACGGCTGATTCCCTTCCCTACCATAAAGGCGGCTAAGTGTCAAATGGATGCTTTCGAACTGTGGTGCTGGAGAAGTCTCTTGGGAGTCCCTTGGATTGCAAGGAGATCCAACCAGTCCATCCTAAAGAAAATCAGTCCTTTATATTCATTGGAAGGACTGATGCTGAAGCTCCAATACTTTGGCCACCTGATATGAAGAACTGACTCATTGGAAAAGACCCTGATGGTGGGAAAGATTGAAGGCAGGAGGAGAAGGGGACGACAGAGGATGAGATGGTGGATGACATCACTGACTCGATGGACATGAGTTTGAGCAAGCTCCAGGAGATGGTGATGGACAGGGAAGCCTGGTGTGCTGCAATGGGGTCTCAAAGAGTCAGACACGACTGAGCGACTGAACTGAACCCTTAAGGTGGCAGAACGCAACGTGGCTGCAGCTGTTCACTCTTCGGAGGCTTATTTCATGGCTCTAGGAGTGGATTTTGGCCACTAAATGCCCCAGGGATTTTCAGAAAGAAGAGTCACCAAGTGTGTGGAGGTCCCATTTCACCAGCATTGAAGAGGGTCACAAAACTTTGGCGAGCAGCAGAGTACATTCAACTTTAAACATATCTTAGGGTCACAAGCTACAATGTTATGAAAGGTCAGCTCCCATTCTTCCTGTTAAGCCAACCGCTGCCACCTGAAACCTTCCTATTTTATATCTCAGTTTTGCACACCAAGGCGATCCCCAACCAGACACTGCTGGTGTCTGCAGGGGGCCTCCCGGGGCCCCGATCGCCTGGCTCAGCCCCTCTGATGTCCCCAGGCCTTGGCAGTGACACCAGACCCTCCCCCGACCAAGGGAAGGAAAGATGCTGAGGCAGGGAGGCACAGGTCTGAGTCTGGGGTCTCAGACACCTCGCCTAGGCCAACCTTTTCCATCTCTCCTTCCCAAACGAGCCTGGGCTCCCGGGTCTATCAGATGCCCACAGCGGTTCAGGCCGCCAACACCTCCTGCCTGGCCCACAAGCCAGCCCTGAGCTCAGGCCACCTTCAGGCTCCTCTCTGTCTCTGGAGCACTGCCAACGGGAGCTGGATAAAGACCCACCCAGGGTCTTAGCACAGAAGAGATGGTCAACCTGAACTGCATGGGGGCTTGCAGCTGAGCCTGGGGTAACTGCTTCTGGAAGTGGGAAGAGTAACAAGAATTTTCAAACGATGGTTGGTGTGATGAGTAACTGAGAACCTGTAACACGGGCTGCCGCGCTAGGGTCCTGAGCCCGGGGCCCTAGGAACACAGAGCCCAGTCCCACCACTGAGACACCAGGTCAAGGCCAAGGACACACAGCCTCCCGCCACCGGCTCCTGGCACTTCTAAGCAGCTGTTGGCTATTCTCCTTATTAAGGTCTGAGTTGACATATATATTAAAAAGTAACTTCTACTGTGCAGCTCAGATGCTGCTGGTGGGTAACCTTCACTTTCTTTGTGAAAGTTAAGACAGAGCTGAAACAAGAAAATTTTCCTGGTTAAAATAAACCCTGGGAAAAAAGAGACACCTTGTGTGTGTGCTAAGTCGCCCAGTCGTGTCCGACTCTTTGCGACCCTATGAACCGTAGCCTGCCAGGCGCCTCTGTCCATGGGATTCTCCAGGCAAGAATACTGGAGTGGGATGCCATTTCCTCCTCAGGGGGTTCTTCCCAGAGATGGCCTAGATGTTTACAATTCATAAGCTGCATTTCAGTCTGTTCTGTGCTAGATATAATTGAGTCTGACAGTTTTAAATTCATAAAGAATTATACATAGTAATATTTTTTAATTCATGATGCAATTAATGTTTATAATAAGGGGTGGCTTGCTAACGGATCCAATCCAATCCAGAAGATGACTACAGAATGAGCAAGCAGAAACAACTCTTTTCCTGCATGTGTACTCAGTTGTGTCCAGCTCTTTGCCACCCCGTGGACTGTAGCCTTCCAGGCTCCTCTGTCCATGGGATTCTTCAGGCAAGAATACTGGAGTGGGTTGCCATTTCCTTCTCCAGGGGATATTCCTGACCCAGGGATCAAACCTGAGTTAGGAAACTGCATTTGCAGGCAAATTCTTTACCAATGAGCCACCAGGGAGCCCATGAATTCTGTCCCTCCAGAAAACTTTAAGGTCAGCAGAGGCGTGGAGGCCATGTGGCCGGTGGGATCCAGGACTGCACACCCCCAACAGCAGGGGCAAAAGGCACAGAGCCTGCCGAGCGTCTGTTGCCGTGGCCTGCCCATCGCCAGCACAGAGTCAGGCCCACCTGGGCCTGCAGGGGACATGGGTGAGCGGGTGTGGATGTGGTGAACCCCTTCCAAGCTGCTCCCGGAGGCTAAGCATCTGAAACAGGAGACAGTAACCAGCACTGCCCCAGCTGAAGGTGGGAATTCCTGCTTCCAGGAAGCAACTCATTTGGCCTCTTGGGGCCCCATCCCTTACCCTGGAAGACAAGAAGCCTGCATCTGGTCCCTTCAGCCTTACATCCTAGAATCTTCCCTTCAAGGGAAGATTCTTTCCTCCCTTGCAGATGCTCAGTGCTCTGATGCGTGGGGCAGGCCAAGCCTCTCCCAACTTATTGGGTTTGCGCTGGCCAAAAGGGAGGTTTCACAGACCTGGGTTCCTTGTGATGGGTTCAGAATAGCGTTCGACTACCATAACCCCTGACTTAACATAGATAAAAAGCAAATTAAAACAAAGAGTTGGGATAGTTCTCTTTACAGGGTGGGAATGGGGCTCTCCTCGAGTTAGCATGCATGACTTTCTCCCACAAGTAAGCCTGCCGCCCTTGCTCAGGAAATGGGTAGTGATTTCAGGCTGCCCCTACCAATTCCAGGGGCTGCTTTATAAGATTGAAACAAATACTGCCCATGAGGCTGTAATGTCCAGCAAATCCAATCATGTTCTTGCAGAAGGTCTGTTGAGTCAGCTGACAGCCACGGATCCGGGCCTCCTCCTTGCGGGCTTGGCTAGGGGCCTCTTGTCCAAGAGACGAGGACGCAAGCTACCGAGTGTAGAGATGAAGGCCTGCTCTGTCGTCATGCCTGGGTGTCCACCGAGCACTCCAGGGCCTGCGTGACCTCTGGGCCCCTCTGTCACTGCCTTCCAGGGTCAGTACTGGTCATGTGCAATGGATGAAAAATTGGAAGATAAAACAAGTGTGCCAAGTCCCTCCCCACTGGTCAGGGCCATGCCCATCCCCACTCTGCTGGTCCTGGTACCCACCCCTGCCACGCACCCACACGTGCACCATCTTGGGCCGCCTCTCCTCTGTTCTGAGAACAGGACAAAAGCCAGTGGTTACAGAGAGGAATGAAATCCTGAAGCTCATGACAGAGGGCTGGCAAGGGTCACAACATCATGGGTACCCCCCAGCATCTCCGCAAGACTCCACCTCGGTCCCCTTCAAGGAGCATCCTGGGAAGACAGCCTCACACTGCTCCGCTCCTCTGCTCCCAGGCTGGGTGCCCAGCGGCCCTGCACACACATGTGCACCTGTGGGATGTGCCACCCACTTCCTATCTCTTGCCCCGGCAAGGTGCCCCCCACTGCACCTGCCCCGTTTACACAGCACAGATGCGGCTGTGACCCCATGGAGGCTCAGGTGCAGACCGCGCCCCCACAAAACGCGACCTGTGCATGGGAAAGCCCCAGGACAGCGGACGTGCAGCACACTCGGAAACCAGGTCATGGGATGGGTGCCCTCAGCCCGCGCTTGGGCACCCGGCCACGGGTGAGTGAGCTAATAAACCACAGCTCAGAAGCCACGGCAAGGAAGGAGGTCCGCAGTGACGCCACTGCGGTGAGGCCAGCTGGGTGATGTCTCTGGGGAGGAAGAGGCAGGGGGATGCTTCCACTGATTCGGGTCCTGTTTTCCTTCTTTACCCTGGGCGTGGGGGTTCTTTCTGCAGTAAGGAAAGGTAAAAGAGAGGCTTCCCTCGTAACGGAGTGGTTCCTGCTTACGCCTCTAAGAACCAAAGGAGCGCAAGAGGACTCACCCACGTGGTCACCACGGCAGCAAAGGAGCAAGGCTCTGAAGGTCGGCCTCAGTGTCTGAGCACTGAACTAGGGAGGAAACAAGGGAGACGGTCCCCGTTGTTTCTGGCCTTCTTAGTCCTCAGACTATGACTGTCAGAGATCCTTTCAGATGGTTGTGAGGTGACAAGGTCCATTGAGGAGGTAAAAGAACAGATGTGAAATTTTATATGTCCCCTGATGGCTCAGCCAGTAAAGAATCTGCCTGGGATGCAGGAGACCTGCGTTTGATCCCTGGGTCAGGAAGATCCCCTGGAGAAGGAAATGGCAACCCACTCCAGAATTCTTGCCTGGAGAATCCCTTGGATGGAGGAGCCTGGCGGGCTACAGTCCATGGGGTCACAAAGAGTCCGACACGACTGAACGACAGCAGCAGCACGTGTGTCAGGTCCCCAGCTCTGGGGGACTGCCCATCACCCCCACCCATCACCAGCGCCCCACCGATCACAGCTCAAAGCCTCCGCAGAAACCAGGCTGCACCTGGAGGCTCCATGTCAACGTCTCGCCAGTTAAACTGGGAGGAGGAAATCTGAGTCCCCACCCGTCCTGGCGCTGACTTACTCCTGGCAACTTGTCATCTAGGTTTGAGCTGTGTTTGCTTTCAAATGACGCACGGCCGCTCCGGAGGGAAGGAGCCCCGTGTGGAGACAAACAAGCCAGGTGTGCAGCTGGACGGCTCCCGGAAGGGCTGGAGGAGCTGCCGAGCAAGGCAGACAGGAGCAGATGCCCCGGGGACCCAGGAGATGCGCAGGAGGGTGCTCCCCGATCCTTCTTATTCCTTTTCGTCACTAAACTGACACCCAAGCGGACGGTCGCCCTCTCAAACCAAACGTGATTTCTGTCACTTTTTATAAAACATTGATTCTTCTGTAAAACTATCAGGCATTGAAACTGCATCGCTTTGCAAATGGAAAAGCCATGACCGCCCACCTGCTAGGGAGCCGCTCAAAGGACCTGCTTCTAACCTCACAGGAACGGAGACCATTTCTGGCAGAGAGGGGACTTTCTGCGTGCGAGGAAAAGCTAATTTAAGATCAGCTCTCAGGGAACTCCTCTATTTAATCTCTGTGTCCTCCTACACGATGCCAAGCACAACTCGGATGCCCTTTTCACGAGCGTTTCCGACTGCACCCTCACACGACCGTGGAGGGCGCTCTGGCCCTCCCTCCAGCCCTGGGGTCGGGGTGTGCAGTGTGTTGGTGGCGGACCACGTGCTGATCCTGACGTGATGGCCAGAGAGAGTGGCCTAGGTCAAGGACTTGACCCTTGCACAGCTGACCACTGACAGGTAACGGGCTTAGAAAAGCCTGGCCCCTCTGCCTAACCTGGACAACTCCAAGAGCTGCCCCGGCTCCGACATCCCAATTCTCCCCACCTCCTTGGGGGGCCTGAACCCTGTGTGGAGCCCGCTCGGGAGCCTGTCCTCCCAATGTGCAGCCCACCCTCCTCCTCCAAGGGGGAGCCAAGCGCTAGCAGCCCCAGGGGCTGGGCTGCCTGCCTTCCAGAGGCTGTAGGCGAGGAGCTGACCTCCCCTGAGGGCTGGAGAGCACAGCACAGCCCCACCAGGAAGGCCCCGACACCACCAGGCCAGAACTGGGGAGCGTTTTCTGACACCCCACATTGAGTCACGGGTAACCGTGCCCCTATGCCCACAGCACCCTGCCAGTCCCTGACCCAGCTGCCCAAGCTAGTTCATTTAACTCAGGAGCCCACAGGACACCAAGGAGCATGCAGGACCAACTCCAAACCAGCCCCACCATCTAGAAGCAGCCTTCTAGAGCAGAAGATCAATGAGCACACAGGTTTGTAAAGCCAGCCCGTGACGCTGTCAGGGCAGGAGCTGTGGGGACCAGGGGAATGAAGTGGGAGAGGCTGCCCCGGGGGAAACAGTCAGCAAAGGGCTCAGATGTGCTGGCATTTAAGCCTGGGACCTGAGGGCTTCCTAGGTGGTAAAGAATCTTCCCAGTGGCAAAAGATCCACAGGCCAATGCAGAAGACACAAGAGACACGAGTTTGATCCCTGGGTCTGGAAGACTTCCCTGGAGTAGGAAATGGCAACCCACTGCAGTGTTCTTGCCTGGAGAATCCCATGGGCAGAGAGGCCTGGCGGGCTACAGTCCCGAGACAGAGACAGAGAGAGACTCTCCCAGGACCTCTGAGGGACCAGACTGGGGAAGGGCAGGCCAGGCGTCTGGCTGGAGGTGCCAGGTGGAAGATGGGTGCACAGCCCTAAGACGGGGAAGGGGCCAGAGGCCAAGGTGTGGTCAGGGACACACCTAGGTGGAGATGCCCACACGTGCCGGGCACGAAGGAGCCATCCCTGGTGCGTGCCTGCCAGGAAGCCCCCTCGGGTTTGGGCTGTACATACATAAAACATCCCTGACGAAAGCCTCTTCAGTAGACATGCGAGGTCAAACTCACAATGAACTTTTGGTGTCTGAGCTTCCTCTGTTTAGTTACCTCCTCTGGAGATACCGTCACGATTTTTGGCAACTTGCTCTACCTTAAGTGAAGTAAAGTTGCTCAGTCGTGTCTGACTCTTGGCGACCCCATGGGCTGTAGCCTACCAGGCTCCTCTGTCCATGGGATTTTCCAGGCAAGAGTACTGGAGTGGGGTGTCATTTCCTCCTCCAGGGGATCTTTCCGACCCAGGGACTGAACCCGGGTCTCCCGCATTGTGGGCGTGCTCTACTTTCCAACTAGCAAATCAGCTACTAACAGTTACGACGGTGCTCACCCCTTGGAAAGTTCTCACAATCTCACTGCCTATTTCTAGGAAATTTAATTCTGCATCCCTGCCCTGCCTCCCAGGGACCCAGAAGGCATCAGCCACGTTCCCATGCTTGGCCAGGGCTGCAGCCCTGCAGGCAGGGCCCACATGATGGGGGCCACACTGAGGTCAGAGAAGAAAGGAAGCGAGAGGCAGGTCCCCAGAGCATGAAGCCCCCCAACACCGTCTCTCCATCCTTGGGGTTCCTGCTGATATGAACCCATGACAACAGGTAAACTTCACTGAGGGTTCTCCCGGAGTTTGCTTTGCAGCACTTGCTGACACGTGACCTTCCTGTGGTCACATCCACAAGGTACAATGGTAACCTGATCATTTTATACCCAGTGTTGTCCTGTGGGGAGGGGGGGCGGAGGAGAAGGAGGTGAACCAAAGCCAGTCACAGATGCACAAGCCCTACCTGGATGCTGCCACATCTTCGATGATTAACCTGAGGCCCTAAGCAGACTTTGAAGCTGTGCTAAATTTGCTTATAGCAATGGAAACGTGTAAAACTTCCCACCCCTGGGAGAACATCACCTGCGAGCACAGGCTTTAAAAAGGCCCACCTCTCCCCTCCCCCTTGACGCGTGTCAGCCACCTGCAGACACTGGCCTGGCTCACAGGACAGGAGGCACCCAGCACCTAGCACCCAGTTCCTCAGAAAGAGACTCTAGAGGGAAGAGAATCAGACTCTTGCCGTCAACAGCCCCCACCCCAGGGCTGTGGTGCTCTCACTGGAGACTTCTGAGACCCCGGCTTCCAACACAATCACAGAATACCCGGCGGTGGGCGGCTTTCAGGAAGGCTCCCGGCATAATTAAAATAGCCACGAACCCCTGCCAAACCCCAGGCCCAGACTCCCAAGTGTTTACACGGCTGGATTTAGAACTCTGAAAATAAAACCATTGATTTGGGCTTCTTAAAACCAATACTCACACTGGACTGGACAGGGCAAAAAAAACCATGAGCAGAGGAAAAAAAAAACACAATGACCTCACCCAAAGATACAGCGAGAGCAACGCACCCACCCTGAGCTGACTCAGGTCCAGCACGTGAGGAGGCCTTGTCTCTTTCCGAGGAGCCCCAGCATCTGGCTGCCCCCAAGCACGACTCCCAGGTCAACAGGGTCACATCAGTCTCAGGTCTGCCTGCAAAGACTGCAAGTGTTCACCCTGCCCATCCAGGGACTGAGAATAAACTGTGCCCTGGGGCTTCCCTGGCCGCCCAGCAGCGACAGCTCTGAGCTTCCGCTGCAGGGAACGCAAGTTTGATCCCTGGTCGGGGAACAGGGATCCCACAAGCCGTGTCGTGCAGCCGAAAAAAATAAAAATAAAAAAATAAGGATAAACTGTATCCCTTCCTGGTTATCATTTTTTTCTTTTAAACTAAAATGTGCTGAAAAGTTTCAAATACAAAGCATCGAATGTTCGATCGGAGCTCTGAAATTAAATGTAACCTACAGAGCCAGGCCTGCAGGTGGGGCGGAGGCGGGTAGGAGGAAGGTGTGTGGTGCCTGTGGCCACCACAGTCTTAGAAGCCCACCTGGGCTAGACCTTTATAAAGAATGTTCAGTTCAGTTGCTCAATCATGTCCGACTCTTTGCGACCCCATGGACTGCAGCACGCCAGGCTTCCCTGTCCTTCACCATCTCCCGGAGTTTGCCCAAGTTCATGACAGTTGAGTCCGTGATACCATCCAACCATCTCATCCTCTGTTGTCCCCTCTCCCCTTGCCTTCAGTCTTTCCCAGCATCAGGGTCTTTTCCAGTGAGTCAGTTCTTCAAATCAGGTGGCCAGAGTATTGGAGTTTCAGCTTCAGCATCAGTCCTTCCAATGAATATTCAGGACTGATTTCCTTTAGGATGGACTGGTTGGATCTCCTTGCAGTCCAAGGACTCTCAAGTCTTCTCCAACATCACAGTTCAAAAGCATCAATTCTTTGGCACTCAGCTTTCTTTATAGTCCAACTCTCACATCTATACATGACTACTGGGAAAACCATTGCTTTGACTAGACCTTTTTAACTTAAAAAGAAGGTGTTTTCACCTTTAAAAGGGGTGGGGTGGGGCAGGGGTCAAAGTCCCTGTAGCTCTAACTTTGCAGGGTTCTTTGTTTCAGAAATCTGTACTTCAGCCCTCTGAGCAGTAAAAGTGAAACCAGTGCACCCATGCACCCCATGCATTTATTACTGTCTCACTTTCATTATTAAAAAGCAGAGACATCCCTTTGCCAACCAAAGTCAATATAGTCAAAGCTACGGTTTTTCCAGTAGTCATTTACAGATGCGAGAGCTGGACCATAAAGGCTGAGCACCAAAGAATTGATGCTTTCAAACCGTGTTGCTGGAGAAGACTCGAGAGTCCCTTGGATGGCAAGGAAATCAAACTAGTCAATCGTAAAGGAAATCAACACTGAATATTCACTGGAAGGACTGTTGCTGAAGCTCCAATACTCTGGCCACCTGATTTGAAGAACTGACTCACTGGAAAAGACCCTGATGCTGGGAAAGATTGAAGGCAGGAGGAGAAGGGGACGACAGAGGATGAGATGGTTGGACGGCATCATCGTCTCAATTGAGCAGACTCTGTGAGATGGTGATGGACAGGGAAGCCTGGTGTGCTGCAGTCCATAGGATCACAAAGAGTCGGACACGACTTAGCGACTGAACAACAACACTTTTATCAAACACATGCAGCTGTTAGATAAATTTACTATCAGATAAATTCAGTCCAGGGAAAAAAATAGTAAATAGAAGAAATATTTTTAAAACCACTGCCAACACCACAAAGCATCCCCAAGTGTTTAATACCGCCTGGAAAGCAAACCAGCCAGCCCGAGTGCACCGGCAGCCTAGGGTTCAAAACCCAGCTCACTGCCCACCTGCTCGGACAGCATCGGCCTCAGCCCTGCCAGCCAAGACTCCACAGGTGTGAACACACCATACACAGCACACACACTCGCACGCCACTCTACCACCATCCTGGCTCCGAAAGCCAGAAACCACAGGGGAATCCAGGGAAACTGCCTTGATCTTTTATGACGGGTTTTGGTTCGGGAAGATGCCCTAGAGAAGGAACGGCAACCCACTCCAGTATTCTCGCCTGAAGAATCCCATGGACAGAGGAGCCTGGCGGGCTACAGTCCATGGGGTCACGAAGAGTCGGACATGACTAAGCAACTAACGCTTTCAACTCTGAGATGCAGGAGGCAAGGTAGGGAACATCCCTGTTAAGGGACTGACAGCTTGAGGCCCCCGAGAAATTACATCTTTGAAATAAATGACAATAGAAAGGGGGTGGGACAGTAGAACAAAGACCTGAGACCACGGGGATCTGCCCCGGCCTGAGACCACCACCCCATGCCACGCCACCCCATCCCCGCGGCTCACACACCTGCACGCGCTCTGCCTGACCCTCTCGGTGTGGCCCCCAAGTGCACAGTTCCCGGGGCTGCTGGGAGACACTGCCGTCGCTAAACCCTGCCTGTTCATGAAGACGCCCAATGCTGTGTCAGGGTCTAAGAGCCTAAGCAGACGACAGCCTCTGGCCCCGCCACCCAAGGGGCTGCACAGTGACAGGGAGGACAAAGCAGCCTAAGTCTTCCCAGCACCAAGCCCCTGGCCCACCTCCGTGCAGAAGGGAAGGTCATCGGAGCAGCAGCTAAGCTGGAGCCTGGGCGCCCCTGACTGATGGGGGTTCGGGCACGCTTCCCAATCTCCCCGTCCATCGCCACAGACAGCTCCACAGACCTCTCTCCACTGATAACCCATCGGTCCTTTTGATCTGCGGTTGCAGGAAGCAATGAATCAACAAAAGCAGAGAGCTCCCGACAGCCCAGCCTGGAAAACATCATGCAGGTGTGCGGCTGGTAATTGCCTTATTGTGACACAGCAAAAACAGTTTAAAAATAAGCATAATCGGCCTGGTCCTCAAATAGCAGAGTCCAGTGGCAGGAGCTCCCCAGGCAGGCAGGGGACGGGGATGGCCCGTGGCGCCCTCGTGGTCCCCAGCGCCCACGGCTCTGTCCCTTCATTGCACGATGCTGGGCTCTTCTGGACAGCCCCGCCCCTTGAAACAGACCACAGTTTCTATTTCAGCTGCGGCGACCCCAGTCCAGGCCATAACAGGCACAGGCCATCGGGCACAAGCAGGACAAAATTCCGTTTCACCGGAAACGACACAACAGACCCTCAAAGGGCCCCGGGGTGTGAGTGGTGGGAGCTGATCTTTCTTCTGAACGCGGTGTGCACCTGCAGGGCACACTGAGGACCCCGGGAGAGGCAGAAAGTTCCAGAAGTGTGTTATGGGGCAGAGGGGCTGGCGATGCGAACGGCAACTGAGCTGTGGGGCCCTCCCTGACCCCGAGACCCGGGGAATGAAAGGGACATGGCTGGGACAGGCAAAATGCACCCCCCACACCCAGGACCCCCTAAAGGCATGCTGAGACCTAACAGCTCACTCACGGACACCTCGACTGGCCACAGGCCCTGAAGACGGGGCACACTCCGGACCTGACTGTCCCAGGGCAGAGACCAGAGGAGAAATCCAGGGAACAGCCTTCTACGACAGAGCCTAAACTCCTGGGGATAGGCACTTCCCCTCAAGACAGATGCTTGGCACTGAAATCCTGCCCTCCCTCAAGTCCGCTCAGATAAACCTCTGGCTGTGTCCTGTGAAGCAAGAGGGTGTTCCTGTTTATTTTGGAAATGGAAGAATCGAAAAGCTGACAGGTCATCTGAACAAACAAGCCGCCTTTCAAAGGCTGGTCACCGTATAAGGGCTTTTACCTGCAAGTTGTATCAAGTTGCAACGGACGTGCACCAGGAACACTGAAGTCTGGAAATTCACCTGAAATGGATTGTCAGCCGGTATCTAAGGTGAAGGACCCTTCTAGGATTTACCAGGCATTATACATACAAATTATATTATCATCCCAAAGGCAGACCTGCTACAAATAAAAGTCGGGCTTCAGAGGCAGCTGGAGGTAATTTCTGGACATAAAAGGTATCGGCTAACATCTGCCACCCAGGAAGCCTAGGCGGAAAGCATGACTTGGCCTGACGGAGCCTGAGGGCTTAATCTCCTTCCCAGAGATCGATAACACTCTAAAGACTCGGAAGAAAACGAAAATGCCACAAAAATCTACGGCAGTGTGGAGAACTCATGCCTGGGGAATGCAGATCTGTTCAATACCAACTACGTGGGCTTCCCAGGTACCACAGTGGTAACGATTCTGTCTGCCAATGCAGGAGACGTAAGAGACATGGGTTCCATCCCTGGGTCGGAAAGATCCCCTAGAGGAGGAAGTGGCAACCCATTCCAGTATTCTTGCCCGGAGAATTCCATGGACAGAGGAGCCTGGCGGGCTACAATCCATGGGGTCACAGAGAGTCGGACAAGGCAGAGTGGCAGAGAACACACACACACCTGGATTCTTCAGCTGAGGATGGCACGCGCTTTCAGGGCTAGGCTCCGACATTCTCAGAGCCGGGGTCCACCCCTTCCTGGCTTCCCTGGACAGAGGCTGCTACAGCCCCCACCCAGCTGACGGTTAACCTGCAGGTCTGAGAAGCAACCCCATATGTAATAATGTCATGAGATTCATCAGGATGGAGTGGACAGGGAAAGCTTTCCTCTTAACCAGAATTCGGAAGTGGCCTTTGAATCTGCTGGTCAGTGGCTGATGTCCAAACCTCCCCCAGGGGTTGCAGGTAGGCAAGTACCCTTTGCAGGGGAGAAGGAAGGGAGCTTCAAGCCTCAGCACATGTAACTCTCAATCCCAGCTTCCTGGCCTACCGAGTAAGGTACTCATGAATTTTAAATTTTTAACTTACTTAAATACTAAATATCAAATGTATTATTTTATGATTTATAAAATGTTATATATGTGTACAACATATGAATTGTAAATAGAGTAAATATTAAATATTAACCAAAATTTAAACGTGTATTTCAGAATGATAAAAGAGGCAAATACATTCGGGAAAAAAAAAAGGTGAGTGGAACCCAAATTGTGACCTCTTTCCAAGGGGGTCATTATTTTTACCCGTTTCACCTTAAACAGAAGAAATGAATTTTTCACTGTAAAGGAAGGTAGGACTTCTCACATACACAGCACCCCACTTGCCCCGCTTCCTGGCCAGGGAATCGGCAGCTCGGGGCAGCACCCACACCCTCACGCGCGCCTCTCACCCTCACCTCCAGCCTGGAGTTCCAGGAACACAGGAAACCGAGGCACAGAGAGGCCATGGAACGCGCCAGAGGACGCACATCCAGAAACAGAAACACAGGTGCCGGGCGCCAGGAGCCCCGTCCCCGGCTGACAAGCCGCATGGGCACGAGACCAGCTTGAAAGAGTTTCACAATGAGCCTACTGGCACTCCATGAGAACACAGGGAAACCAAACTCAGCAGAGAGCCTCACAGGGTAAAACGAGCTCACCATCGGACCCTCTGCCAGACACCATGTGATGGGTCGTGGGTGGGACACAGCAGATCTCCTGGATAGTCTCATGCTGATTCATCTGTGAATGATCTACTCCGCAAGGTCCATAATACCCCACCAGAGTCCTCGGATCGTGGAAGGCAGGGTGAGGACGCAGTGCTCAGAACAGCTCTTGGAAATAAACATGTTTGGCTTGTATCAGGAAGGACATGAATCCATGTGCTGCAGATGGAGCTAACTCTTCCAGTTACATAAAGAAGGGGAGGCGGGGCGCGGAGGGGAGAAGAAGCCAGAGAAGGAAAAAAGACCACTCTGCTCTCCCCACTTGAAAAGTGAAGATACAATAGTCAACAACTTAAAAAGAAGCGGTTAAAATGAAGATCATCAGAAAACACAGGATGAAGCAGCGGAAACAAAATAAAAGGTTAATTCACACTCGTAGTGTTGAGAATGGATCTGCCCCACTTGGGCAAAGATACACGTCAGAGCAACCCCAAATCCAAGCATATCCACATATGTGATATGTTCTATTCTGGGGTCTTTTGCAAAAAAAAAAAAAAAAAAAACAAAAAAAAAAACCACACACACACACATAACAAGCATCGGAGAAGGAAATGGCAACCCACTCCAGTGTTCTTGCCTGGAGAATCCCAGGGACGGGGGAGCCTGTTGGGCTGTCATCTATGGGGTCACACAGAGTCGGACACGACTGAAGCAACTTAGCAGCAGCAGCAGCCGCAACAAGCAATTATTCTAAAGTGAAGCTGCTGGGCCACATAGTTTAGGACTCTCTTTCACACTCATTCTGACCTTCCTGAGAAGGAGAAGGGGATGACAGAGGACGAGATGGTTGGATGGCATCACTGACTCGATGGACATGAGTTTGAGCAAGCTCCAGGAGATGGTGAAGGACAGGGAAGCCTGGCGTGCTGCAGTCCATGGGGTCACAAGGAGTCAGACATGACTGAGCGACTGAACGACGACAACTGGCTTCCTGAGAATCAGTCACAGGGACTCGACTTAAATCAACGAGGCAGCTGGACTTCAGGGCAGTGAAATGACTTCTCAGGGCGCCTTGAGCCTAAGTTTGCAGCCAAGACCAAACAGATTCCACTGACTGCAGAAGCTGCACCCTCTCCATGTGGCAACGGCTCCCACAATAAACAGAACATTCTTTCCTGCCACCATCATTGTGTAACTCACATACCTGAAATCAGTTCAAGGCAAGAACACTAAGAGAAAGCAAAGAAAGAAAGAAGCATGGGCTATAGAAGAATCAGATTAAGGTGAGGCTGGGACAGCACCCACCACCTGAAGCCAGAAGGACAAAGGACATCAGGATCATGGGGGGTCTCAATGGCCCAACAGGGGCCCAGGAAGCAAAGCCAAGCCACTGGGGCAGCTGCTACCTGTGGGAGCGGCCTTTGGGGGGTGCGGGGGGTGGGAGCAGACTTCCCTCGGTCCGAGATTGCTGCTGCTGTGCCGTGCTCAGTTGTGTCCGACTCTTTTGTGATGCTTGGACTACAGTCCTCCAGCTTCTGTGTCCATGGGATTCTCCAGGCAAGAACACAGAAATGGGTTGCCATGTCCTTCTCCATGGGATCTTCCCAACCCAGGGATCAAACCCAGGTTCTCCTACATTGCTAGCAGACTTTTTACCATCTGAGCCACCAGGGAAGCCCAAGACCACCAATTCCAGGCCCCGAGACAATGAACACGGCCCCCCTTTCAACATCCCCTGACTCTGCTGCGTGTGGAAGCCTCCAATGACCGGGAACAACCAACTCCAAGTGTGAGGGCTGGCTTGTGCCTTCTGAGACCTGAGTCAACCTTTCCCTAATGCACCTCCCTCACCAGTGACTCCTGGGTCCGTGTTATGTCTGCTTCTCAAAAACTGGGAGACAAGTCTCCAGGCTCCCGGGTTTCCCTTCCAAATTAAAAATCCCCTAGTGTCTTTGAATGAACTGGGCTTCCAGAGCCTTCCGTGAACCAGGTCAGTGGAGCAGATTAGGCATCTCCTTTTAAATGCAAGGGAGGTCAGAGTCAAGTATGGTTGGGTCTCTAGCCTGGGACCTAAAATAACCAGAAGGACGAGATATCTGCGTATCCAGGAGCTATGGCTGAGCCATGGGCACCACCGAGACAGAGCCTGCCTTGCTGGGTCCACCACTCCACCAGTGACCTGGCCAGGGACTGAGGCTGCAGGAAAGCAGGTTACAAGTGTAAAATCCTGTCACACATATCTCACAGACTGACTTCTCCGTTGTTTAAAAGCCCTTGCCAATTGGAACAGGAAGGTCCCAGATGGATAAACACCCACCATCCCCCATGTCCATCCACTGACCAAGTGGCGTCTGGGTAATTCTGGTCTGAGGACAAGAGGGCAGGAACTGCATCAGAGGCTGGTGGCATTGTTTGCAGGGTCAACCCTCAAGTGTCAGCCCTTGCAATGACAGGCACAGGGGGCAAGAGGGAACACAAGATGCCCTTTGACAAGCATCTCAAACAGATGAACGTCCACGCATATGAACATGAATCCCACTGGCACCCAAACGCAGCCCACGGAATAAAGGGAGCGGCCCTACAGGTTGATTAAACAACTAAGTCAGGCAAAACCTCGCACCTGACGATCGCACCAGAAGCAGATTCGGTACTTGCGAAGAATTCTCAATAAAGAATGGGAAAAAAGGGACCCTCTTTTCCCCTTTCCCTCCCACCAGCTGAAGTGTGCCTCTTCTAATTATCTTTATTGGTCAGATAAGGAGAAGCCAAATAATTGCTTCCCAAGCCTCTGGCTGGTACACTCTGGTACTGAAGGAGTAACTGGGACTCCCATCCTCCAATCCACAAACTTCACTTCTTTTGTAAGCTTTCTGAACCTTCAGATCCAGGAGGGATGTCAGAATTGAGAAACCAAGGCCAAAAAAAAAAAAAAAAAGAAATCAAGGAGAAGAGATGAAAAAACAAAAGGTCAGGACACATCTTTGAATTAAAGCCAGGCAAACCAACAGATGTGTGCTAACACTTTTTAAACTCTACAAGCATATACAGTTTTGTCTTAAGCAAAATATTAATAACAAGAGAAAAGAGAACAAATGGGAAAGCCAAGATCGGTGGAAATGTATGAGAAACAGAATGTCTCAGACGGTAACCTACAGACGAGGAAGTATCATCGTCACACTACACTCTAATGTGAGCTGAACAAAACCTACATCGAAACGATGTTGGGCAGATGGCACTTTCTCTCAAAATGATGCAAAGACAATAATCGCCCTTCTTTGTGCTAATCTGTTGACCTTAATACCAATTCTGTTCATCACCTGGGGATATAACTGCAGCTGCACATACTTTATCTCAATTGATGCCCTAAATAAATAAAACCTCTTTTTCATTATTTTACTCACTGTGTCACCATTTTAAATGAATATAATTTTTCACATAATTACTGAAAAAGAATAACGATAGCCTAAAAGCAATTTCCCATCATAAACAACTCATGCCAAAAAAGGAAAAAAGGATAAATAAACCTCCTGGAAACCAAAACATTCTTTTTAATGTCTGACAATGGCGTTAGTCATATACATCAGGGAAACAGGAATCTTTTTTTTTTTTAAAGGAATTAATTATAGAAATCTCAACCAACTTGCTGATCAAGAATCTCCTCTTTTCTACCTGGTAAACTCCTACTGATCCTACAAGAATCAAATCATTTTATCCCTCTGGGAGGCCTTCATTCACTCCACCCCCTCTCTATGGACATCTGCTCCCTTTTTTGTGTCCTCCAGTCATTTCGTTAGTTCTTCCCACAAACACTTTTTACGTCTATGTCCCAAGTCCAGTGCTCTTCATTCTGCATGAGGAAAAGGAATGGGACACCCAGAAGGGGCTCACTGAGCATCAGACCTGGCAGGATGTTAGACCTTCTGACACACCAGGGCTAGTGTTTAGACACTACAGAATCTGCCTGCAATGAGGGAGATTCGGGTTTGATCCCTGGGTCGGGAAGATCCCCAGTAGAAGGGCATAGCAACCCACTCCAGTATTCATGCCTGGAGAATCCCATGGATGGAGGAGCTTGGTGGGCTAGAGTCCACGGGGTCGCAAAGAGTTGGACATGACTGAGTGACTAACACTTTTTCACACTTGTCGATAATCAGACCTTACTGTAACATGTTAGGGTCAGTGCTCCAGTGGAGGTCTGCTGTGCAGAGAAATACAGTCATATGTTCCCCAAAGTACCCATGAAGCTGTGGTTCACAGGATTCACCATCCTCCCCAACAGGCTACGGACCTTGGAAGTCAGGAACTGCGCCCAAGGAAGCTCCAGCTCTCTGCAGAGTACACGACAGAAACTCAAATGCCTCTTAATGCAACAGGACAAGAAAAGAGCCAAAAATACAAAGTGGTACCAGTGCTTTATAGTTGCGTCTATACTTCCAGACATTTTTAACTGTATAACCAACCAGACGGCTGCACTGGGCCCATGGTAAAACTGGAGGATTCTTCAGCAGAGGCACTTTCAAACATTCCTTTGGCTTCAGGATATTCCAAGCCAAGGTTGAGATCAAGAGAGACGCTGACAGGTGACTAGGATGAAACATGGGCTCCAACTAGAGAAAATTAACATGGCAAGACACAGCCCAAACCTCCAGCGAACACAGAGCATCTCTGGCTGCCCAGCGAGGCTCTGCGTCCCAGGTGGGCTGTTCCATCTCCAGGAAAACGAGTTGTCAACCTTATAAGTACAACAATGGGGATTTTCCTAAATGTCTACCTGTAATCATTAACTTTAAAAAAAAAAAAGTGAATTCCAAAACGTCGAGTATGTAATTAGTTCAAAATGTCTCAAACGAGAAACTTCAAGTGACACTCTCTTTAAAGCCCTGAATGTCCTTCTCAGCAACAAATCGAGTTTCAAAGTGTAGCACGGAAACATATACATCACCATACTGAAACAGATAGCCAGTGGGAATTTGCTCTCTGACACAGGGAGCTCAAATCAGGTGTTCTGTGACAACCCAGAGGGAAGGGATGGGGAGGGGGCAGGAGGGAGGTTCAAGAGGGAGGGGACAGGTGTGTATCTGTGGCTGATTCACGGCAGAAACCAACACAATACTGTAAAGCAATTATCCTCCAACTAAAAATAAATTTTAAAAAGGTACTCCAAAAACGTATCAAGTTATTTCAGTCATTTCATTGCATTGTTGCTTCACCTCTCCACTGAAGGGTTTAAAAAAAAAACCTATAAAACAGTCTCTCTGCCTACACAAATTGAATGATGCAAATCAAGAGAATCAAAAATTAAACAGCAAAGCCACTCATCAAAACGTGTTGTCAAAAATCAGTTGTAAATGACTAATTTAAAGAGCTAATCTCAGTCCGGGCTATCAATGAATCACTTTATTGCTGTAATCAATCCTCCCAGACAGCAACAGAACACGCCGAAAACACGTGTGGCCCTGGCCTGGCACTGCCCACAGCTGGTCCCAAAGAGTATCTGCCCCCTGGCCAGGCCAGCGCCAGCGAGTGACACCCTACAGCCTAATGAATCATTCATCATTTGATCTTCCTTTGTATTAAATTATACTGGTGTCAACAGACTCTGCCCCGTTACATGCGTATCAAGTAACAGGAAACCGCCCTTGATCTGACAGAAGGCCTCTCTGAAACATTCTTTGTCGCTGCTGTTGGTGTTCAGTCCTCAGTCATCTCTGATTCTTTGCAACCCCATGGACTGTAGCCTGCCGGGCTCCTCTGTCTATGGGATTCTCCAGGCAAGAATACTGGAGTGGGTTGCCATTTCTTCCTCCAGGGGATCGTCCGGACCCGGGTGTCGAACCCGCATCTCCTGTGGTTCCTGCATTGACAGGCAAGTTGTTTACCACTGAAACATTCCAGGGCTTCCTAACAGCTAGGAATCTGAGGACAACAGCCCTGGAACCCTGGGAGGCGAAGGATACACATCCCTGGGGAGAAAGGGGAAGAGCCTCCTCAATGGACAAAACCATTAGGGATTAAAAACTATGAGAAATCATCCCATAACAGTAGGAACTTTTAATCTTTAACCTTCAGTTCAGTTCAGTTGCTCAGTTGTGTCTGACTCTTTGAGGACCCCATGGACTGCAGCACGCCAGGCTTCCCTGTCCATCACCAACTCCTGGAGCTTGCTCAAACTCAAAACTCTTTAACCCTAAAGCCTTGAAGTAAGGTTATAAGAAATCCATAGCAATGTGATGTGTGAACCTGTGTGCATTCTTAAAATCAGACTCTAACCATCTTACAAAGGTACCTGGTTCAAGACTAAGCAAATTAACTCTAAGAGGCCAGTTACATAATAATCAGGTAATCTTTTAAAGTTCCTTTCCAAGAAGTCAATTCAAAAACTTAACAGCTGAGGGATTTCCTAGGCAGTCCAAGGGTTAAGACTCTGCACTTCCAATGCAGGGGGCAGGGGTCTGATCCCTGGTCAGAAATGGCATGGCCAAATTAAAAAAAATTAACAGCTGAAAGTGCAAGAAAAGGAAAACTTGCCCCCCACGACAACTCTCCTCTAAGGTCCTTTACACTCGAAAGGACGTCAAAGTTTGACACAAAGTGGCTGAGATTTAAAGCTAGTGATGCTCCTCTTCAAACACATCACATTACAGGTCTGCAACAGCTTGCCTGAAACTCTGATATCCAAACAGGTCTGAAGACGGAAGCTTGACTCACAAGTGCTTAGCAGCCTCTCGGTGACAAAGCATATTTATCACACCGAGCGCGAACATCTCCAGCTTTGCTGCCCTTTGTCAGTGTCTGATTACAGGGTGCTGCCCGACCTCACAAGCCGTGCTCTGCCACACACACCACTTGACCTTCCTGAAATCCTCATCTTCCAACTCTGGCAAACTCACCTGGCTCCGTGGTTTAAGGCGCTATGGACATTCACAGGGAAGACTGAGCCTGGGCTCCGTGGCACGGGAATGCTACCCAAGAGAATTCTGCCCAAAATTCAAAAGCTCATTTAAACAGCACCTAAATGTTGCATAACCTATGTCACAGGAAGCAAGTACGATGAAATGAGAAGAGCAAAAAGCTGTGGGGCTGTACCTTTTCCTTGGAATTAGATACAGACCTTACAAAAATCCTGAGGACACTTACGCTTCAAGCCAGTTTGCCGAAAGACAGGCGAAGGAAGTAGTTCTGTGATTACCTAGAACTGTGAAATAAGGCCCTAGAGTTCTGACTGCGTGTCCTCTAATCTAGTTCGCAAACATTCGTTTTCCCACAACTCACAAAGCTAGAGAGTTACTGTCAGATGAAAGTAATTCCACCCTGAGAAGGAAGGGCCACAGGGACAAAGCAACCAAGTGTGATTTTAGTTATTACTATATTTTATATACTGCCCTAGAGAGAGAAAAAATTCCCGATACACTTCACATCTTTACTATTCCAAACCGATTATCGATCCATTTGACCAGAAAGGAGACACCCCAACCCCAAAGCTTCTAACTTGCCTGCCCAGCCACCACGACGGAGCACTTGCCTCCCAAGTGGTGTGTGGGCCAGCTCCACGCCCCCCACCGCCTTCCCCCCCGCCGGAGGTGTACTTGTCTGCAACTCAGGCAGCTAATTACTATTTTCTACAAAGACCATGAGAACAAAGATGCAAGCCTGCTATCAGAGGAAGAGCTGCCTGCAGAGCTGAACTTCCCCCGAACACAAGTGATGGCAGAGGTAGCTTATTACAAACCAAGGGTCTCAGCTTTCAATGAGGGCAATAACTCGCGTTGTTTTTAATATTTTAAGGGCATGTGGGAAGGGATGGGAAAACGGTGGGAGTCAAATGCGGTGCCTTCTAAAAAATTTCAGGGCAGGTTAAAACAAGAGGTGTGTGCTGCAAGTTAACTACAAATAACTACAGAGACCTGCTATACCCTCATTAATCAAAAAATTCAGATTTTAACACACCACACATTTGACTGCTTGGTTCCAAACATCTTCTGTCACCTGAGGATGAACCGGAGCGGAAGGGAACATTATATCAACTGTGTTCAGTTTACCTTAAAAAGAACTTCAGTGAGGGCAGTGGTTTCTTTGTGTCGGCTGGTTTTAATATAGGGCTTGGCAGCCAGCTAACCTGTGAAGTCCACTAAGGAGGAACACTGTCTCCAGGGGTGGTGAGTTAGCAGTTGAGAACCTCTAATTAAAAATCCACACTACAGTGCTTCACCCACCTCCATCTCTACTGGCAGCAGAGTTTGATAATTAGCAGAAAGGACATTACTAACGATTTCTCAGTGGTGGAAAATGCACACGGCCAATATTCTCAGACATCGCTCACAGCCCTCCCCTGAGAAGAAGGGTGCAACAATCCAGCCATCCCCCTGCACCTGGCCTCTTCCCTTTAGGGTGCTGCCCAGGCACGCAGAGTTTTGCTGTTTCTGGATAATTCTGATTCCCGAACAAGTACCAGGTCAGTTGGTTCTTGCAAGAGACTATTACATCTGCCTCCAGAACCTTCTCTGCAAGCCCTCTGGTGGAACAGAGAACTGAGATTTCAGGATAGGTTGTGGGGCTGTGGTCTTCCTGCCTGAATGCTAGCATACATTCCCAGGAAACGGAGTCGGGGCACGGAGGCGCTCTCACTACATGACACCACTTGGCAAGGAGACCGTGGGCAGAGACCCAGCTCTGACCACTGGAGTGAACCCTCTTAACCAGCAGGGCAGTAGGTGAGCGAGCCCACACAGCAGCATGCGCAGACGGTGGCGTCTGCAGAGACCAGCTTGGGACGCGGGAGGAAGAAATTAATCAGGAGGAAGCCGCCTCTCCCGCCAGGCAGCATCACCTGCGTGGTGGCGTCAGGAGCCAAGCCGGGGTCCCTGGGGCAGCCCACAGATATCACAGGCGGCACGCGTGCAGTGCAGCCCGACCTTATGGAGAAAGAGGGCTGCGCCAGCAACTGCGGGAGAAAGACACCGCTGTGCAAGGTGATATCTCCACAGACAGGCTCACAGTGGCCTCAGTGACAGGCCCTGAGGGGCACCAGCACACGCGGCAGGGAGCAGGGACAGTCAAGAACTTCCAGACCCGCAGTACCGGAGTCCACTCCCTGCACGGCGACCTGCCGTCAGTGACCCGGGAGGGTCGGTCCCTGATCTCTCCCGACCAAGACCCGGCGTGTTCTACCAGGCAGGCCGCCTGCGGAAACCCCCACCCCACTCCGGCCCTCTCCTCCCCCGGCCGCGCTGCCCACCTCTGCGCGGGGACCCGTCGATGCTCTCCGCGCTGGACGAGTGCGCGTCGGCCGGGGCCCGCCGCAGGCTGCTGAAGTAGCCGCGCGACCGCGACGCGCCGCTCCGCGGAGAGGGCCCGCCGCCGGGCGCGCCGTCCTTGCGCGCGAAGATGCCGCTGAAGAAGCGCAGCAGCCGGTGCTCCGACGCCGTGCCGTGGCCCGCGGCCGCAGCCGCCGCCCGCGCGCGCTCCAGCCGCTGCAGGTCGCTGTTGTCCAGCGTGCGGTTCTTGCTTTTGCTGCGCTCCCAGCGCTCCAGGTCCGAGAGCGCGTCGTTCTTGCTGAGCACCTCACCCACGTCCAGAGTGTTGCGCTTCTCCGAGGCGGGCTGCCCCGAGACCGCGGGCTCCAGAGCGGCCCCGGGGTCGGCCACCTCCTCCCCGCCTGGGGCCCAGGCCAGGCTCCCGGAGCTGCTGTAGCGCCTCCCGCGGCCCAGGGCCCTACCCCGCGGCGCCTCGGGTCGGCTCCAGTGCCTGAAGCTGAGGCTGCGCCGCAGGGGCGCGGCCCGGGCCCCCTCCACGTCCGGACTACCCGGCGCGGGCAAGCCCGACCCCTCCTCCACCTCCTCCTCCATGGCCCGGGGCCTGCCGGTCCGGTCCTCGGGCTCCGGGCCGCGTGCGCAAGGCCGGAGCCGCCCGAGTTCCAGCTGCCCGGTGCTGCGGGTGCGGAAGGTGCGGAAGTCCCAGGCGCGCGGCGGCCGGCGGTCCTCCAGGTCCTCAGCGGCCGCCGCCTCCTCCACGAGCCGCCCGGGCGCGTCTGGGGAGCGCGCGGTCCGGGGCCTCCGAGTCGGACGCGTGTCCGGGCCGCCGGGGCCCGGCGCGCTCAGCTGCTCCTTTCTGACCATGGTCACGGAGATGCGGTAGACGGTCTTCCTGGGGGGCGGCCCGCGCGGCATCGCGTCCGCGGGCGGAGACGCGGGTTCGCCGCTGCCGTCCAGCAGGTACATGTCGCCTCGGGCCGCGGCCGCCCGCCAGGACTCCGCCGCATCCAGCGCGCCGCGGGCCGCCGGGCCGCGCCGGTCGGGGCCCGGTCGCCGGGCGAGGCGGGGAGGGCGGGCGTGCCCGGAGAGGGTCCACGCCCCCCGGCTCGCCGCGAGGGCGAGGGGGCGCGCTCAGGCTGCGGGAACGGTGCCCCAGGCGCCCGCCAGCCCCTGCGCCGCGCGGCCCGAGTGCGGGGGTCCGGGCCCGGGGCGCCGAGCCATGGGCTGGCGGGACCGGTGGGCGATCAGGCGCGGGGCCGGGCTCGCCGGCAGGTGCGGTCGCGGCGCGCGGGGCCCGGAGCGGGCGGCGGCGCCCGCGGCTTCATTGTCTACGGCGCGGTGCCCGCTCGAATACTCCGGCCTTGTCCGCACAGTCCTTAGCCTCCGCCACTCCCTGGGTTCGGGACGCGCGGGCAGCTGCGCGGGCCGCGGGCGAGGGGAGGCGGTTTAAAATGGAAATGCGCGCCGGGGCGGGGCGGGGCGGGCCGGGGGGGCCCGACCAGCAGGGACCGCGGGCCGCGCGCCCAGCCCGGCCGCCGAGTGCCGGGAGCGCGGCGGCGGCGGGCGCGCGGATCGGCGGTCGGGCCCAAGCGCCGGGGTGGATCGCCGCGGCGCGGACCGGAGCCTCCGGTCAGGTGGGGGGCGGGGCGCAGATGAGTAGGGGAGGGGGCGGTGAGGGCTTGTTTTGCCAAAGAAAACAAAATATGAGCCCTCTGTCACCTACTGAGGATTTTTACGAAGACCCTGTCCTCATCAAGGTGCTTTAAAGAAGTTATGACTCAAGACGCTTGTTTTATAAAACAAATATTTTAGGTACTGGTCCTAACTTTACAAAGGAGCAATAAATAATGCATTCCTAATAAGGGCCCAGGAAGGCAACATCAGGCAGGTGATGGGAGTGCGGGTCACACCAGAGCCCTCCAAACAAAGGACCCGCAATTTCACTCCTAATTAATATTTTGGAGTATTTTCCCAACGTGGAGGGAAACCTCCCGACAGGCAGGCATTTGCTGTCTGGGGTCAGAGGCAAGAAAACACAGTGAGGAAGGGGAGAGGGAAGAAGGCTGGCCTGTCCCAGCCCTGTGAACTCAGGGATCCTTTTTTGGTTTTTACACCTGTTAAGTAGGGATGGAAAAGGGAACAAACAAAAAACCCAGTACCTAAACTCTGAGCATTCTTGTGAGGACTGAATTAGCTCAGATGCATGTGCAGGCATTCTGTGTAAGCACTAAGTATTTGCCATCTTTGCCCCACCAGCTACTTCTTGGCTTTCTAGATACTGGTTCTCCGTATTATCCAACGCAGCACGATATTCAATGGACTTGATCCACGTATTAGTTCTTCGTGATGTCCTGAAGATAGATCTCTCCAGTTCGCTTGTTTAAAACTTTCAGAAAGAAAATGTCTCATCAAACTGGATGCTCTTCTACAGCCTTCTCTAGGCCTGAAAATGCCAAGACTGCAGAGAGGTGGTTTCTAGGAAAAGTGCTAGAGGCCAGGCCAGGTGTGACTGTGGGATTAGACAGCTGTTTGCAAATGCTGATTTCCCTTCTTTAGTCTCTTGAATAATTATGGGGCACCTATTGTGTTTATGGCAGGGAAGATGTTATAAAGATGAATCGGGGTCTCTTACAAAGGAGGTTATAACCTAGGAAATCTGAATTTTACCTCAGTGAAATGAGATATTTGGGCTTGATGAGATAAAAGTTAGTTAAGTTTATTTTTTAAAAGATACTTTATGGTATAGAGGATTTTAAGGGCCGTGAAAATACCTGTACCCTGAATGATAGATACGTTTCATTATATATTTGTCCAAACCCATAAAATGTGAACCTAGAGACTGTTACACAGAGTAAGTCAGAAAGAGAAAAATAAATTTTGTATATTAATGCATATGCATGGAATCTAGAAAAATGACACTGATGAACCTATCTGCAGGGCAGAAGAGAGACACAGAGAACTGACTGTGGACGCAGGTGGAGAAGGAGAGGACGGGGCGGACTGAGAGAGCGGCGCTGACATATGTGCAGGGCCAGGTGTAAACAGCCAGTGAGGAGCCGCGGCACAGCACGGGCGGCAACGCGGGGCCGAGACAGCACAGAGCGGGGGGTGGGTGGGGGGCGGACCAGGAGGGGGGACATATGTGTACCTGTGGCTGGTTCATGCGGGTGTATAGCAGAAGCCAATGCGATATTGTAAAGCAATTATCCTCCAATTAAAAATAAATTAAAAAAATTTTTTAAAAGAGTGAACCCTAATGTAAACTATCGACTTTGGGGGATGATCAAGTGTCAGTGTTGGTTCATCAGTTCTAACAAACTAACCACTCTGGTGGTGGGATGGATGGTGGGATGCTGATGTGTGGGATGGTGGGAGTGTGTGTGTGTGTGTGATGGTGGGAGTGTGTGTGTGTGTGTGTGCGTATGTGTGTGTCTGTTAGTCACACGGTCGTGTCAGACTCTTGGCGACCCCATGGACATGTGGCCCGCCAGGCATGGGGGTGGGATAAATGGGAAGTCTCTGTACCTTCTGTTCAATATTGCTAGGAACCAAAAGCTACTCTGAAAAATAAGTTTTTTAAAACGTACTTTAAAACACATTTGACCACCCTCAGAGGCTCTACCTGGACACATAATCACCACCATCATCAACTCAAGCTCCATCCCCCTGCCCCTGGCACTCGAGGATTCAGGAGTGGCGTGTCAAACACGTCCTCACTGAGAAGATGGGGGACCTCGGGCAGATCAGTCTTGTCCCCTTTGATAAGACCCACGAACCACCAACCTCTACAGCTACAGCCGGACAGGAGTCATCTACCAGAATGAGGTTTCTAGAACCCACAGGTCAGGGGAATGCAGAGGCTCAGAGAGGGTGTGTGCTTTTCTGCAAGGCTACACAGCTCATCACTGAGGGCAGAACCGGGGAACACCCTGCCCATGCCCGCTTCCACGCTTCAGGGTCACTTATTCTGTTAGCTTCCTGCTTTGTGGACATCAGAGAGAGAAATGGCAACTATTACTGAATTTGACACTGAGTGAGTGAGTGAGTGAAAGTTGCTCAGTTGTGTCCAACTCTTTGAGACCCCATGGACTACACAGTCCATGGAATTCTCCAGGCCAGAATACTGAAGTGGGTAGCCTTTCCCTTCGCCAGGGGATCTTCCCAACCCAGGGATCGAACCCAGGTCTCCTGCATTGCACGTGGATTCTTTATCAGCTGAGCCACAAGGGAAGCCCAAATTTGACACTAATTGAACACAGATGATTCACAACCTGTCATTAAGTCTTCATTTATTCATTGCTCCATCTGTTGAATTTATTCATCAAATATATATATTGAGTATCCACTGTGGCACTCTGCAGTGAGGAGGCAAGGTCTCTGATCTCCAGAATTCACAAACCCATGAAAAAGGCTGCAGATCTCAAGGCCAAGTGATGGAAGACACACAGACAGGAGGCTGACAGGCCGTAATGGACGAGCACCCGAAGAGACAGCTAAAGCCTCCAATCTTACAGCTATAAGACCTAAAGGTCCACCAGGTCTGCAAGCAGAGAAATGAAAACTCAGCAATGCAGAGAGACCTGATCTCTGTTAGGACCAGGATCCAAGACCTGAGCTTAGCCTGGGGTCTGTTCTCACCATGAAAACTTCAAAACATTGAGATGAATTTTAACATGAAATCAGCTGGCCCATAATTAAGATATAAACTACATCTCGATATCTGGGGCATTCATAAAAGCCCAATGGTGGGGGCGGGCGGCGGCCAGCATTTCTTTAGAGCGTGAGTACTGTGCAGTTGGGCTTCCCTGGTAGCTCAGCAGTAAAGAATCCAACCTGCCAAGACAGGAGATGTGGGTTTGAGCCCTGGGTCAGGGAGATCCCCCAGAGAAGGAAATGGCAACCCACTCCAGTATTCTTGCCTGGGAAATCCCACTGGACAGAGGGGCCTGGTGGGCTCAAGTCCAGGGGGTCACACAGAGACAGACTCGACTTCAGGACTAAACAACAGGCAACACTGGACTGTCAGGGTCCTTCCAGTCCCTCCGTGACTGTCTCAAATCCAGCCCGGGTTTTTCACTTTGTCATGGGAGGCCGCAGGCTGCAGAGTAGAAGGTTCCATCGGATCCACCTTAGATGACACTGAAGGAGCGCGCTGTCTCTGCTCCAGCCGGCATGGTCACTATCCTTCAGTGCTTTCAGCCTCTCCGACAGCCCCCGTTTTCCACGCAGTTATAGCGATTCCACGTGAGGCCCAACGGTCTGCACGGGAAAATCTGGGAGAATGGCTTCTCCCTACCACCCTGGATACATGGGCTCTTCCGAGGCTCAGCCAGAACCTGCCACTCCAGAATCTAAATCCTCTTTCTCACAGCCAGAGCTGCCTTTGAAAAATAAAAATAATTACACTATATGTGTTCAGGTGGGCATGGCGCTTTCATCTTCCTCTTGCTTTTTAAAGCAGCCACTCTAGGCCATTACTTCTTGAATTTTTTCCAGCCATGGAGTATATCTGTATCACCATTTGGGCTTTTTAAAAAAAGAGATTGGGGTTGATCTTACTGCCACATAAAAACTGAGCAGCAGGCAAAGCCCTGATACTGCAGAGATGCCGGTGTCAGAGAGGGAAGGACTGCAGAGGGGGGGTCCGGGAGAGGTGGCCGGCCCTATCTATGCCCCCAGCCCCCCATTCATCACCCCTGGCAGCTGACGTCGCTCTCCCAGCCCCAAGCTGATAAAGGTCCTTCGGCCACCCTCCCGTGACATTCCAGTCCCGAGCCATCTCTAGCTGCCTACAAATGAAACATCCCTGCGTGAAAATGCTATCTCGCAAGCCTTCCTAGAGCTGATCAGCCTTGTTTAAAAGGAAGCCCCTGGTAGACTGCAGAGCCATCTGCTCCACGAGCTGCCTTTCCAAATAACAGAACATGCCAGCCAGTCACCACATTTACAGCATCTTGGCATAGCCCCATCCGTGGACCACAGAAACCGCCCACCCCCCGCTGGCCTTGTCCTGGCCTCTGCACACCCACCCAGCAAGAGCTGACAAAGACCCCTCCCTGCTGTCACGGGGCCTGTGACAGGCTCTTTAATGGAAGCAGGCTGACTGACCGATACATACAGGAAGCAAAGAAAGAGATGCATGTTTTCCTGAACAATTCCCTAGCAATCTCTTTCGGCCAGAGACTCAAGTCCGATGGAGAAGAGCAGGATCTAGATCTAGGATCTGCTGCAATACTCAGCCCCTGCCACCACCCTGCTGGGACTGACCTCATCAGGGACCCCGCTGTCCCTCGTTTTCAAAACTGCAAGTCAAAGTGGGACTCGAGGGAGAGACCTTTGAGTCACAGAAGGACAAAGCTCGTGCTCAGTCCTGAGGCAAGGACATTCTGATCCAGCAGGATAAAGACCACGGGGGGCCTCCAAGCACCTTGGCAGCATCTTCCCTCAAGGACCAACAACCGTGCAGTCGCTGCCAGCCTAGTGACGGGACCACGTGGCGTGTCTGGACGCACAGACTTCCGAAGGCCTGCGCTCCACACCCCTCAGTTTTAACAGGAAGCCCCCACGGCGTAACCGCAACGGGCAAGACAACCAAGCTCCAGGCTTGAGAGTGAGGAACCAGGTCACCACTACTGAACACCACCGAGCCTGGTGTGGCCGGAGAAGAAACCGTTTTCTCAGTCCACTGCCTGTCCGCAGGCATCCTCAGCTCTGAGATTCGGGCAGTTCTGGCCACATGGAAGCCAGAGAGCTGGGTGCCCCTGCGGGTGGGCCAGGGCAGAGGAGGGTGGGAGAGCCACCCCTGCAGTGTCCCGCCAGCTAGGGTTTCTCCGGGTACCTTCCTGCAGATTCTAGATGACTGTTGATCGACAAGATGCTGGCAGTCGGCACCACGCTTGCGCAAGGGTGCTCACACTTGACTCGAAGAGGAGTTCGTGTTTGAGACGAATGGCCACCGTGACAGTCAGTGGACCAGGGGAAAGTGGTACTTGAGTTAAGAAGCAGGTGGGTAAGAGAAAGGCAGAACACTAGTATTTCTACCTGAAACACTCAAGAAAAGGTTTCCAAAAGAAAGTGGTATGTGGCTTTCCGGAGAAGGCAATGGCACCCCACTCCAGTACTCTTGCCTGGAAAATCCCATGGAAGGAGGAGCCTGGAAGGCTGCAGTCCATGGGGTCGCTGAGGTTTGGACATGACTGAGGACTTCACTTTCACTTTTCACTTTCATGCATTGGAGAAGGAAATGGCAACCCACTCCAGTGTTCTTGCCTGGAGAATCCCAGGGACAGGGGAGCCTGGTGGGCTGCCGTCTATGGGGTAGCACAGAGTCGGACACAACTGAAGTGACTTAGCAGCAGCAGCAGCAGCAGCATATGGCTTTCATCCAGAAAAGGGTGCGTCCACCACAGCGCTCTGAGCATCCTGGGCTGGTTCCTTCTTGGTGGGGCCCATCCTGTGCATCGTAGAATGTTTATTTAGCAGCATCACTGGCCTCTACCCACTAGATGCTGGTAGCAACACACACACACCCCGCCCCTGCAGTTGGCAGATACTGGCAAAAAACGTCTCCTGGGAGCACAATGCCCCAGGTGGGAAACCACAAGTCCACAGGCACAGGCCAGGCACACTCACGTGGAAAGGAGACGAGGAATCCCAGTCTTCTTGACTTTTCATTTTACCATTTTACTCATTCAACCAGTCCCACCTGCTTCTGCATGAGATCAAGAAAAGCTCTAGACAGCCTCTCTATAGAAAGAGAAGCAATTATTTCCAGCAAATCTCTCCCAAAATACAAAGAACAGCAGCAGTTACAGAGGAGGCCATCTGTGATAGACACATCATCACTTACGATTAGTTTAAATGAATAAGTATCAGGAATGTGATTAAAATGCTGGAAAGGAAAAACATGAGGTTTCACCTATCTTAATTACTTAAAATCCAAAGCAGTGTGGTATTGTGTTTAATCAGAAAATGTCTTAAGCAAGATGCTTGAAGGTTTGGACCCAGGAATGCGTTCCAGCACTGCCTAGGTGTGGAGCGAGTACCTGAGCACACATGGGATCTCCGCTCCCGCCATAAGCCCCCGCAGAGACTGTGTGTAGACTGGACGGGCCACAGATCCAGGGCGGGAGATACCTGGTCACACGGTCCCCTCCTGAACTAGCTCAGGTGACCATCATTCCATTCTTTGCAAATGGGAACCACTGTTTAAATTACAGCAAGTGAGGGCTGGAAGAGATCTTCAGTCAAAATTACAGCAAGTGAGGGCTGGAAGAGATCTTCAGTCAGTTCAGTCGCTCTGTTGTGTCTGACTCTTTGCGACCCCATAGACTGCAGCACGCCAGGCTTCCCTGTCCATCACCAACTCCCGGAGCTTACTCAAACTCATGTCCATTGAGTCGGTGATGCCATCCAACCATTTCATCCTCTGTCATCCCCTCCTCCTCCCACCTTCAATCTTTCCCAGCATCAGGGTCTTTTCAAATGAGTCAGCTCTTCACATCAGGTGGCCAAAGTATTGGAGTTTCAGCTTCAGCATCAGTCCTTCCAATGAACACCCAGGACTGATCTCCCTTAGAATAGACTGGTTGGATCTCCTTGCAGTCCAAGGAACTCTCAAGAGTTTTCTCCAACACCACAGCTCAAAAGCATCAATTCCTCGGTGCTCAGCTTTCTTTACAGTCCAACTCTCACATCCAAACCTGACTACTGGAAAAACCATAGCTTTGACTAGATGGACCTTTGACCCATTTCACAGATAAAGCAGCCGACTCCATGGTAAGCCACCTGGCTGAGGCCACAGCAGAGGAGCAGAGGGCCCTGGACACAGCTGGGACAGGAGCCCCCAGGAAAGGTCTAAAGTGAAGCGGAAACCGCAAGTCCACTTAAGCAGGCCAGTGATGAGCAGCTTTTGATTTCAGAAATATGCCGGTGTCAGGGAGGAGTTAGGTCCTCACTCTCCAATACAGCAATGTGTCAGAAACGTCTTCATGGTCTTGCTAAGTGTCAGGCAAAAGAGACTTAAGCTAGAATGAAAGCCAAGCCTATGAACTGTCACTTTATGGAAACAAATACCAACCCCTGCTGGAGTGACAACCACAGCAGCTCCCACCCACGGCCACCGTGGGGCTCCCAGCAAGGAAGCTCCCCTTTCTTCCATCCAGCCTCCAGCTCTCTGCGGCGGTTCAGCCGAGGAGTCAGAAGGATTTAATCAAGGGCGATACACAACGGTGCACCTGTCCCTTGAACAGCTGCAAAGCAGCCCTGGAATGTGTGTGGAGCAAACCCAAGCAACTCCTACAGATTACCTAACCCTCCCAGCCTGCGAGGGCAGAGGGGCTGAGCCCACCTGCTAACATCTTCCTCTGCAGGATCCCACAGGAGGGACCCCCTCATAATAACATCTGCCCGACGGGGCGGTCCTACAGACACGGCAAGCAAAACCCCAGCGAGGGTCTGTAGGGACCCTCCTAACAGCCTCTGCAGTGGAAACCAACACCAGGAACTGGCAAAGACCAGCCAACCACCTGAGCATGTGTGTGACAACGGCTGGGTGTTTTCCAAGCTGCTCTTTGGACCCAGAGACCCCCAAAGAGTCGTAAAATCCAGAACTCCTGTGAAACTAAAAGTCGAGGACACAAATAATGCCCTGGGAATTATCAGTGACAAAGCTCACCTTTATGGAGAAAAAGCCTATTTGAACAAAAGTTCTCATGACTGCAGCCCATGTGGCATCTGGCTGCAGAGATATCTGGAAATCTTTCATCTGTGCCCGGGGACCTAAAGGTTTGATATGTTTGTCTCTGAATGCTGAAAACTGCATGTTTAAGATGCATGTTTGAAGCTCAAATCCACCCCCCTGCCCCAAATCCGCAGTGGGAAACAAGTGATCAGCCTCCTGCCTTCATCAGCCAAGGTGTCACCAGCTCCCTGGTCCACAGGCTGGGAGGATAAATGCCCCACAGCGGCTGGCGACAGCAGCCACCCCTCCTCGGTAGATAACAATTTGCATAAGAGCTCTGGGGACAGGAGAGAAGTGGGCCACCAGGATCAGTTCTGACACAGTAAGAATAAAATGTCCACATCTTCGCATCTGCTCGCCACGCCCTGGTCATCGGCACCCAGCCTGCAAAGAGCAGGGGTGAGGGGGTTCCTGGAGCAGAAAGCTGAGGGGTGCAGAGGGGCACGGGGGAACACGGGGCTGCAGGTCTTGGCCCAGAAGACTCCGGCGGGCTCTCAGCTTCTTTACCTGGTTATGAAGTTGTGCGAGGCGTGTCTCCTTTAAAAACAATCACCACCCGCCCTGGAACCTTCCATGAAAAGAGATGGACCAAAGCGGGAATGATGAATAAATCAGCCGTGGGCAGGAGATCTACAGGGCCCAAAATCTTGACTGAGTCTCCCCCTCCTGTCATTTCTGGCCCCCTAGGAGTGCTGCTGGACTGTGGGCCTGCCTGGTGACAGACCAGCACAAAGCTTTCCAAAATTGGAAAAGGAGGTTCCACCCGCCAGCTCCGGGCACCACAGTGGGTGGGTCAAAGGTGGCCCGAGAAGCCTCTAAATGACAAAGTCCGATAACCACTGAAGCCACGACCAGCTGGCTCAGCGACAAGGGGGGCACAGGGCGGGGGTTTGGGTACCATGCCTGGGTCCCTCTTCCACTCCACCGCAGGGAGGCGGCCAGGAAAGTCCTCGGTCCATCCAGGGCACCCCCGCCTCTCACCCTCCAGGGGTCTCCTGTCCTTCACTGGCCTCCTGGGCCTCCTCCTACATGGCCACATGCTGAGCTAACGCCATCCTACCATCCTGGCCTCGAACATTCTCTGCCCAAAGCCTCCAGGCTGGCCGTCCTCTCCTAGAACCGCCACCCCAGTCGTTATTGCAGTACAGCCTCTCCTCCCCAGCCCTTCAAACCCCTGAATCCAGCAAAGGCTGAGAGACATCCTGCTGTCTACACCAGCCATGACCCTGCCAGCCCCCCCGTGCCTCTGAGACCCCCCCAGCCCACGCTCACCGCAACCGCCTGCCCCTGGACTGACGCGCCGCCCACAGAGTGTCCACGGGCCAGCAGCACGTGGCCCTCACCCAACCCTCCACATCTCCAAGAGGCTCTCGTTCAAGCTCAAGTACGGGGGCCCCGGGCCCAGTGCGGATGATCACACAGCGGGCAGGGCTGGGCACCACGTTCTGCAGCCCCCACTGCAGCCCTGGGCCCCCACCCGCCTCTCCGTGCCAGCGATCAGAGCTGACCGCCTCCCTGAGGATGCCTCTCAGGAAGTGTGCAGGGCAGTGGTCAGAGCAGCTGGCTCTCCAGCCTCGTGACCACACCCTTCTCTCCCCCGCTCAGAGTTGGCATGTCCATCACAATCGCCTCCTCGCCTCAGGCCAGGCCGGCCCATGAAACTGCTCAATCAACACCCGCTTAATGGGCACAGAAACAAGAGCCTATCTTCTGTTTGTCCTCAGCCTCTCCCAATATCCCCCCCAAATGAGGAGTGCCCGCTCCATCTCCAAGTATCTGCCATCCTCACCATCCTCCCTGGGTGCCCTGGGCAGGCAGGCCTGGCACACCATGCCCCCGGCTTAGCCCATTCTTAGGCAACCACCCTTTCTGCTGCAATCACAGACTTTCGGGGCACAATGCTGCCCCAGACCCCCAGAGACTCCCACCACCTGCAGAGTCAAATGCCCCTTTGGCACCTGCGCCCCAGTCCTTGGATGGCCCCCCACCTACCCCTCTGCAGCGCAGAGCGGCTGGGGTGCTGGACTCCTGAGGGGTGCAAATTCTGTGTGACTTTGGGAATGGGACCTCGGATCTCCACATCAGCCGCACTGATGCCATAAGGGGACAGTCACAGGGCAGATGTGAGGATCAGGTGTGATGCAGGTTATGAAGTCCTGGCTCCCGGGCTCGGAGCACACTTGTGGGCTGCGGCATGCAAGCCTTCATCTCAACACCTCTAACCACTTGCCAGTCCGGACAGACCAGGCCGTACAGAGCGCACACACACACTGTGCACACCCCTTCAGGGTATCAGTCACCTTCTCTGACCTGACATTTGCTACTTGCCATGGACACAACCACCTCCCCCCAGAAGACCAGGGCCGGCAGCTTTCTCTCTTCAACTCCAGCCTTGATCAGCGCTCTGCTGAAGAAATGCTGCCCAGGGGTTGACGTCATCGATCCAGGGGGCTGATTCCAGCCGAGTTGGGGGCGGGGAGAGCAGCAGGACCCCCGTTACGTCACAAACACCAGCAGAGGTCAGCTGACTCGCCGGGCCCCGCCCCCTCTCGGATGCTCGGGTTTACTCGGCCACACAGGGCCGCCCCCGCCCCTTCCCAGTGTATCTAGGAAGTCTCCAGCGGTTTAGAAAGGCGCAGAGGACAGGGTGAGTCATTTCTTCCCCTGGCCACAAGAAGCCTCAGCTGCAGCGGATCTGGGGTGGCTGCCCCCTGAGAAAAGCTGCCCCTCCCTCGGTGGAAAACAGGCTAACGCGATGAGGCGGGGGCAGTGGGGAAGAGGAGAGATTGCCCAGAGCCTGACTGCCAGTGGGAGGCGGGGGGGAGGGGGAGCGGCGGGTCCTGTCCCCAATACAGAAGCTTCATTTTAGGGAGGAGAGAAGGACAGATGCTGAAGCTCCAGTCCTTCATTGGAAAAGACCCTGATGCTCGAAAAGATTGAAGGCGGGAGGAGAAGCGGGAGACAGAGGATGAGAGGGTTGGATGGCATCACCGACTCAATGGACATGAGTTTGAGTAAACTCCGGGAGTTGGTGATGGCCAGGGAGGCCTGGCGTGCTGCAGTCCATGGGGTCGCAAAGAGTCGGACACGACTGAGCGACTGGACTGAACTGAACTGTGCGGTTCAGAGTGGAGAAAGTCTGCTACCTGGAGAAAGCTTTCCTTGGAGGTTTCCGGGAAGGTGATGCTCCTTCCCCGCCCACCCCAAGGGCCTGTCTTGGTCACGCCCACTATGCAAAACAGGGTGGGTGGAGATTCACCCAGGAGTTCCCAGCCAGCCCGGGATGGGGGTGGTCGGCCGGTTCACTGGGATGCTGCAAGCAGGGACCACCTGCCCAGCCCTGGGCCCTTGCTGCGTGCGTGCTCTGTGCTCAGTCGTGTCCCACTCTTTGCAACCCCCTGGACTGGAGCCCGCCAGGCTCCCCTGTCCCTGAGATTCTCCAGGCAAGAACAGTGGAGTGGGTTGCCATTCCCTTCTCTAGGGGATCTTCCTGACTCTGGGAGTGAACCACAGCCTCCAGAAAGTCTCCCGCCTTGCAGGCGGATGCTTTACCGCTGAGCCACTGGGGAACAGAAGGAAATGCAGGTTGTTGGGCCAGGTGCTTAGAACACCCAGGAAGAAATACAACACCTGAAATAATTCAGAACTCTTTAAAGAGTGGCTACTGATGAGACCTCCCCTAGAGTCAATGCAAGGATCCTGTGGCTCTGAGTACCTGGCATTTCCGAAGTTCTCAGAAGAGTGGTTTTCATCACTTTTCAAATGGCACATTCAGGGAAGGCCTGGGAGGCTGCAGTGGGCCCACAGAGATGGCCGCTCTGCAAACACCGCCTCCCTGTGCCCAAAGTGTCCAGGAATCTCCAGGGAACAACAGCTGTCACTGGACATTTCTGGGTGCAAAAAAAAATTTTTTTTTTTAAAGTGACACAAGGCAGCAGAATGTTCATACCAAAGGCCTTCTTCTCAGGAAGACTGCTCTCTGGAATTACAAAAGTTTATGCCCGAGATTTAGCACTTGAGGTGGAGGTCCAGGAAAGCCACCAGCACACAGCCCCCCAGCATTCACAGGCTGCAGTGAAGCCAAGGGCTGAACCTGGGCCTGCAGTCTGCTCACACCGCCCTCCCCAGGCCTGTGTGGGGCAGGGTGGGGCTGGCCCACCTCCTGCAGCCAGGCCAGAGGGGGTGTCACTCATGAGAAAGACCGGAGAGCAGTGGTGCGGCCAGTCTTTGTAAGCCATGCACGCAACACACTTTCAGTTTATTGGCTTGCTTACAGACAAGATATAAAAAGGTAATTCACACTGATTGACGATTCCCAGGACCAAAGCCTTGTTGGGGGTGGGGGGCCCTCCCACCTACTGGAGGTTTTAACCCCAGGCTTTAAACCCCAGCACAGCGGGCAGGGTGGGCTGGCCCACCCCCAGCCAGCCCTTCTAGCGTTTCCACCCAGACCCCCAAGAAGCCAGCTCCCCACCACCTTCCTCCTGCAGCCCAGGGCCTCCAGGCTCAGCCAGACCAGCCCTGGGTTGCTCCTCCCAAGAAGGCCAAGGCCAAGGCCAGGCTCAGCTGGGGGACCCTTCACAGATGTCAGCACAGTTCATCCCATTTGATCCCCCCACGCCCTGGATCTCGCTCCAGGTGTGCCCTGCCCCCACCCCCTCCAAAAGCACCCAGTGCACCCAAGGTGGGGGGGTGTGTGGCTGACCCCACTCTGGGGTCCCCCAACTTGCAAAGGGAGGCTGGAGTGGAAGCTAGGGTGGAGAGGAGACAGGATGAGAGGGCTTTCGGGAAAGCAAGTCAGAGAACATCACTTTGCTCTGCTTGGGGAGGGGGGTGGGGGTAAAGATGGAACAGACTTTGGCAGCAAGCAGGCAGAGGCGCCAACACACACGCACAGCTTCTCACCCAGTTCCACACGGGGAGGGGCACCGAACGGTCCAGGCAGCCTGGGGCAAAACAGGCTCCCATTCATCTGAATCTCCAGGGACAAGGCACCAGTCCAGAAGTCAGGATTATCCCCAGATTCCTCCATCCTTCTGTCAAGACCCACCCCCCTCCTTCTTAAATTGTAAGAAAGGCTGAGCAAATCTGCCTCCCCACCTCCCACCCCCCCACCGTCCAGGCTCTGAAACTGCTTCCGCCTCCAGCCGAACTCCAGGGCATGTCTCCCCAGGAAAACTAAGTGGCCCCAAATCGCCCGGCCACTGCCCAGTCCACCTGCGGAGCCCGCCTGCTCCTGGGGAGCCCTCCCTCACCCTCCCGGCCTGCCCCCTGCCCCCACCCTGCATGCTCCCACAGCCCTCTCCACCCTCCTCTTCCCAGCCCTGGACCCCGGCCCTGGACCCCGACCCTGGAAGGCTGCAGGGGAAGTCTATATGATGAAGCCTTCCCTTCCCTAGAGCGGAAGTCCTCACTTATGAAGCCATCAGTTCTTAGCATCAGACGCACTCCAGGTACAATCAGATCGGGACCCAGGCCTGGGCATCAGGAAAGCTGCACATGTCCCCCAGGAGACATCCAGACCTTTCGCCGGTCTGTCAACTCACTCCCTCCAAGGGTTACAGTATCAGCAACATTACTTCTGAAGCAAAGTCTCAACACTACTAGTAACAGAAGACATTTATTTTGCTCACAGGAAACGGTGTGCACAAACAAGCAGAAACGCTTCCCAAAGGAGGTCAGAGTGCACAGGAAAATGTCCATGAATGTCTAAGTGGCTGCCAAGGTTTTAATGACCTTGACAACCAAGACAGTTTAACGCATTCATGATGGCGTTTGAAACAGTGCTGCACCCACCTGCTCCGGCTGCCGTCACAAAGGAGCACAGACCAGAGGACTTAAACCACACGTGTGCTTTCTTGCAGCTCTGAAGGCCAAGTCTGAAGTCAAGATTTCTCCCTCCATGGCTTGTAGGCGGTGTTTTCTCCCTGGGTCTTCACAAAGCCTTCCCTCTGTGCCTATCTGTGTCCCAATCTCTCTTCTTATAATATCAGACACCAGTCTTATTCGATTAGGGGCCATCTGAAAGCCCTCATTCTAACTTAATAACCTCTCTAAAGGCCCTGTCTCAAAGTGCAGCCGTACTCTGAGGGGGTAGGGCTTCAACATATAAATTCTAGAAGGGGACACAATCCAGCTCACACCCAGATGTGCCACGGTTAACAAAAACGTTGGTATTTGTTAATATGTGCTAAGTTGCTTCAGTGGTGTCCGGCTGTGTGCGACCCCATGGACTGCAGCCCACCGGGCTCCTCTGTCCATGGGATCCTCCAGGCAAGAATACTGGAGTGGGTTGCCATGCCCTCCTCCAGGGGATCTTCCCAACTCAGGGATCAAACCCATGTCTGTCACATCTCCTGCATTGGCAGGCGGCTTCTTTACTACCAGCGCCACCATTAAATCTGTCACAGTATTTTGCTTCTGTTGCTTATGTTCTGGTTTTTTGGGCCATGAGGCATGTGGGCTCTTGGCTCCCAGACCATGGATCCAACCCACATGCCCTGCACTGGACGGCAAAGTCTTAGCCACTGGCGCTTCAGGGACGTCCCAGTGGCGATTCTTAAGGAACAGGGTGCATTCAGTGTACAAGAGTCCCGTCTGGATTGACAAAGGGCATTTTTCACAGTAAAAACTCCAGAGCAACTCTGACATCATCCAGGCGCTGCCACGCTCAGCTCAGCTCCTGGCTCCTCAGGCCCCAACAGCAGAAACAGTCACTAGCTGCTGAAACTCCAGACAGACACACACACACATTCAGGCTCTTCCAGAGGAAGAAGAATCTCACCTCCCAGGCTCACTGCCATCATCTCGGGGAAATTAGGAAAATTCACGGCACACGTGTGGGCTGAGATCAGTACGGACTCGCGTGTCTACCTGTGAACTCTACTGCTGGATTCATTTAAAACTGCTGCTACTGCTGCTAAGTCGCTTCAGTCGTGTCCAACTCTGTGCGACCCCATAGACGGCAGCCCACCAGGCCCTGCCGTCCCTGGGATTCTCCAGGCAAGAACACAAGTGGGTTGCCATTTCCTCCTCCAATGCATGAAAGTGAAAAGTGAAAGTGAAGTCACTCAGTCGTGTCTGACTCTTAACGACTCCATGGACTGCAGCCTACCAGGCTCCTCCATCCATGGGATTTTCCAGGCAAGAGTATTGGAGTGGGTTGCCATTGCCTTCTCTTCTCATTTAAAACTAGGCATGTCTCAAATATGAAACCATAACCCACGCGTATGACCAGCAATTTCAACTAAAGACCCCCGACCCCAAGCAGAATGCATTGCTCCTCCTTTTCTTTTGGACCTACTTTGTTCAGACTGCCTTGTACACTGGGCATAAATCAAGAGTTTACACTTGAAACTCGGGGGTTTTTGTTGTTGTTGATAAGTCGTGTCCATCTGTGTCTTTGCAACCCAACGGACTGCAGCATGGTAGGCTCCCCGTCCTTCACTGTCTCCCAGAGTTTGCTCAAATTCACGTCCACTGAGTCGGTGATGCCATCCAACCATCTCATCCTCTTTCATCCCCTTCTCCTCCCACCTTCAATCTTTCCCAGCATCGGGGTCTTTTCCAATGAGTCAGCTCTTCACATCAGGTGGCCAAATTATTGGAGCTTCTGCTTCAGCATCAGTCCTTCCAATGAATAATCAAGGTTGATTTCCTTTAGGATTAACTGGTTTGATCTCCTGGCAGTCCAAGGGACTCTCAAGGGTCTTCTCCAGCACATTTTTTTTTTTTAAACGTAGCCCTAAGAACAAGTGTCTGGCGGGTTACAGTCCATGGGGTGGCAGAAGAGTTGGACACAACTTAGCAACTAAACAACCACAAGTCGTGTACAAGGTCCAGCCTGCCAAATAAGTGTGTCACATTCAAACCCGGACACCTGTCTCTCGTGTTAATAAGGCCCCAGGATAAATGGAAGCAACACACTCTCCCACCTGGCGTGCTCATTAGCCATCAGCAGCAGGCCTGACCTACCCCGGGGATGGGCTGTGGTCACGCAGGGGACGGCCTTCCTTGTCAAGATGCTCTCTTCGCTTGTCTGACTGAGCCTGTGTAACTTATTGGAAGGATCAAAGCTCCCCCCTGCCTTGCCTCACTCTGCGTTGCCCACTCCCTCCCCTAGAAATCAGTAGATCATAAACCAGGGTCTGATTCCAACAGATTCGCCCATAGAACAGGACAGAGCCTCGGGGGGAGGGGGGGGGGGATGGATTGCAAATCTCCATGGAGCAAATTCAAAATAAATAAATCATACTTTAGGGTGAGGTGGGGGCGGAGAGTGTATGTGTGTGTGTGTGTATTAATATATGGTTAAAGTAGATTACTTCCCACAAAGGAATCCTGTTCCAAGGCTCTGAGGCGATCCATAGAGCAACACGGGAGCTACCTGTTTCTTGGCAACATAACTGCTCTGCTTGGGGCCTGGCTCACACAAGCCAGGCCTGAGAAACACCCTGTTATGATAACTGATCAGATAAGAACACTCAGCACTGCTCCCCCGCCACCCCCCACCTTCACTTTAGAAGTTGAGGGCGGGGAATGTAATATTGGTGAAATAAAGGGACGTGGATCAAAAGTAAGAGTGAGGTGAGACCCAGGATGCTTCTGGACACATAATTAATTCCATGTTCTCAATTCCAGCATGAATTAATTTTTAAAGCGTATGTCTGCTTTTAAATCTATGCTGACCTTGGGTGGAATGCACAAATGTTTCTGTTACCACACAACTCAAAAAAAAAAAAAACCTAGGGATCACTCTGGAAACAGTAATTAATATTCTTTATTCATGGAAGAGCTTTGTTTGAAATATATGATTCAATCAGAAAGTCATTTTCTTTCCAAGTTTGCAGGGCTTCCTATATGAATGCAAATCATATGACAAAGACACAACATAAGGGCTGAAAGCCGCACGGCTTACTCCTTATAAATGTTTAACTTTGGTCCAGACAGAGCTGTGAGAAGCGCCTCAGAGATTTCTGATGGAATATGCTGGATGTTTTTATTCTCAGTTTCTTGAGACTATTTGCCTTCATGAAAATAAAGCCCCATGATGGAGGCTTGATGAAATTATCATCAAGCGCTGTCGTGTGGGATGAGAAGAGACAGTCTGTCTTTAAACAGTGGGTGGGGACTGGAGCAGGTCAGCTTTGGGACTGGCTGGGGGGCTACTGGCCACCAATGTCTAGTTCCTGTCACTTGAAAGGTGTCACTGCTCTGCAATCACTGCATCCCGCTAAGTCCACAGTCGGACTTCTGAGGATGACCTTGGACTGGGCGAACCACCCTCCACTCTGGTCTTCATCTTTGGACGGTGATGCTGTACCGATTCTTTTTTTTTTTTTTGGTCATCATTCAATCAGCAGTGCCTAGGATGCAGGATATGGTGCCCTCTTTCAACCCATCATGAATCAAAATATTCAATTGGAAAGTCTGTTTCCTTCATCTTGCTATTGTTGTTACATAGTTAAGCAACCCCAGCTGTCCAGGAAATACCACCACAATGAACACATTATTGGGCAGGGAAGAATCGACTGCGGCTCCTGACAACCATTCCACCCGCTACAAAGAAGCCAGGAAGAAAAAAAAAAAAAAAAAGAGCCCACGTTAAATACACAGTTATGAATAAAATGCCTCCACTGCCTTTTATCACCTCGTCACAGCCCAGATTGAAATGAGCAGCTAGAGAACACTGATTATAATCTCCTCTCAGTAACAGCAAGATGTTTCTTCTGGTTCTTTATCTGTATTTTTCTGAAACTGACATGTTTTCCTTTGAATAAGAAAGGCTATTTTTAAATGTTAGACTTGGATGTAGGCAGGATTTTTAACAATTTTGTTTATGCTCTGAGCAAGATAGTGTTTTTTTTTTTAAAATCTAACTTCACATCCCTCTTCTCAAGCCAACCACCTTTAAATCCTTCTTGGGATGTTTCCCCTTTACTACTCAGTGAAAGTGAAAATGTTAGTCCCTCAGTCTATCCAACTCTTTGTGGCCCCATGGACTGTATGTAGCCCGCCAGGCTCCTCTGTCCATGGAATTCTCCAGGCAAGAATACTGGAGTGGGTTGCCATTCCCTTCTCCAGGGGATCTTTCCAAACCAGGTATCAAACCTAGGTCTCCTGTATTGCAGGCAGATGCTTTAGCATCTGAGCCACCAGGGAAGCCTACCTAATCTATCTAATAATAATGAAAATTGGGATGGATCAGGTAGAAGTGAGCAGTGAAGCTATACCACATTTCCTTAAGCAGCAAAGAGGGGACCCCACAGAGTGGTTGGGCACCATTCTCTCCTTCCAGAGGAGGAAACAGGTCAAGGACGTGCCCCAGGCCAGCCAGCTAAGGAGTGATGGGTGAGGGACTTCCCTGAGGACAGCGGACTCTAAAGCTATGCCCCTTTCCTTCCCTGCGCTCTGCTGCCTCTCCCTCCTGTTGATCACCGGAAGAACAGGTGTTGCTGTCTTTTATGTTTGTTTGTCTCCAGCATGAAGCCCTCTTCCCTGAGGTTTCAGCAATCTTTGGGCAACAAAGTTTTGGAATCTCCTGTGTTCACACGCATGCCCCAACCCCAGCTGTTCTCTTAGCTCAGTTCAGTTCAGTCACTCAGTCTGACTCTTTGTGTCCCCATGGACTACAGCATGCCAGGCCTCCCTGTTCACTGCCAACTCCCAGAGTTCACTCAAACTCATGTCCATTGAGTCTGTGATGCCATCCAACCATCTCATCCTCTTTCGTCCCCTTCTCCTCCAGCCTTCAATCTTTCCCAGCATCAGGGTCTTTTCAAATGACTCGGTTCTTCACATCAGGTGGCCAAAGTATTGGAGTTTCAGCTTCAGCATCAGTCCTCCCGATGAATATTCAGGACTGATTTCCTTTAGGATGGACTGGTTGGATCTCCTTACTGTCTAAGGGACTCTCAAGAGTCTTCTCCAGCACCACAGTTTAAAAGCATCAATTCTTCGGCTATTCTCTTAAGGTGTAATCAATACTGTCAGCCCACAGGCCCGTGACCAGGGAATTTGCTTAGGGCACTTTCTTGAGGGTGAGTGAACCAACAGGAAGAGTGTCAGAGACATAGTCCCAAGACATAGGAACCCAGCACGTGGGTGGGCAGAACCTCAGTGGGCGCTGGACCGAGGCTGGAGCTGACCGGGTGGCCTGGGTGGGGTCCCCCTTCAGAAAGGCTGCTCAGCTAGTCTCCTGCCAGTCCAGGTGTGTTTAAAAGGCAAGCCCACCCCTCTGGCATGATCTACGTGACTCGTGCTAAGTCACTTTAGTTGTGTCTACCTGTTTGCAACCCCATGGACTGTAGCCCACCAGGCTCCTCTGTCCATGGGATTCTCCAGGCAAGAATACTGGAGTGGGGTGCCATTCCCTTCTCCAGGAGATCTTCCCAACCCAGGGATCGAACCCACGTCTCTTATGTCTCCCGTACTGGCAGGTGGGTTCTTTACCACTGGCACCACCTCTACAGGTGACATCACTCTATTTTTCCCCCATTTAAACAACCATTACAATATTGACTTCAAAAAAGGGGGGTGCCCAAATCCTAGGCATTTCCTAGTAGAAGACACTTTGTGTAATGTAAGGCTGATTTTCATCAAGAGAAGACATCTTCATCAATGATGCCTTGCATTTAATTACCCACCCATCCCTGTAGGCTTTGAAAAAAAAAATAGGGTAGATATTCAAATTAACCTATCAATCATGGTGGAAATCTCTATTTCTTTAATTCCGGGAGGCATAATTTCTGGGTCAAAGTGCACAAGCCTTTTATCCATTCACATTTCCAACCTGCTCTCTAGGAAGGGTAAACATTTCAACTCCCCCATCATTATTTGGGGGGCCTCAATGTTGCCCCACGGACACCACCACACAGGCTTCTTCTAGTCACAGTCTAAACCACCCCCATAGAAATGGTCATAGAAATGGACGTTTCTATGTCATTTTCATCACTATTCACTCTCTGCTTGTTTGTTCAAACACTGGCATCTCAGATTAATTTTATTCCTTTACCTAAGGAATCTTCATTTATATTTGCATAAGCTCTATAAACATGAAGAATGGCCATTTGGCTCTAACAGTCGGCGCAAGTACGTTTTCCGTTGTCAAATGGAGATCAGCGTCCATCAAAAACAAGGATTTTCAAGAACGCGGCTGTGCAGACTGGAGCAGTTTTCTCAATGGCACCAGCTCTCCTGCCCGGTTGGCACTGCCCACAGAGTGACGGCCTGTCTTGTCTCTGTCTTGGCTGGTCACCAAGGATGCCAACAATCTCTGAGACTGGCATCCTCCTGACCCCCTTGCTAGCTCTTCTCATAAAACATTCGCTAATATGTCTTTCTGGACGTTATTACCGGCAGTGGAAGTGAAACTCACAGGTTTCTAATTTGCAGGAACCACTTTTTTTTTTCCCCTACTGCTAAAATTGATACTTTTTTTTTTCACGTTGAGTTTTCTGTCCCGTTTGGAAGGTATCCTTCAGAACAGCAGGGTTGGGGTGGGGGCTGTGGAGGCTAATATCATTTGCAAGATCCTCCCAGAGCTCAGAAGACGTGCGAGCGTCGAGTTTCACCTTCTTTCTTCTCTGCTGTGTCTTCAGTGCCTAGAACTGCCCTGGAGGACGATGGACACACGGTGGATGCGGGGTGGGGGCTGAGGAGACGGTGGGCTGGATGTAAACAAATAATCCCAATCCCCCAACCCCCACAGCACGCAGAGCAGCCAGGCTCCCTCACAACCTCTTCACTCCTCCCAGGTCTGACTGATGCATATTTTCATCTCTTCCATCCAAAGATCACTCCCCAGTTGAAAAGGCGTTTTTCTGATTGTCCACCAACATGGGTCACCGTGTTTGATTTACTGAATTCTCTTGCCTTGGAAACTCCACAAATTAAGCTGAGCTTGAAATTAAAAAGCCACTACCTTTGATGTAAAAGGCAGTCTGGAGTAAATAATAAGACAAGCCAGCCCATGACCTAGATGGAAGAGCTGAAGTGCTGCTAATTGGCTTCACATTTATCAGCCCCGTGACACTTAGGCACAGCCCAGACCCTTAACTTGGTGACACCTGATACACTGCGTGTTCTGTCGCTGGGCGCTGTTCAGTCACCAAGTCACACTAAGACTCTCTGCACCTGTAGGAACTGCAGCACACCAGGCTTCCCCGCCCTTTGTTATCTTCCGGAATTTGCTCAAACCCGTGTCCATCGAGTCAGTGATGCCATCCAACCATCTCATCCTCTGTTGTCCCCTTCTCCTCCCACCTTCAATCTTTCCTGGCATCAGGGTCTTTTCCAATGGGTCAGCTCTCCGCATCAGGTGACCAATGTACTGGAGCTTCAGCTTCAGCATCAGTCCTTCCAATGAACACCCAGGACTGATTTCCTTTAGGATGGACTGGTTGGATCTCCTTGTAGTCCAAGGGACTCTTCTCTAACACCACAGTTCAAAACCATCGATTCTTCAATACTCAGCTTTCTTTATGGTCCAACTCTCGCACCCGTACTGGAAAAACCATAGCTTTGACTAGACAGACCTTTGTCGGCAAAGTAATGTCTCTGCTTTTTAATATGCTGTGTAGGTTGGTCATAGCTTTTCTTCCAAGGAGAAAGTGGCTTTTAATTTTGTGGCTGCAGTCACTGTCCCTCGTGATTTGGGAGCCCAAGAAAACTCTGTGAGTGAGTGAGTGAAGTCGCTCAGTCGTGTCCAACTCTTTGTGACCCCACGGACTGTAGCCCATCAGGCTCCTCCATCCATGGGATTCTCCAGGCAAGAATACTGGAATGGGTTGCCATTTCCTTCTCCAGGGGATCTTCCCAACCCAAGGATAGAACCCAGGTCTCCCGCATTGCAGGCAGATGCTTTAACCTCTGAGCCACCAGGGAATCCACCAAGAAAACTCTGTAGTGCCCTTTAAAGCCCTGGAATCTCCAGGGCAGTGTTCCTTGGCATGTGGTCCCAACCAGCAGGATCCACAGAGAGAGCAGCACGCATGTTAGAAATGCAGATGCTCAGGCCCAACCCAAACCCCCTAAATTAGAATCTCTGGTGGAGGAGCCCAGGACCCTGTCTCAAGGAGTCTCCAGATGCTGCTCAGGCCTCTCCGATCAGGTGTGCAGAGCGCTGCTCCGGGACGGAGGGTGGACGTCCTTCCTGCCATTTCTGACGTAACACACCACTTAGATGAACACTTAAGCCAATGTCTTACAACAACCGATTCAGCAAAGAGCCAGATGCTCTATTTCCCACCCTTTCTTGTCTCCCCTGAATTCTGGAAGAATGGTACAGCATTGAAGGATCATCAAAGTCACACATTTTTAAAAGACATGTAACAAGGGTGAAAGGCTGTTAAAGTGTGGCAAAGTCAATGATAGAATAACGGAAAAATTAAAATCCCCTGGAAGAAGAGGGCAGAACTGCACCCAAAATATCACCAGGACTTGTTCTGTAACAGAAAAATAAACATCTCTGCTAGACTCAGGGGAAACTGAACTTCCCCTCTGTCCCAGAGTCCTCTGGGTCCAGAGCTCTCTGCCCAGGGAATGCACCCAACCTCCCACTGGGGGCCACCTCCTCCAGGGAGCCCCCACCCACCCGTCCCTAAACAGTAACACAACTAAATCCTAGAGCATGTCAAGTGTTTTCTTTACTTGGTTAGTTTTTTATTGGTTTTGCGGGGGTGGACAGGGGGCCGTACGTGTCACGTGGGTAGTCCTCGAATCAGGGATGGAACCCATGCCTCCAGGACTGGAAGAGCAAAGCCTTCACCGCTGGACCACCAAGGAAGTCGCTCAGGGCTTTTTTTTTTTCCCCCCACATGAAGGCTTTACTGTGACTTAAAGGGCACAGAACTGTGCCAGGAGACCACGGCCTTGCTTCCCCCGTCCTCAGCTCCTGGGTTTGGGGTCTTCTGTCCTCGGATCCAGCAGCTCCCACGTGGACAAGCCGCTCCTGTCCTTGATGGCTTTAAATAAGCTTTCTGGAAATACCTGACTGCCCTCATGAAAGTCAGATCATTCAGAGTCCTCCAAGATCCAGAGGAGCCACTGAACTGACCATATCAGCAGGGCGACCACAGCTGGACCCGGATAACCCTAATGAAGGTTAATTCTGCAGATGCTCGAAAACCCCAGGCATCTGGGCATGCGCATTTTAGATCCGATCACAGCCTCCATCCACTTTTGGAGGTGGGTACCATTACCCTTCTCCTTTTTCCAAATAAAGGGCCGGAGCCTTGGAGGGGAATCACTCAGTCGCACAGCAGTGCAGGAAGGAAAGGCTTAGAAATCTGAAGCCATGACTCCAGAGCGCCAGCTCCTGCCTTAAGAGACGAGAAACGGTAGGAGGAGGGGAGGGTGTTCAGAGGGGAATTGCCTGGACCTACCTGTCCCTTGGCAGCTACGGCTTTAGCTCGGGGTGCCAGGGGGTGCCCTGCTTCCCATGTCCTGGAACCGAGCCCCACAGCCACAGTTCCGCCGTGGCCTCTGCTCCTGTCTTCACGTGGCTTTAGCTTTATGGCAACAATCACGCCAAGAGGGCACCACCCTGCAGAGGGGGAAGTGCTTTTCAGGCTGTGGCTGGATACACAGTGGACACGGAAAACCCTCTTTCCAGGGCAAGAACCACTCAGGGGAAGTCACCTCGCTGCTGACCTTTAAGGCACTTTAATTGAGAGTCTGACAGTCACCTGCAGGCTCCTCAGGGACCCTCGTGATGCAGCATGAGGAGAGAGCAGAGCTGGATGGTCCATGGCCCATCAGCAGCCTGGATGCAGGGTGAGAGCGTCATCACAGTTTCACGGCCTGCCCCGAATGAGGGGCTGACGGTCCAAACAGAAACCAAAGCTCACTGCCCCGGGGGTGGGGTCAGAGGAGGCGGGGTGGTGTGTGTGCAGGAGGCTAGGGGCAACCAGGAAAGGAAGACAGAAGAGAAGGGAGTAGCCCTACACCCACAGTCAAAGCCTTGCCAAAACTGGCCCAAAACTGCAAGGCTTTCTAAGAATAAAGGGAGGGTGAGGCTCAAGAGAAGAAGTCACTTGTGCTCATCTCCGTCACCCCAGAATTCTTGACCTTCTTTTATGACTGTATTTGGGGGCAGAGGAGGGGAGGATGCATTAACTACAGATTGAATTTTTCTGAAATGGCAACAATCTGCTCTAGACTGATGGGGAAGCAGTGGCTGCATGGTCCTCGGTGAAGGAAGGGGGGATCCCCATGTCCCACCTGGGTGAAGGAAGGGGGACCCCCACACCCCACCTGGGCTCCCCTTGAACTGGTCAGCCATGAGCTTCGACCATAAAATGATGAGATGAGACTACAACTTTGGTGATAATTCATTCTAGACCTAAAATTCTACCATTAAAAAAAAAAAGGTTATTGAAGTATATAGTTGATTTACAATGTTAATTTCTGCTGTACAGCAAAGTTACAGTTTCAGATGTATACAGATTCAGTTATACATATATGCGCATTCTTTTTTTTAATATTCTTTTCCATTATGTTTATCAGGAGATACTGAATATAGTCCCCTGCACCTCACAGTACCTTCCTGATTCCATCCATCCTACAGGCGCCTGCTAGTTCCCAGCCCCCAGTTCTTCCCCAAATTCTACCACGTTGACGTCAGGAGATCAACCCTGGGTGTTCACTGGAAGGACTGAGGCTAAAGCTGAAGCTCCAGTACTTTAGCCACCTGATGCAAAGAGCTGACTCATTTGAAAAGACCCTGATGCTGGGAAAGATTGAGGGCAGGAGGAGAAGGGACGACAGAGGATGAGATGGCTGGATGGCATCACTGACTCCGTGGACATGAGTTTGGGTAAACTCAGGGAGTTGGTGATGGACAGGGAGGCCTGGCGTGCTGAGTCCATAGGGTCGCAAAGAGCTGGATACAACTTAGTGAGTGAACAACAACATCAGGACTCCTTTCCGAGGCCATCACAACTGACTCCTCAACTGAAAGCCTCGACAGAGCAGGTTCAAACAGTCAGATCTGAAACATTCAGGTGACTGAGGTGCCCTCGGGTAGATGTGTTCTCCCTACTCAGCAAGCCACTGGAATACTCTGAGGGCAGGGCGGACCGGACTAACTGCCAAGATGGTAAGCACAAACTCATTCGCATGCAGTTGTGACCACACATTTAACCAGCATCTTCAAAATCAGTGATCCGAAAGGTGCCCTCTGGTGCTTCCCTGGCGGCTCAGTGGGAAAGAAATCTGCCGGCCAATGCAGGAGACCCGGGCTCGAGCCCTGATCGGGACAGCTAAGCCCGTGAGTCACAGCTGCTGAAGCCCCGTCACCCTGGAGCCCAGGCTCTATGACAAGAGAAAGCACTGCGGTGAGAAGCCGTAGCACCACAACTGGAGAGCGGCCCCCACCTCTCGCCACCACCAGAGAAAAGCCCGCGTGAAGCCAAGGAGACCCAGCACAGCCGTTAATAAATTAACAAACTTTTAAAAGGCAATTTAAAAAAAAGGTGCCCTCTGTGTTGTCACTGGGTGACACAGAGCCCCTCAAGTCGACTTTCCGGGGAAGGGATGACCGTGCTCCCCCCACCTCCTTCACGGCAGCGACATCTACCTTTGTGAGCAACCCCAGCCCACCTCTGCTTTCCTACAGAGTTCATTATCTTTCTGCTCTCCTTCTCTCTTGTCCTAGGGCAGTGCACAGGGCCACAGCCAGCAGCCCCCTCCTGGACGGGCCCCCCCTCCCCCGACACTCAAAGGTGTTCTATACAAGCCATTTTTAAAGACAGCCCACACGGCCTGCCAGGGGCATGACACCAGCCTCATGCCACAGTCCTCTGTGTGCGTGCCAGTCCAGTCTCAGATCCCCGAGCCCCTTTTAGCCAACTTCTCAGAGGCTGTCTCGTGGTCTGAGTGCCAGACTCAGCGCGGCCTTGTGCTTATCCCATGTGGACGGTGTGAATGATTCCTTCCAGGTGGAGACACTGTAGGTGACCTCGAACTCGGGAGACTGAATGTCTACAAGTGAACTGAATGTCTATTCCAGGGCAAAGGACGAGCTACTTGCAGATCAACGGGGTTTCGTGGGGCCGGCTCCCTGGAAAGGCCTGTGTGAGCACCAGTGAGTCCGAGAAAGAGCAGCCAGACCCAGAAAGTCCGCAGGGATGGGCGGACGGACACGCGCACACGTCAGTGAACACGTCACGTGACGGGGATGGGAGCGAGCTGGCCTTGAGCTCTGCTCCCCCTTCTCACTCCACCTCCGGATTAGCTAATCGGCGAGAACTCTGGCTGCTCTTGCAGACTCTTCTCCCATCCTCCCATCCTGCCTCCAAGGAGTTGGTCCCGACCACCTGCAGCGGAAACAGCTGAGAATCCCTGGACGTCTGCAAGCCTGATCTTCCAGGGTCAGAGAGCTGGTCCGTTTTCGGAGCGGGAAGGCAGCCTGTGGTCCGGCACCCCGCTTTGTGGCTCAAGGAGCCCCCTTCCTGCCCACCCCCAGCCTCCTCCACCACGGGGGCACCGGACAAAGGCAGTCTGCCTGCACCTCGGGCTCTGTCGCCTGCTTCCTTTGATGAGATCACTGGTGTTTTTTTTTTCTCTCCGAAGACGATCACAGGATGTGGAAGAACCCAATACAAGCGCTGGCTCAGACACCGGGGACCCCTTGAAGAGATAGCAGGATGGGAGAAAGAAGTCGCTTTTGACAAAGTCTACTTCTGAGTTATGTTTCCACCTGGAACTTGTCAACTGCTGGCTTCCCGTCCAAAGAATTGTGCTCAGACCCATACGCAGGATGACCTGATCTCCTGGGCCCTGCGGACGGGATTGGGTAAATGCCCGGAGATTCTGTGGGTCTTCCCAGGCAGCACTGAACAGGGAGGGACCCCTCTGTGTCACAGAGAGAGGGTTTCCAGTTCTCCCCATTCCCGTTCACTACGATCACCCCCACCCGCCGTCCCCACCAACGAACACAATGGAGAGAAATGGTAAAGGGCATGAAAGGGGACGCCTCTCCAAGCGCTCCGTGTTCACGGGCTTCCCCTCCCCAGAAGGGCAGCAGCGTTGGAAGATGGTTGCTATGGTCCAGCCCAACTCTGTCTTTCCCAATTCTCTGAGGAAACATGCTGCGAAAAGTGATCCCAAGTCACTTTTTTTTTTAATCCATTTGAAAGCAAGAATTACATCTGCACTTCCTCATCAACAGAGCTCTGGGCCGCCTGGGACTTCCTGAGCCCAGAGGAGCCCCCACTTGACCTCCCAGCGTGCCGCCTTTGCGGGTGGGTCTGATTTTGCACAGCTGGGCCCTGTGGACGCCTTTGCCGACAGCTGTTAGGACATGGGAGGGGGCGGGGGGGAGTGGAGTGGGCTGAGGGGGCAGGGCGAGTTCTGGCACAAGCACCCCCTGCAGTCTTGGCCAAACCAAGACTAGAAGAATCCCCATTTGGATGCCTGAGCTATAAGGCTCTCTTGGGGCCGGCGGCAGGGGGTGGGGGGGGAGGGCAGTGGTGGGGGTCCTGCCTGACATCCCTGCAGGAAAATGCAGAAGGCTCCTGCTGTCCGCGACCCGGGCCTTCCTGGGTCCTGAAACCTCTCCTTCTAAGCTTATCCTGAGGTCAACTCCATCAAGGCCCGTGGCAGCAAGGTCATTCCCCTCAATGCAGCCCAAGGGCCCAGGACGGTGGGGTAGGGGTGGTGGTGCAGAAGGCCCCAGCCTCCTATTTTATTAGAAATCCTCCCACCAATTGCCCCAAACCTCAGTGATGTAAGAAATGCACACGTGAGCAGCGATTCCACCAAACAAGCAACGGGAGCTACGAGGTAAATCCCTGGTGGGAGGAAGGCTGAGCTGAGTGGGTGAGGGGCGCACACCCAGTGGGTGGGGTCACTTTGAGATGATCCCCACCCTGGAAATTAACAGGAAAGCAGAGAACCTCACATCGCTTCAGCCCCAGGAACCCACTTTAGAACTTCAAGCTGAACAGACACTCGAAGTGCAAGGAGATGAAGAAGAAATGGCCCATCAACAGTTAACAACCTAGATGCTCACCAAAAAGGGATCAAGACAAACAGATACACAGACAAACACACCGATGCAGGCATGTTTGAGAAAATCTTGCACCCCTGTTAAAAGGATAACCCCGACGGCTGAGCAGGTGAGACATCCTTCAGTTCAGTTCAGTTGCTCAGTCGTGTCCGACTCTTCGCAACCCCGTGAATCGCAGCATGCCAGGCCTCCCTGTCCATCACCAACTCCCGGAGTCCAGCCAAACTCATGTCCATGGAGTCGGTGATGCCATCCAGCCATTTCATCCTCTGTCGTCCCCTTCTCCTCCCGCCTTCAATCTTTCCCAGCATCAGGGTCTTTTCAAATGAGACATCCGAAGGTCATCTAACCACACAGAAGAACAGGCTGGCGAGGCACACGGGGAAATGAACACACATCACCTGCCAAGTGGGCGACATCAGACAGGGGCCCCTGTTCTAGAACAATTATTTTCTACAGTGCAGTAACCATGTTACAGCAATAACATCATTCGTGAAAGAGATAACACGCGTTATTATTTTTTTTTTACATTTAGAGGTCGATGTCACTGACAGTCGGAGGGGAGAAAAGCAAAACTCTGCACGGGGACAGAAGGCAGTGGCAGGGAGACCAGCCAGCAGCCACGAGGGCAGGAGCGGAAACCGGGCGCCCGAGAGGACGGGGTGCCACCAGTTCGGAGGCCCCAGTTCCCTGACATTCACCAAAGAGCTGTTTGAACGGCTCCCAGGAATGCTCAGGCAGGCTTTCAACACACACACACACACACACACACACACACAAGGCATTTCTTTTCTAATTACAAGTTTCCCTAAAACACAACCAAGACATATTTTAAAAAAGCAAAAAAGAATTCCACATTTGGGGGTCAATCACATACTTCTGTAGAGTTGCATGTGTCTGAACTGGATCTGTAAGATTAGAGAGTTGTTTTTTTAAGACAAGGTTAAAACCCCCATTATACATTGTCTCGGGTAATGTGTAGGTCTGCATGGCTAACGCTGGCTGGCGAGTGGTTTATGGAAATACTGTCCGATCATAACCTGGTTTTTCCCAGGACGGGGGACTGTCGGCAGGCATTAAGCTGGCTATTACAGAAAGGCCGAGACCTGATCTTGGCCAAGAACACACTCAAGAAGCAGACAGAGTTGCTTCCTAAGCCACCTCAATCCAGCTCAACAGGTCGGGGCTCTTCTCCCCAATTCTTTCTGACCCACCAAACATCACACGGTTCTCCTTCAAGGGGAAAGATCACACCTGGCTCCCTGCTTAGTCAGGCAGGCTTCCCAAGGTGGCAAAGGGTCTGTCCTTTAGAATTCGCCCCCAAAATTTTCTTAAAAGATGACGGGGGGGTTAAAAATGGTGGCAGGCAAGGGAACATACAAACGACTTACATATGCCAGCCTGGCACGTTCACGGCCTCTGCGGCACACACTCCCAATCAGACAGCTTAATTACAGACCTTCACTGTTTATAAACTAGACGTGCCAGGAAGCAACCAGGAAACGCCACTCGGACTGCTCTCTCATTCAGCTGAGTCTGTCCGTCTACCAGTGGTAGAGACGGTTCTTGGGAGTTTTAGGATTTCTTGACTTCTGAGCTCTGAGATGGGAACTCTGGGCTGGGACGGAATGTGCGGCTCCTTCCTTTTCTGGAAGACAGTCCCTCTGCCCTGTGGCGGGCTGGCCTCTGCTGACCCTTGATCTTCTGAAGGGGGGGCGGACAGACAGTACCTTCCCTCCTGGCCTGGGGCCGCAGGGGCCATGGGGGATCGTTTTTAACTGCGAGGGAAACCAGCCGGAATCTCGGGAGATGGGCCGGCTTCAGTCTCCAACAGAGGCAGGAAATGTTCCAGCGGCTTCAGCTCTCAGCATGACGTCTCCATACACCTGGGAGTCCGGCCCCTGACTGACCAGGCCTGCGCACCCAGGCACCTCTGGGTCAGGGGATGGTCTCTGCAGTAAGTGATGCTGTGATGCCCACCACCACCCCGGGGGAGGCAAGGTGGAGATGAATCGGGCTGACCGCCACTTCCCCAGGGGACACCAACAACCCAGGGGGATCCTCACGTCAAGGGACACATAGGTCTTCTTGAGCAACTGTAGGTCTCCGAGCCCTTGACGGATAAGTCACAACTAAAAACAATGCAGATATCCCCCAAAGGGAAACTGTCTACTCTGGATGACCTTATCAACTCCTGAGTCCCTCAAGACCTTGAAAATAATCTGAAAAGGAAGTCCTAGAGCAGTGGCCTTTGAAGTTGTTCTTCTCCACTCTGCAAAGCAGAACTGGAGGGTCCAGCCACACAGCGGGCTGAACCACGGGGTTGGGGTTTGACAGACCAAGGTGCGGCAAACCTCTTCTGCTCTGCTGTTATCTCAGAGTGAGAGAGACTCCCTGAGCTTCTTCGGCAAACAGAACACACCTCGTGTGTGCCCAGAAACACTGCAGACGCCCCGCCCCTACATGCTGGAGGGGGAGCAGGGAGAGATGGACCCAGGACGCTCCGCCCCGTGAGATCACCCCCGACGTGTGTACATCTGCCCTGAGCTTCGCCCCTCGCCCCCAGCAGCCGCTGAGCCATGGCTCCAGCTGCAGAAATAAATTCCCTTCTCGGCCTCCTCCTCTCCTGCCCACCCTGGAAACACTGGGATTTCCCCAGGATTCTCTTCCAGGAGTTGTTCACCCACTCCCGCGGCCTGCTCTCCGGATGACCTTCAAGTGGACACCCCTGCTCAGAGCGGAGCTAGGGGGTCACTGGCTCAACAACCTTTCTCACTAGCCCACTCAGCTGTCCCATGGAAGCCCCCAGGCTCAGCAGGAGCGTGGCCAACTCAGAACTCAGCCCGGTCCCTCCCGAAGCCTGAGTGCCACCATGATCCACCCAGCTCCCCGCCCTCGGCCTTTCTCTGCCAAATGCAATCAACCATCAAATCCTGGACCGGCTTGTCTAAGATCTCTCCAGAACTGCTGCCCCGCCTCCATCCCCACTGCCACCTCCAGGCCAGCGGTTCTCGGCGGGGAACACCGGATCCGGACTGTCTGCAGACATGTCCAGTCGTCACACTTCGAAAGGGGTGCCCTGGGGCCTAATGAGTGAAGAGGCCAGGGACGCTGCTGACCCCCCGCCGTGGCCAGCAGGCCAGGTCAGCCAGCCAGGGGAGCGGGACAGCCCCCCTGCTCCAAGTGTCAGGAGGGCTGACAGTGCAAATATCCCTGTCTTGGGCCAACACCACCCCTCTCCTGGATCACGGCCAGCTGCCCCACTGGACTCTCCCCGCCTCCAGTCCCTGCTCGCCCAGTCTGTGCTCCGCAGGGAAGCCAGAGCAACCTCTGGCTCCAGGACACACGTGATCACAGTCTTGTGTGTGTGCGCTCAGTTGTGTCCAACTCTTTGCGACCCACGGACTGTATGGAGCCCGCCAGGCTCCTCTGCCCCCGGAGTTCTCCAGGCAAGAGTCCTGGAGTGGGTAAGCCATTTCCTTCTCCAGGGGATCTTCCTGACCCAGGGATCGAACTTGCATCTCCTGAATTGGCAAGTAGGTTCTTTACCAAGGAGCTACCTGGGAACTGGATCACAGTTTTACCCTCCCCTCAATCCTAGAAAGCAGAGCCAATGACAGGGAATCTCCCCACTCACAGACAGCTGCTATTCACACTACAGAGTTTTCTTTCTGGTCTTTTATCTGGATGGATGGATGGATGGATGGATGGATAAGATAGATTGATTGATTGACTCAGGCTTGCCAGGGGCTCAGTGATAAAGAATCTGCCTGCAAGAGACCTGGGAGACACAGGTTCGATCCCTGGGTTGGGAAGATCCCCTGGAGGAGGGAAGGGCAATCCATTCCAGTACTCTTGTCTGGAAAATCCCATGGACAGAGGAGTCTGGCAGGTTATAGTCCATGGGGTGAAAAAGAGTCAGACATGACCTCACAACTAATCAACAATATAGACTCTTTTAATGTAAGCGGAAAAAAAAAATTTTGGGGGGGGCAAAATTGAGATAGTATTCATCATACTATTTTGCAGCTTGTTTTAACTGAATAACGTGGACATTCCCCCACATCATTTTGCAGTTTATCTTTCATCAGCTTATTTGCAGTTTTGTAGCAGAGCACATGCTCACTCTTCAGTTTTCTTCACTCTTTCAATGTTTATGGGACGCTTGACGTGCAGTCAAGGGATGAGACTGAGCCCGGGTCCCCCCAGGGGTTCCCCTCCCAGAGCTGCAGCTACGGCAGGACCAGGCCCACCTTTCAAGGCCCTAACGGCATGGGGCCAAACGCGGGCATCAGGTCTACTTCCTGCTTCAGAGCCAAGGGCACTGAGGCCCGAGGAGGCAGGAGGGTCGGTACTCAGGCGCAGGGCTCATATGTGATCGGCATCCTGACGCCCGCCCCTTCACTCCCCTGGCTGACATCCAGAGAGGTCTGAAACATGCCGCCCTCTGGCCTGGAGCATCCATCGTCATGTTCTCCTAAAGACCATGCCAGTTCTCGATCCCGTGAGATGCTGTGCATCCCATAACCCTACAAGGCAGGTCTTATCTTCATTTTACAGAGAAAGAGACCAAGATTGAGAGCAAGCGTCCCACACCAGGTGCAGAACCACACGCTGAGTCAGCCGCATTTCCAGTTTTCCTGGGGCTGCTCTGTTGAAGCTCTTTGGCATGTTGCTCAGGCCTGGAGGCTAGGCATCTGGCAAAGTGTCTGCAGGGTGGGGGTCCCTCTGGGGCCTGAGGGAGGATCTGACCAGGCCTCTCCTGTCTCTGGGGGGTCTGAGGGCCAGCCCGGGTGCTCCTTGGATGGCGGCTCTCTTGCCTTTACCTTCCTGGGGTATTCTCCCCATGATGCACAAATCTCCCCCTTTTTATTAGGACACTGGTCACACTGGATCAGGGCCCACCCTATCCCGGAGGACCTATTCTTAACTAATGATGTCTGCTATGCCCTCATTTCCAAAGAAGACCACATTCTGAGCTACTAGGGAGTCAGGACTTCAGCATATGAATTTTGGACAGAACACAGTTCAACCCGTAACAAGCGGTGGACACAAGGAATCTGTTAGGCTGACTCACATCCCAGCCAGGGGGTTCCTGGGAAAGCCGGGTGCGGGGCCCCAGGGGATGGGTTGTCTAGGAGTGGGTGCTCGGGCCAGGCGGAGGCTGGGTTCTGGACAAGGCCTCCTCTTCCACCCCAGCATTTACCTGGAGGGCTGGACACCCACATCCTTTTCCAAGGTCACGACCATTCCCACAATCAGAGAGCCTTCCCTTTCTATTCCGTCAGCAGGGGTGTCGTTATTCTTCGGAACAGTCAGCCCGAGAATCACAGTGCGCAGAACGCCCCTGTCTCTCTGCTTGTGGCCGAAGCCCCGGAAAGGCGTTCCAAGGAGCAAAGGCCCGAAGCACTTGCCTGAAGAAAAGGATAAGCGAGCTGCACGGCTCATTCTCCAGAACCCTCTTCTCCGTAAGCTGGGATTTCATGGCACTGAAAGAAAATCACCCTTCTGCACAGTATTGTGGGGACGCTGCTGTCCCCACACCCCAGGACGCCGCTCCCTGGGAGCACGACTCTGGCGGGAGTGAGAAAGCTCTGGGAAAGGCCTCATGGACAGCTCTAACACCAACTCTAGAAAAGCCGCTCCTCTAGCTGATTCCTCCTAAAAGGAAACCCAAGAGCACTCCTGCTTCTGTCTTCCTGTGTCTCAGGGACTGAACCCACTGTGGCCAAACCATTTAAAATAATCTCAGCAGGACTTCCCTGGTAGCCCAGGGGTAAAGAATTTGCCTTGCAATACAAAGGACTCGAGTTGGATCCCTGGTCGGAAGGAAGATCCCACATGCCTCGGAGCAACAGAGCCCAAGCGCTGCAATTACTGAAGCCTGTGCGCTCCGGAGCCCACGAGCCACGGCCACAGAGTCTGAGTGTCCTCATCGAAAGATCTCGCACGACGCAACAGAGATCCTAAATGATGCAACAAACGCCCAAAGTAGCCAAATAAATAAAAATTTTTAAACTAAAATTTTAAAAAATAATCTCAGGAATTGAAACTTTTCTGAATGATGGATGAAAAAAACTAATCCATTTTCCATACCTGGAGACTCTCCTGAGCTTTTAGAGCAACTAGTTTTCCTAAGAAGACTACCAGGTAAGATGAAGGTCAAACCTTATCAGCAGAAAACAGGGGAACCAGAGGATATGCCTGCATCTCAGGGAGCTGACCCGCTGATCCCTCTCTCTGGATCATGTGACCCTGGGCGGTTTCTCATTCCAGCTTCCAGAGCGGGCAGCAGAGGCTCAGAAAGACTGGATGCCTTACTCATGGCCATGCAGCTGAGCTCTGAGGTGGTTGCTGTTCAGTCGCTAAGTCGTGTCCGATTCTGCGACCCCATGGACAGCAGCACACCAGGCTTCCCTGTTGTTCACTACCGCCCAGAGCTTGCTCAAACTGAGTCCACTGAGCCGGTGATACCATCCAACCATCTCATCCTCTGTCATCCCCTTCTCCTCCCACCTTCAATCTTTCCCAGCATCAGGGTCTTTTCCAATGAGTTGGTTCTTCACATGAGGTGGCCAAAGTATTGGAGTTCCAGCTTCAGCATCAGTCCTCCCAATGAACATTCAGGACTGATTTCCTTTAAGATGGACCAGTTCGACCTCCTTGCAGTCCAAGGGACTCTCAAGAGTCTTCTCCAATACCACAGTTCAAAAGCATCAGCTCTTTGGCGCTCAGCTTTCTCTATGGTCCAACTCTCACATCCATACATGACTCCTGGAAAAACCATAGCTTTAACTGTATGGACCTTTGTTGGCAAAGTGATGTCTCTGCTTTTTAATACGCTATCCAGGTTTGTTATAGCTTTCCTTCCAAGGAGCTCTAAGGTCAGATTCCAATCCAGGACACCTGCTGCTTCTATCAACAGGTGTCTCCTGACCACACACCCGGGCACCACGTTGTGCAAGACTCGTCATCAGGGAAGAAACACTGACGCTTCTGAGGGGAATCTGGGCTCGACTCGAGGCCCCTGAAAACCCCCACAGACCTGCCATCGACAGCTGCCCACCACGTCCACACTTGGGAGGGATCGGGGGAGGCGGGGGGAGGACAGGGACCACTGCTCCATCCGTTCATTCATCCTACGAAAGGCACGGGGCCCTGACCACAAGCCACAGCTCTTTTAGCACAAGCTCTCTCGCTAGAAATTCAACGCTCATTTCAACACTTTGGAAAAGATTCCATTTTGACCCAAAGAAAAACCAGCATTCTCAGGTTCAACGGGATGATTAAAGGGAGAAAGGGGAGAAATCCGATCAAAACATGGCCACAAAAGCAAGGGGCTCGGGCCTCACTCCGACTGGGATGCTGACAATCGAAAGCGTAGCAGAGAAGGTCCCTCGAAGCCCCCGGGTGGCTCACCTTTCCTGACTGTCCTCGGGGCTGGGTCACAGCTGGCCCGCAGCACACGTGGTGGAAACGGTTAGACGGGATTCACTCACAGCCTGAGCAGCTCAGTTTCGACACGAGGAATAACCTTCTGAGGGACAGTTTCTCGGCTCCCGTTCCCGTGAGAAGCTGTAAACAAGCGTCTTCTGGTGGGATCGGGGGTGGGGGTACCAGGGGGGGAACTTCCAAGGCTGGGGCTCTCCACTGTTTTATACAGTGTCACACAGAGGGGCATAATTATGAAAATGACGGTGCTGTGACTTGCGTGGAAGACTCCTAAGGATGTGAAATGTAAACACACATCCACAGTTACCTTGTTTACACACACAGCTCTCAAAAAGCAGAACTCTCATCCAGGGACACGCCAGTGCAAACTCATCCCATAAACGACTCCCAGGACCCCAAGGAGAAGTTCCAAGGAGAAGAGACACGGTGGTGGGACGATCAAGGGAAAAGCCCCATTGTCTGTCTTCAAGTCACACTGCTTGTCTTCAAGTTCCAGCGTTCAGCCCCCGTGCACGGGTCTTGCCCTACCCTGAGGCTTAGGGAAAAATCAGGGCCCCCCTCGCTGCCGCTTTTGTGAGAGGGGCTCAAGCAAAGCAGAACGCAGAAGCCCACCAAACTCGCCCAGAGGGAGGGGTAAGGCTGCCCGCTGGGCTGCTGACTTCGAAACAGAAATGCCTCCTATAAGAGTTAGGGCCAGGCAGATCTGCCAACCCGGCTGTCTCTGTTTTCCAGCCGCTGGGCTCCAGGACCTTCCTCTGAAACGATGATGTCCATCCCAACAGGAAAATCAAGACGACAGCACACGCAATAAAGCTCCCCTGGCACGCCATCGGGCACCACGAAAGGAAGGCTGGGCAGAAGAGCAGCCAGCGGCCCGCTCTCCTGCCTCCTGATTAAATCAGCGGGCTCTGTTCTGCAGCAGAAACACAACCACTTCATCAGCAAGGAGAGACGACAGAGCCTCGCTCCCCGGAGAAGCCAGGTGGAACTAGAAAAACAGAAGCATCCGGAGCTTCTTGTTCGCAGCCATGACCTGCCCAAGCCTGCCCGATCGCGGCTCAGAAAACCAGCCGTGTAGAACTCAGCCATCAACAGACAGTCGCCTGACAGCCTCAGGTGTATCTCGGATCTGGCAGCTCACCAAAGCCTGGACCATCATCGTGGAGCTGGCAAGGCAGAGGGGCCACCAAAGAGCACGTCCCCCGGCCCCGGAACACAGCCTGCGGGTCTCAGCTGCGGCCAAGCAGCCTCCTGGAAACTCTGCCCAAGGGGTGAGAAGTTCACCCCCTGAAAGACAGACTGTTAATTCAGCTTGAGACACTGAACTGCAGGGGCAGCCAGCCTCCCGGGTCTCCTGGACACCACATTCTCACTTTGTGTACGAATCACAATCCACTGGCCACATATGCCTGGGAACCCCAACTAAGAGTGGCTTAAAGCAGACAGAAGGCCAGGCCCCTCCTGTCAATGGAGTGTCCAGGCGGGCTGTCCCAGGTGAGGCTGGGGGGGGGTGCTCCACAAACCTGGACCCCTTCCAGTTCCAGTAAGGAAGGGGCCCCAGGAGGAGAGACCTGGGTTCGATCCCTGGGTCAGGAAAATCCCCTGCAGGAGGGCATGGTGACCCACTCCAGTATTCTTGCCTGGAGCATCCCATGGACAGAGGGGCCTGGCGGCTACAGTCCATGGCGTCGTAAAGAGTCACACATGACTAAGGGACTAACACGCAGACAGGAGAGAACAATCAGAGAGGAAGGGGTGAAGGTACAAAGGGACTCCCATACCCCTGCTCTCCTGGAAGGAGGTCGACCAGAAGCTGCCACACAGCACCCCCAGCTGCGTCTCAGGGGAGCAGCCACCCCCACAGCAAGAGGGGAAGCATGGGTCTTTACTCTGGGGATCCAGTTGTGGACTGGGACCAAGAGCCACCTGCACCGCATTAGCATTTCCCAGCTGCCACGGGCACGCCCAAGCGCGTTTCCACGCAGCTCTCACTCATTTTCACTGCAAGCATGTGGCACAGATATTATCCTCCTCTGCCAAGGCACACGGAGGCTCTAACGTCTCAGCCCGAAGCCCAGCCCACGGCAGCTGCTCCTGAGGGCTGACTGTGCGCCCCGGCAGGCCTGGGCCTCCTGGAAGAAGCACAGTGTTAGGAGAGGTGATCCCCAAGCCCGGGAACCTCTGGTGGGAAGGCAGGCCAGCCACAGTGGGAACCACACACTCCAGTTCGTGGGCACAAGGCCCCTGTTGACCAACGATGCCTGGCCAGCCAGCCAAGCCCACCCCACCCCTCCCTAACCCCCCGGATCTGGCTGGTCAGGGGTGGCCAATCCATTGTCCTTCCCAGCGTCACCCCACAAGCCTTGTGTGGCTTTTCAGTTCAGCTCTCCTGAAGCACCCTGTCCGAGTCCTCTGGGGGACACCCTTTCATGATCCCCGCCCCCCAGGATCTGAGCGTCAGGACCGATTTGGCTATTCACACATGAGAACAGAAACAGCTTTCTCCGTGTGTGCTTATCTGCAGGAGGGATGAACCCTGATGACGTGGGCTGCACCCCCGCCCCCCACTCCAGATTCCCACTCGGGGGTCGCCCTGGGATCTGGGCCTTGCCGGCGTATTTGCATAAGAAGGCGCTAGCCGGTGGGCCCTGTCAAAATATTTTTTGACGGACCAGAGAAGCGTTTGATGACACGGTTCACCATTGCCAGGGAATGTGTTCACAATATGTTTCCACAATCTGCCGCTGGCTCTCGGAGGCGGGCTCTTTGTTTTGATCGGGCTGCGCGCAGGGCTGTCCCTCGGGCTCATACATTATGCAGGCCTGGGCAGTCCACAGGCCTGGGTTCCAATAATTAGGGGGAGGCGGGGCTGGCCGTTGCCATGGCAGCACTCTGTGCAGATGAAGGACAGGTGCCCCCCCCTGCCCCCCGCAGGAGCCCCTGGGCTGCCAAACAGCATCAAAGCAGCGAAGCAGCAGAATCACTGAACGTGAAGACTGAAGCCTAACAGTGCCCGCTGCCCCCTCGTGTGTCCCGAAGCCTTAGAGAGGTACCCAGAACACGGCTGTGCCACGTTATGACGTGGCATGGAAGATGCGTCGGCCAAAAGGCTTCGAAATTCTACATCACACATCTCATCTCAGAAGGAAGAATGTACAGAAAAATGTTTAGCAGGAAGTCCAGCAAAACATTAACGACCACGTGTAATAGGTTTTCAAAACGATAACTTTTCTTTTCTCGCGTGTTTCACTGGTATAAAACCTCCCTATAATACTCTACTTTGTAGTTTCATATACACGTATTACTACTCTACTGGGAAAAAAAGCAATGAAATCTTCCATACACAGCGATGGAATGGTGAATACCTGCTTCAGAAGTCCTTGGGACTCATGAGGTTTCATAAACAGCTGCTGAGCAATGGTCACTGGCTGCCTTCCACGGGGTCCGCTCCCTCAGGTTAGCAGCAGTGGTTCCCGCGCTGGATGCTTGGTCCCCAGCCTGGAGATGCTCCTCCCGCATGTCGGTCCTGTTCTCCTCTTCCTGGTCTGCAGTGTCCGTCCGCCTGTGGCCGCAGCATCCTGACCCACCCCCTGCCCACCTTCCTCCCGCTCCTGGAGCCTCACTGCAGAGGCCCACCAGGGCCTGCCCATCTGCACACCCAGCCTCCACTTCCCCTTGCTCCTCCAGGCCTCTGGGCAGGTTCACCTGCTCACCCATCCCTCTGCCCAGACCACACCTCCAGGCTGCCCTTCTGCAAAGCCCACCCCTAGAAACCCAGCGAAGAGCTCCTCCGTGCCGGCCCCACCCTGCCCGGTGTCCCTGACCTCTCCCTGGGGTCCTCCAGGGGGGACACCGGGCACAAGGCCACAGCCACAGTCCAGTTTCCTGTCCTTTGGTCCAACAGCAGCCCCACTGCAGCAAAAGCATCGGAGGTGACGATGCTTTATGAAGTTGCCTCCATCCGCGCCGACGGACTCTCCCCAGAGCCTTCCGAGCCCTGACTCACTGGGGTCTCACGCCCCGCCTCTCCTCCCACCACAGCCCTGGAGGACGCTGGCCCAGCGAGTGAGTGGGGGCCGGGCCATCTTCCCACGTGGACCAAGCACACGCTGCCCACTCGGGTCCTCCCTCCCTTCTTTTCCAGCAAGCATGTCCCTCCTAAGTCCACCCTTCCCCTCTCCAGTCAAGAAGACTCCAGGACACATTTCTACAGTTCTGACGCATCCTCATCACCCTTCAGGCAGAACTCAAAATTAACATTCAAATCACTGAGAAAAATCGTGCCCCCCACTGCCCAAAATTCCAGTTTGCAGCAATAAACATGAGCCCTGATGGTGTCCTGTCCAGGGGAACATCGCAGAGGGTGGCAGAAGGCTCGGTGGGGACACAACGTTTTACTGTGACCTCCCCGGAATGACGAGCAAGCAGGCGCCACTCCCGAACAAAGACCGGAACCGGACTTGGTATCTCGAGGGCCAGCACTGGAGGCTATGGAGATGAGCACGACCGAAGAATCCGAGGGCCGCACCCGTGGGCACTGTCAAACCAGGGCAAAAGGACTCATCTCCCCTCATGAGGAAGGCTGAGCCTTTGTCCTACAAAGTCTCCATAGCATCAAATTAAAGAACAACGCACGTGGTCTAGTTGGAAAGTCAACTCTATGAGCACGATGAAAATAAGCTCAGTGTACCTACATGGTGGTTGGGCCCCATTCTGCTGGATTTCAACCGAAACCCATTAGGACCTACAGCAACACAGGTTATGAAACGACGGCCCGTGGGCTGTATCCAGCCCGGCGCAGGTTTCTGTGAATAATGTTTTACCAAAACTCAGCCATGACCGTTTGTTTATGCGTTTTCACAAAGCAGCTGAGACGCCACTTAAGGAGTGGACAGCCCTCAAAGCCTAAAATACACGCCTGTCTGGCCCTTCCCAGAAAGCGTTCGCTGACCTCTGCAGAACTTATAACCCCAACGGTATTTTGTTCCCAAGAAAAGAAAATTTTACTGTCATTCAAGCTACTTCTTCTTATAGAACCTTAAGAAATACGTGATCGTCAAAGAAAAGAGGAGTATCCGTGGAACAAAAAAATGGGGAAAAAACACCCGTAAAACCCACTGTCATAACCACAACCGTCCTGGTGAACTATCCTTCAAACTTCTGGATGCAGCTGTCCTTTTACAAGATGATGGCACTAACCTCACATCACCACTCACCAACCACTGGGGCCTGTCCCATGGGCCATACCTGGGTCTCCCCACTAATCCATCAGACAAACTTACAAGCGAGAGTGTGCACCTGTATGTGGTTATCTCTGCTCACAATACAGACATAAACGTGGACACTTACATTTTCCAACGTTTTGACTCTAATAAAATGGAGCAACAAATATTTGTGCCTTCTTTCTACAAATCTAATATTCCACTTGCCTGTAATACTGAATAGAATATTCAGTAGGAAAGAGTATTCCTAATAGAATATTATAGCAAAGTATACCATTCTCGAATTTCTAGACCAAACGTGTGAACATTTTGAAGGCTTCCGCCCCTTGCTGTCACGCTGCCTTCCAGATGAACTGGCTGATGTATACTCCTTGCCAGGAACATGTGACAAGGCCCTGAATTATTTTATGTTAACCTTCTGCCGGGAACAGCATTAAACAATGATCACCATGAAAAGTCCCGGCTAAAACCAAGCAAGACAGCGCTGTCCACACTTCCCACACGTGGTTATGGACAACTTCATACTAGAGTTGGGCAGACATCCTAAATACACGTGCAGACATCCTAAATGCATCCTAAATACACGGCTTTATGTGTGTGCCATCTTTCAAATCCCTTTCAAGCTGAAGCTTGCAAGGAACTAACATTTGGTGACAAGGCTGAAAAACTACGTATTTTGCTGGGGTAATAACAACGCATCTTCATATAACAGCAGACACAGTCCACAGCGCACTCCCTTCCAATCAGACCCACCATGCCCCCCACCACTGGCAACATGCCTTCCTCATGAACCGCAGAGCTGCCCTGACCCCAGTCACATGGACCCAGGGATGCCCTCCCGCTGCCTCCGCCAGCTTAGTCCAGGGCCCGAGGGCTGCCGGGTATCACTCCTTGTCCAGGGAGCCTCAGCACAACCCACTCTGCACCCTCCACAACTGCAGAGGCGTCATCCCAGGGCCCGAGGGGTGGTTCTCCTGTAGCACCCTGCAACAGTTCAGGTCTAGGCAGAGGTAACTGCTACAGCCTCAGATGGCAAGGTTAGGGAGGAAAAGGGACGCACCCGAGTCCCCATGAAGCGTCTGGAGCCGTGGCCCAATTCTCTCAGTAGGACCTGAATTCCTCTTAATTCCTCTTAGCCCTACACACACACACACACACGCACGCACGCACGCACGCACGCACACACACGCACGCACACACGCACACACACACGCACGCACACACGCACACACACACGCACGCACACACACACGCGCGCACACACACACACGCACGCACACACACGCACGCACACACGCACACGCACACACGCACGCACACACGCGCACACACGCACACACACACACACGCACGCACACACGCACACACGCACGCACACACGCACGCACACACACACGCACGCACAGCTCTAACAAGCATGCACTCACTGCACAGCGCACAGGAAAAAAACTTTAATATTCAAAAGTCTTTATTCGTTTAAAGAAATATATAAACATTTAACTATGAAGTAAATTCTAGCTGGAATATCCTTTTTTAATTTTTTGGCTGCACTGTGCAGCCTGCAGGATCTTAGCTCCCAGACCAAAGACTGAACCCAGAGCCCCTGAAGTCGAAGTGTGGAGTCCTAACCCCTGGGCTGCCAATGAACTCCCTAAACGGAATATTCTATAGCAGGTAAAACGAAAGAACCAGAACGACACGCATTTCTATTTGTTTATTCACTTGTTGCTCTGGACGCGCCAGGTCTTAGATGCCGTGTGTATGCAGTGTGTATCCTGTATGTGTGTATACATACAGATGCCGTATGCATGCAGCATGCGGGACCCTTAGCGGCATATGGGATCCAGTTCCCCGACCAGGGACTGAACTCCGGCCCCCTGCGTTGGCAGAGTGGCATCTGAATCACTGGGTCACCAGAGAAGTCCCCAAAATGATGGGCTGTTTTTTTTTTTTCCATGCACACCGCAGAAGGACACGGTCAGTGTGTGGCCCCGTGGGCTCTCACACGGAACACCGTGTCCCAAGGACACACGCTCGGGCCATGATCTAAAGGGATGCAGATGGCAAGACACACACCGCCGGCAACACGGATGGAGCAGGGGGTGGTGGTGGCTCCCTCCCAGCCTCTGATGCTTTCTTTCACAAACACAAACGCAGCCGCACCCCACAGAGCAAAAGCAAATGGAACTTTTCGATCAAGGAGGTGCATAATCACATCGGCATGGTCTTCTCTCTGGATTTTAGAATCTGAACCATTTAATACTTTCAATGAGAAGGATACAAGGTTCTCTCAATGGTTAAGAAGCTGCTTTTCAGCAGAGAGTCGCTTGGGACCGTGGCTGCAGAGAGCTGTTCTCCAGCCACCAGCTCCAGGCCGGCTGGCCACGGCTCCAAGCTCTTCTGTGAGTAATTAGCGATGACCAATTCCCCTGGAGGCCCCGCTTCTGGACACAACTGGTGTGATCTAACTTATCCATGAGGCAAGCTCACACTGGAATTATCTTTCCAACGGAAACACAATATTCCTCTTGGGTACGATACCTTATTAAATCTGACCTTTTGTCGTATTACAAATACTAAGTGTTTCATAAAAGCTGGAAAACACTACAATACCCAAGAAAAATCTGACATAGAAAGTTAATAACCTGGTGCGGCAGAGAACAGAAGTGTCCTTCATTCAGAGAAGAACGTCTAAAGTGAAAGGAGCGGTGAAGAGCCAAAAGTCTAGAAATCCATCCCAACTGTGTCACTGGGAGGCGCGCAGACCTTCCACACACGCCCAGCCTTGCTGGAAGGCCCACGGGACTGACAGCTGGCCTGGGAGCACCACGGGTGACGGGGACAGGGAACAGGAACGCTGCCTAGGGAGGAGTGAAGACAGGCTCCTGACCCAGGAGGGCGCATGTCACCCCGAACTGAACCCTCCGAGCAGGAGCTCTCAAAGCCACCACGTGCCAAACAAGCAGAGGCTGATAACCCACTATTTGCAAATGAACTAATTTTCTGTTCCCGAAACATGTTTTGCGAATGTTTACCCCAGTTGGCACGAAGCAAGGCAAATTCTGCTGTGTAGGCTGCTGCCCGGAGATTGCTGTGTTGTGAGAGGCATTCTCCATCAACAAGCAGAGGTCAGCCTACAGCACACGCGAAAATCCCCAAAGCAGTCTGTCAATACGGATGCACTGCTTCTGCAGCTGCACTCGAAGTTCCGAAGAAAGGAAAGGCCCATTTATGTACGCCTCTCCTGGCTGTGGCGGCCTGGAGAACATGAGGCAATCCGCAGGAAAATGAGCTCAACTCTAGAATCCCCAGGAAAATGAGCTCAACTCTAGAATACGCTCAGATGCAAACTGATGACCACTGCAGGTAACCCCAGTTCCAGTCCCCTCCCCCTCCCTCCAGGGAGCAGGTGGGTCCCAGCCCACAGGCTTATGCTTACCGTGCCTTCCCCTTTCTTGGAGCAATGCTTCCAGCAGGGCTTGAGGGACGGGGGCGGGGCGGAGTTGGGGGGGGAAGTGCCTGGAGGCTCAGGAGGGAGCCACGTACCACTGTGGTATGGCAGAAACCAACACAACATAGTAAAACATCCCCCCTCCGGCCCCCCGCCGCCAATTACAGAGACATTTAAGCAAAAAGAAAAAATGCTGCTGGCAGAAGAGCCTGGATGCATCACAATCTACTTCCTACAGGGACTGTCCAGCGTGTGCTCGTGCAAGAAGCAACACCAGTGCATTTCCTGCAAAGGGAAAGTGAAAGCGAAGTTGCTCAGTCGTGTCCGACTCTTTACAACCCCATGGACTGCAGCCCACCAGGCTCCTCTGTCCATGGGATTCTCCAGGCAAGAATACTGGAGTGGGTTGCCATTTCTTGCAATCTCTCTGTGTATTTCAGGGGGTGGGGTAAATGGTCAGGTCTGAGAACACAGCCTGGCTCACAGAAACATTAACTAGTGTGGTCCGAATGATCCATGAGACCTACGTGAGTGGCCACAGAACTGCTTCCATACCGGCCGGAGCTCCCAGCTTTACAGGTCTGGTTGTCAAAGCCAACACTGGCCCGAGAGTCAAAGTTGACTTTGGTGAGCCTACAACTAGGACCCTGGGAGTTTAGTTAAAGAAAGCATGGCCAGAACCAAGGCCGTCCTCTCCTTCAAGTGTCATCAGACCACACTCACCTGGCTTTGCAGATGGGCCCAGACACAAGATCTAGTGTTCATCCACCTGAGTGCACGCGGGCACACAGGTGAGACGAGTGTGCCCAGTACTTAGAGGGTGAGGATGCTACACGGACTGGCCAGAGAGTGTGAGAGAGAGTTAATGTGCTCATTCCAGAACCTGCTGACCGTCTGCAAGCACTCTATAAGGCCAGCAGGGAAGTCAGGGTGGCTGGGACACGGACCGCTCTGGAAGTTCTTGTCTCAAAGGGTGAAGAGAAACATCAGCTTTTAACCTGAGCTAATTCTACTAAGGGGCTTTCCCGGTGACTCAACGATAAAGAACCCACCTGCCAATGAAAGAGACACAGGCAATGTGGGTTCGCTCCCTGGGTGGGGAAGATCCCCTGGTGAAGGAATTGGCAACCCACTCCAGTATTCCTACTGGGATAATTCCATGGACAGAGGAGCCTGGCGGGCTATACTCAATGGTGTAGCAAAAGAGTCAGGCACAACTGAGCATGCACACACACATGCCCCCACTAAATCTCATTTTGTGTAGCAAAACAAACAAGAAAATCATTTTGAATGGCTTTCTGTCTATAGGCTCCACACAGAGGAGAGGCGAACAGGACTTTACGCTGGGCAGCAGCAAGCTGACCGCTATGCAAGTTTAGATTCCGTTCATCAACTGCAGAATCTATAAAAGGCAGCAGAAGAAAAACCTATGGATACCAAGGGGCTTCCCTGGTGGCTCGGATGGTTGAGAATCCTCCTACAATGTGGGAGGCTCAGGTTCAACCCCTGGGCTGGGAAGAGTCCCCTGGAGAATGAAACGGCAACCCACTCCAGTATTCTTGTCTGGGAAATCCCAAGGACAGCAGAGCTTGGCGGGCTACAGTCCATGAGGTTGCAAAGAGTCGGACACGGCTGAGCGACTAATGCACACACACATGGATACCAAGGGATATACAGGGGGTGGGGCAAATGGGAGATTGGGGCTGAATTACATACACTATTGATACTATGTATGAAATAGATACCTAAGGAGAACCTACCCTATAGCACAGGGAACAGGACTCAGCTCCTCTGTGGTGACCAGAATGTGAAGGAAATCCAAAAAAGAGAGGACATATGTACACATATACCTGATGCATTTTGATAGCAGAAACTAACACAACATTGCAAAGCAACTGTTCTCCAATAAAAATCAATTTTAAAAAAACAAGAGCAAAAATCTCCTGAGGGTAAAATATGTTTCTATCCAATCCTTTACCCAGGTCACAGATAGAGGTTATAACTCAAAAGTAAATGTTCTTCACAACAGCAAAGGCAGCAGGAGCAGGAAGCACACTTCTGATTTGGGCCTTAAATATTTCAACCCTGCTCCTACCCTCCTCTTTAAACCCCAGTGATTCAAAAACATTTGCACATGAAGAGTAACTTTCTGTGTTTTGGACAAAACAAATTCTCTGGACATTTTAACCTCGTTTTTAAAAAGTATTATTTTGATCGTTGTTCCTCATCTCTTCACATATATTTGGCCTGTGTTTCAAGAATGTTTTTTCCTACATTACAATTAATCCTTAAAATTATAAAGTTACAGTCCCCTGGAAAGGCCACTGCAGCATGCCAAAAACGAAAGCAAATGTTTCCCTTCTTTATTACAAATTCATAAAATGTGAGCTCTGCCCAATCCCCCAGGAGCTGGTATGACTTTGACTTTTTAATTTATCAGAAGTAAAAAACAAAAAATTTAAGATTCACATTTGTTCAGTTTACAAGCATCTCTAGGGACGTTAATGATGGCATTTATAAACTATACAATATATCCCCCCGCGCTTCAAAACTGCAACTAAAAGTGCCTCTTTCCCAAGCTTGTATTAAGCTATAAAGTGTTTTTTTTTTAATTATTGTCTTCAGGATTTTATTTTAAACTATTACTTTTTGAAAATTTGTTCAGAACAAAAATATGCATGAAAGGTGCCCTCCACGCCAGGCACCCAGTGACGTTAAGCTGAACACAGCTGGAGCGGGGTGAGGGTTTCCATAGTCTCACATGACTGCTTCATGTATTGAGCCAAACTGGAAAAAGGGTTAAGGGTTGGTAGGCAGAAGTGGAAAATGCTAGGTCAAAGGCCACATACCTTGCTAAGGCTTTTATTCCATTCTGTCAATTTTTTTTTCCAGAAGGGCTATCCCAACACACATTCCTTCCTTCCACTCATGTAAAATGGAAATCCTGCGGTCTGAATGTCCCCCTCAAAATTCACAGGTTGAAATCTACCCACTACCAAGGTGATGGTACTAGGAGGCGGGGCCTTTGGGAGGTGACTGGTCATGAGGGTGGAGCCCTCATGAATGGGGTCAGCGCCCTTGTAAGAGAGACCCCAGAGAGCTACTCTGTCCCCTTCAGCCACACGAGGACATAAGCAGAATTCAGGGACTCAGCAGACAGCCTTCAGCTCACCATGCTGGCATCCGGATCTCAGGCTTCCACCCTCCAGAAATATGAGCTAAAAACTCTTCTTATGTATAAGCTATCCAGTACAGAGTACTTTGTTACAGCGGCGAAGATGTACGAAATGGACAAAGATGAGGACCAATTTCCATATACCTTTGCCAACATGGGGTCTTTGATTTTAAGACTATACCTAACTAGATTAACTAGAGGATGAGATGGTTGGATGGCATCACCAACTCAATGGTCATGAGTTTGAGTAACTCTGGGAGCTGGTGATGGACAGGGAGGCCCGGCGTGCTGCAGTCCATGGGGTCGAAAAGAGTTGTTCACGACTGAGTGACTGAACTGAACTAACTAGATTAAAAACTCTCCTCACCCAGTTAATGTTCTCTAAGTAATACAGCTAAATATATGTATATATTATTTGCCCCTTTATTTCTTTTTATGAACCTGTGCCTGCTCCATTTGTAGAGGAATTTACTTTTCTTATTGTTTTATAACAACTCTTTACATATGTAAGATAACCCTTTGCCATACATTGTAAGTATTTTCCCAGTTTTCTGTTTGACTTTGTATTTGCTTAAAGTGTCTGTGATGTTCAGAAGGTGTTCACTTATTCAGATGTTATCAAGGCAAACTTCCTTTTTTATTCTCTGCCTTTGATGGCCATCCCAAGAATATACGACTTTCAAGACCTGTTTTGGAGGAAAGGATTCTGCTATAGGCAAAAAGAGAAAAACAATCATTTGACCTAGTTTCATAATAGCCCAGCTCCCCACGAGAGGCGGGATGCATAGTTATCCTGTGAAGTCAGGAGACCCGAGGAGAGCTGACCCCACTGGCTTAAAATACTTTCTCTTGGCATAAAAACTAGGCTACAATGGCTCAGAGATGAGAGTGATGCCAAACATACATCTGACCCAGGCTTACAGATAAATTCAGGCAAAATGTATCAAGTGCTCTGCCTAGAAACACTAGAGAGATAATGCTTTGGAAAAAAAAAAAATCTCAGGCTGTGAGTAAAGAATGGGATTGTTCCAATTTTAGGTCATTTTAGATCATTCCAATTTCAACAATACTGGCAAACTCCTCGGTGGGGCCAGTCAGGAGCATACAGGCAGAGCAGAAAGATAAGGGATGCCGTGGTCAGCTGTCCCGTGATGTCCAGTTCTCCGACCCCCAGGCCTGGGACCCTGGGTTACCTGGGTGACAGAGTGGAGAGCCAGGGACGTGGCTTTCCACTGCCAGACGCTGGAGGTGACAACGCCCGCCTCCGACCACGTGAGGAAACACAGGGCATCACCCTCTCGCCCTCTGCACGTAAGAGCTCCCCTCGCTCGCATTCTAGGAGCAGAGACAACCCAACAGAGAAGGCACTCGGCTGGCGTGGAATTCCTTCCATGGGCGAGCCACCCACAGGCAGAGGTTCACTGGCTGCGGGCGACTGGAAGAACTGAATCAGCTGTAGGAATATCACATTTGGCAAGCGCTCCAAGTTGAGAGAGCTATGCAGTTAACGTTATTCCGCGGAGGCAAAGAAAACGGGAGAGGACAGCACCCTCCGTCTGCTTCCATGTCGCACAAAGGACTCGCAGTAAAGACTGAGGACGCGGCTCCAGCCTCCCCCCAACCACATGCCCACATGCCCAGCACGGCCCAGACCCCACGCCAGGCTGCCCGGGGGTGCAGGGCCGGGGCGTGGGGAGGATACAGCTAGGGACCCTCGGTGCTCCCCAAGTTAAGTGAAACTGACAACGACTTTACACCAGAAATCTCCGATGACTTCACAGGCTTTCTGAAGAGCAAGTCGGTAACCTGCCCCACGCGTCTTACACCACCACGAAGCTGCAAGGGACTTCTTCCATCCCCTCAAATACACCCTCGTGCACAGGGCCTTCACACACGCTGCCCACCGTGTGGGAGACGTGCACTCACGCCCACTCTGAGACTGAAAGAGGAGCAGCAGCTTCTTAAGCTGGGTCAGCCCCCGCCCTCCTCAGAGGCCCTCCCCTGACCCCTCTGCTGGCCTGTGTCCCCCCCACCCCACCCCACCCCTGCACCATCCACCTCCCCTCAGAGCAGCGCTCATCTCACGGAACCACGTGGTCACGGGGGCGACTCTGACCCACCCCACCTTCCCTTCTAGTCTCCAAGTGCCTGAGGCCAAAGACCTCGTGCCTCAGCTCAGCAGCACCCACAGGGTGCCGAGCACATTCACAGATGCTCCATGAATATCTGGCGAATGAATAAATGAACAGACATGAACGCAGAACATTTAAGTGCTCTCATGATCATTTAGCAGAATACTCGTTTGTGTCCCTGTATGTTGTGTGTATTGGGGCGAGTGTCTACAATTTTAATTGTAAGAAGAAAGATTTTTGACACAGCTGTACGTTCCTAAATGACAGAGAAGTCTTACAGGCCGCTGCCAGCCAGGTGTCACCCTGGTTCTCTATGCAGCAGATGGGCGAGGACACCCGTGGTCCACACCACGCGGCAATATGCTAATTCACTGTTAATTACAGCCCTTCCTCCAAACTGCGGGCTGGCTGGCGGGTTCTATGGGGAGGGCTGTGCCAATCAGGCACATTCACAAAGGAATATTTTGAAATAATTACCCATTTATTTTAAAGACTGCCTTTATCAGTAGATTACCTGGAGTAAAATGCAATAAAGCAGTTCTATGTACAGCGATGCATTTTCGTCTTTTCTAGCAGCTTTTCTTCCCCCTTGACAAAGGAAATACCTGAGTGCCGTGCTCAGACGCTCAGCTGCGTCTGACTCTTTGCCATCCTGTAGTGTGTGCTCAGTTGCTCAGTCATATCCAACTCTTTTGCAACCCCATGGACTGTAACCCGTCAGGCTCCTCTGTCCATGAAACTCTCCCATCAAGAATACTGGAATGGGTTGCCATTTCTTCCCCTAGGGGATCTTCCTGACCCAGGCATCAAACCCAAGTTTCTCACATTTCATGCACTGGCAGGCAGATTCTTGACCACTAACACCACCTGGAAATCCCACGGACAAGAACAGGGTTGAGTGAAAAATCCTTTCCCTAGCCGTTCTCTTTTTCAGGGGAACAGAGTGTTCTGCTAGTTCCTGAATCCATGGTTTCTATTCAAACAGATGTAATACATGTCATTAACAGAAGCTGAAAGTTTTGGAGGGACTGGGCTTCTGACATAGGCATTAAACAAGTTTAGATTATAAGGCAGAACTTGTTATACTGTAAACTTGCCAAATTATTAAGGTACTTATCTCCCTAAGACTATCTGCTTCAAAATCTCATATGAAGAGCATTAAATGCAAACTATTTCTATACAACGTGTATTTATTTGCTTACCTTGGGCAGCAGAGGAGCCATGTGCGCGGCCATCTATAAAAATGTCCCTAATCATCAAGAGTAAGCAGGGCATCTAAAAGACAAAAGGGACTATAAAGAAAGCTGAGCACCAAAGAACTGATGCTTTTGAACTGTGGTGTTGGAAAAGACTCTTGAGAGTCCCTTGCACTGCAAGGAGATCGAAGCAGTCCGTACTAAAGGAAATCAGTCCCAGATATTCATTGGAAGGACTGATGCTGAAGCTGAAACTCCAATACTTTGGCCACCTGATGTGAAGAACCGACTCATTTGAAAAGACCCTGATGCTCGGAAAGACTGAGGGCAGGAGGAGAAGGGAATGACAGAGGATGAGATGGTTGGATGGCATCACTGACTCAATGGACACGAGTGTGAATAAACTCCAGGAGTTGTTGATGGACAGGGAGGCCTGGTGTGCTGTAGTCCATGGGGTCGCAAAGAGTCGGACACGACTGAACTGAACTGAAATCATGAGGAGTGAGCAGGACATCTAAAAGATTAAAGGGCACCCAGACAACCCAGGCGAGGAGTTTCATGTAGATGCAGAAGCTGGAATCCAGAGAGGTCAGCGCCCATGCCCACAAGGGCACGGCACCGACCAGGAAAACGAACCCGAGAGAGAAGCAACGTGGGCGGCCACGGGCACACCTGGGGCAGGAGCCACGCCCTCCAAGCCCGCCGCTCTGTCCACAGCACAGAGAACCGCCACCGCACCCCAATCAACCCCACATACGCTGCTGACGACCCAAACTCTGTCCCATCTGAATACGACTCTTGTTACACCCATTTCAAGGACTGGAAGGTTCTCAGGCGTCAAAGGGGCTTCCCAAGTGGCTCCAGTGGTAAAGAACCCGCCTGCCAATGCAGGAGATGTAAGAGACACAGGTTCGATCCCTGGGTTGGGACGATTCCCCTGGAGGAAGGCATGGCAACCCACTCCAGTATTCCTCCCTGGAGAATCCCCATGGACAGAAGAGCCTGGCGGGCTACAGTCCATGAGGTCACACAGAGTCGCACACGATTAAAGCAACTTAGCACGCTTGCATGCAGGAGTCAGCAGGGAAACCCACACAAGGCCGCCTCGCTCCTTCCCTCGGGCTAAGGGCTGTGAAGCATGTCTCTGTCAGTCTGAATAAGCATGAAGGCAAAGACCAATCCGGAGACTGTCTGGAGGGTCCAGGTCCCCACGGCGTCGCCCCTGAGACCTCATTACTGGGGGCAGGAGTCGGGCTGGCTTGAATTATTCACTGCAGCCCTGGCCCCCTGATGATGCACATGAGGCCGCTTCTGGGCAGGCACATCTGGACCCCTGCTCTAAACGGGCCCCGTCCAGAGCCCAGTGAAGGGTGCAATCCGTCATCGAGCACCCCGAAGGCCCACCAGGTGAGAGGACAGGAGTGCTGGGATTACCCCCGCCCAGCCCCTGCTCTGGCACAGCAAACCCGCCCCACAGGCACAAGAGAAGCAGATACACGCTTCGGTGGGGAACGCCTGAAACAATGAGCAACCGGGAAAACAAAAATGTTGCAACTGCACTCGAATTATGATTAGAAAATAAAATATGTCTGATTGCTCTCCAGTGAGACCACAGGCTGCAGAGCAGAATAATTTTACATAATGATCGACATCACTGTTGACAAAGAATGTTCTGCAAGGGAGTCACGCTGCTGCGCTGGGGTCCCACACCGGTGGCCTAAGAGGTGGTTTCAGTCCCTGAAGACCCAGGTACCACGTGGTCTGAAACTGGGACAGGGAGATGGAAGCATTTCTCTGTCCAAAGTGTAAACATATTTATGTGGAAGCGCCCACAAAGGCATGAAATTCAAATATTTACGACTGACAAATAGTTTTTAAAGAAATGAAGACTCTTAACACCAAAGTGCAATTTTAGCAGGAACTCCAGATTGTACATTTCATTCTACCTGGAGCAGAGGAGGAGGCGGTTGGACAGCATCGCCGACTCATGAATGTGAATTTGAGCAAACAGCGGGAGACAGGGCAGGACAGAGGAGCCTGGCTGCTGCAGCCCATGGGGTGGCAGAGAGTTGGGCACGACTCAGCAAATGAATAACAACAAAAGCCATGTACAGCTATTTGTCTGTTCTTGAACAACGAGCTCAATCTCCAGCTTATCAATGAGGAAACCCTCCCCCCACACACAGGAGGCGCAGTGGTGAAGAATACGCCCTGCCAACACAGGAGACTCAAGAGATGTGGGTTTGATCCCTGGGTCAGGAAGATCCCCCAGAGGAGGGCATGGCAACCGACTCCAGTATTCTTGCCTGGAGAATCCCATGGACAGAGGAGCCTGGGGGGCTACAGTCCATGGGGCAGCAAAGAGTCAGATACAACTGAGCAACTAAAGAACATCACTGACTCAATGGACGTGAGTTTGAGCAAGCTCCAAGAGATGGTGAAGGGCAGGGAAGCCTGGTGTGCTGCACTCCACGGGGTCGCAGAGAGTTGGACACGACTTAGTGACTGAACCACAAAATCAAATCTCAAATAATGTTATCCCAGGTGGCCCTTGAGGGCTTCCAGCTGCCTCCCCGGCTCTCTTTCTCCTCTTCGTCCCCCATCGGCCCCATCATTTGGGGCTCCCATGCCCCTGATGGGAACAAAACCTCACTGCTTTCTCCCAAGTACCACAGGTCTCTCCCCACAGCTGATCATACGATTAAAATCAGGGCTCAAGAAAAAGTGCTTAGAGAGCTGCTTCACAGCACCTGGCCACAAACTCTTCCCCACACATCAAGACAGAAAACCACCAAAAATAAGACAAGAAAGGAGGAAGGAAACCACAAAGCCCTCAGTAATAAGCACCCTTCGAAATGACGCAGCTCTGTGCAAAACTACTATGCAGAATTTAGGCACTGCTTCCCTTTTCTACGGTCGCCCGAGCTTGCTCTTTTGTTGCTGTTCAGTCACGCAGTCGTAGCCTACTCTCTGCAACCCCGTGGACTGCAGCACACCAGGTTTCCCTGTCCACCACCCTCTCCCACAACTGGCTCAAACGCATGTGCACAGAGTCTGTGGTGCCGTCCAACCACCTCATCCTCAGTCGCCCCCTTCTCCTCCTGCCCTCAATCTTTCCCAGCATCAGGGTCTTTTCCAGTGAGTCTGCTCTTTGGTTTCTATCATCCCATTTTTATCATCATTATTACCACCATTACATCACCGGCTACAACCACGGCTGCTATTGCTGTGATGATGAGCATGTGAGTCGTCAGAGGTCACCTGGAAAACGAGGAGACAGCGAGAGGGTGCACGACCCAGGGTGGGTGATGCTACATCGAAGCTTCCCTCGCATTCCAACATCGCCTTCCCTCTTGACCCTGCTCCTCCAAGGTTTCCAGGGCTTTCCAGGTGGTTCTAGTGTTAAAGCAGCTACCTGCCAACGCAGGAGATATAAAAGATGCCAGTTCGATCCCTGGGTCGGGAAGATCCCCTGGAGGAGGACATGGCAACCCACTCCAGTGTCCTAGCCTGGAGAATCCCATGGACAGAGGAGCCTGGCGGGCTATAGTTCATGGGGTCGCAGAGTCAGACACGACTGAAGCGACTGAGCATGCACGCAGGCTTCCAACACGCTGACTTCAAGGCCCTGCACTGGATGCCTGTCATGGAAAAACTGCTCCTCCCAGCCCACTAAAAATAAATAAAAGTCAAGGGACAGCAATCCGTTACTCTGCAGCCGGGTGGCAGTGGAGCCTCAGGAAATGAGCAGACCCCCATTCCTGTTCGGGCTCCACTGTTTCGGGGTCTGTGGCCCTGGAGGAACCATCTGACCACACAACTGACCCTCCTGGCTCCCACCTCCTTCCCACTCAGCCAGATGGGGAGAGGCACAGGAGGCCTGGCGAGCCTACTGCCTCCAGGGGGGCCCAGGGCCAGGCTGCCCGCCCCCCGCCATGCTGAGCACCCCTGATGCCTCTGGCCTGGGATGGCTGCACTTTCCAAGGAGCCACACCCCGCAGACTCCTCGCCAAGCCCTCTCAGCTGGGGACTCCGACCAGCAGAGTTCTTTCCCGAGCCAGATTACCAAGGGGTGGGGGGCATAAAACACACGCCTTGGAAATTTACAGAATACAGCTGGCTGGCTCTGACTGCAGCTGTCTGCTGGCCCAGCGATGTCTCCCTGTGAGGATAAGCCAGGACGTGGATGGGGACCAGAGAAGTAACCCTGTGAGTCAGGGAGGGGCTGCACCAGGCAAGTCGGCTACGAAACAGCTAAGAGTCAGAGTCTAACCCCGCCCCATGGCCCCCGCCCACCCCCTACACAGAGCACGAAGCACAGGGCTGGGAAGTCACCGGCCGCCCCGTGGCTGGGACACAGCGGGGCTCACGCGTGCATTTCTAAGTCAGGCTCAGCAGTTCCGGGTGCGTTTTTGTGTCTAACATATTTTCAAAAGAACAATATTTGTTTTGGTGGAACACAACATCGAGATATTATCTGTCCCTTTAAAAATTCTAAAACCCTAACAAACCCTCAAAGAATGTTCCCACCACAGCTGTCTTGGAGCCTGGGAATCCAAGCTTCTGGCAGCAAGAATCTCCTCTCTGCTGCCCTATCTCCAGGAAGGTATCCAGAGCTCCAGAGAGTTTCGGGGAGATTCCCAATCCATCCCCCGCAGTGGGCAGGGGGCCGTGCAAGGCTCAGAGTCCAGCAAGCACCTTCAGGTGGGAGGAGACACACAGGCTCAGAGGGGGTCTCGAACAACACTCAATCCTCCCAAGAGGGCAGAGCCAGGCTTTCGGGCTCCCAGCCAATCCCGCCAACACGCAGAACACCTTCCTCCTGCCCTGGGCTCCTGCGCCCTCTGATTCCTGCAGACAGCACTATAGGGAGACAAACGATTCCACTTAACAGTAGCTGAATTTCCACATAAGTAGCTAGAATTCAGGAGCTCCCTGGAGGTTCAGTGGGTGAGAATCCGCCTTCCAAAGCAGGGGATTCAGGCTCCATCCCTGGTGGGAGAACCAAGATGCTACATATCGGCTGGTATGGCCAAAAATAAACACATAAACATGTATTTTTTTAATTAGCTAGAATTCATGAGTAAGAAGGTAAAGGTAATCCAAGCACACTGTTTCCAGATGACAGCGGAATGACTGGAACCCAAGGATCATTTGGCTACATTGTGCTTTGGTCTTCTATAAAATCTCCAGTTTCCCACCTGAGACACTCCCCTGCTTGCTTCTGGGAACAGGCTGGTGTCAGGGAGAGACGGCTCTGGCCTTAGAGACACTGGAACTCAACCATGCTGGTCCCAACTCTGCTCCCTGGGGACCTGGGAAAAGCCCCTCGTCGCCCTGACCCTGTTTTCCCATCCATAGGATGGAAACAAGAACTGAACACCCACCCATTCTTCCCGCCTCCCAGCCTCACTGGGTGCACGAGATAATGCGTGTGAAATAGGTTTATAAACAGGGATAATTTATAAGAGATGCTGCTCCTTGCTTTGCAGCTCCGCGCATCGGTAAGGGCGTGTGCCATTATTCTCCCAGGACTGGTGTGTGATTCCTTCAGCAACGTGCATGATCTGCCGTGATGCCCCGATATCGTTTCTAGGACAAGGTTCACCCAGAATATTGAGAAGACAAGCCCTGGTGACTGTTTAATTGAAGCAGGACTTTGTCTCTGAATGGTGGACAGCAATCTCCCCATCAGTCTCACTGTCTTGCCAGCCCTCCCCAAACCCAGGAGCAGACAGATGGCGAAACGGAGAACGACGTTCACCTTGTGAAAACCAGTTTGGCTTTCATTAGAAGCTGACCCGTCGGATCTCAGCCGTGTAGCGGAGAACACAGACCTCTCCCCACCCTCCTCTCCTGCACCCGATTCGCCAAGCGGTTAAAAATGGCCATTGGCGAGGCAGTGGCACACACGTCTGGACAGGAAAGCCAAGTACGACAGATGGCAAGTAGGCAACTGGCCGCAGCAGATGCCTGGATTCACACCTGGAAAACGGCGGATCTTGTAGTAATCAATGATCGATATGTACTAGCATCCAAAGAATTCTTCTCTTCAGACAGATAAACATAGTTGCTTTATTGTTTCATGCTTATCAGAGGAAGTCTAGAAAATCTCTACCAGTAGAAAGGAAAAAATCAGAATTCCAGCTGGCAAGTACCTCTCTGTGCCTGAGGTGTTTTGGTGGGGCTCCACGCACCACTGAGCTGAAGCTGCAGGAGGAAGGGGACACAGCCGTTACCATGGTGACATGAGGCCATGGAAGGTGTGTGCCACTTCCTCTGTGCTCCTTGGATCTGTGGCTGAAACTCCAGGGTCACTGACTAATTGCTGGTTGAGAAGAAATGTTACACAACAAAAAGGCACTGATGGGGCAGAGCTGGCAAATTTTTAGAAAGCGGCGTTTCCGTGACTCCCAGTTTCTGATGCAGAATAAGTCTAAAAATTTTGGCCTTTTGTAAATGTGCTTACGTTTCTTAAAAGCTGCCTCCCTCATGTTTTTCCCTTAGGGCGTCTTGATCGTCGGTGTTTAATCCACACTTCATTCGGCAACACGGCAAGAAGAAAATAACTAACACTGACAAAAAGTACACGATGCCAAAGGCTGTAGCGGTGAGTGACAAATAAAAAGGCTCTGATCGGATGCCAGGACTAGGTCGCAAGTGGCAAGTACCATCAGGGGTTAACTGTCCAGCCCTGGGACAGTTATCAACTCCCTAAGCCCAAGTTCCCCCATCTGTAAAGGGAGGATAACAATAAGGATATCAATGAAGATGATGGACATGAAATGCACAGCACAGAACACGGAAAACACTCAATATTCAGCCCCAGATATTAACTTTTATTATGACTATTATTAAATAGTACCCAGAAAAAAAAGTATGCATGTACAGGCTAAAGCCAAATTTTATAAATGGCATAAGGTGACAGGCAACATTGCTTTTATATGTGCTGGTTGGAGAAGGAATGATAAATGTGAACTAAAAAATGCGGGTTTGGGGTGGGCTGGATTTTGTTTTGCTTTGCTTTGCTTTTTGGCCACATTACATGGCCTGCAGGACCTCTGACCGGGGACTGAACCCACAGCCTCGACAGTGGACGTGTAGGGTCCTAACCACTGGCCTGCTGAGAGATTCCCTTTAAAAAAGGAGTTTTTAATTCTATTCCTGATGCCAAGTTAGAGCTGGAGGCTTCCTCAGTTCCTAAGGCAATGGTCATATGTGTCTCAAAAGCAAAACAAAATGAACAAATGAACTGCATGGCCTGAGACATTTTAATAAGATCCCCCCGTCATCTCAAACAGTTTTCTTCATCTAAATTCATAGATAAAGAATCTATTAATAGCAAACTTCCCAAAAGCAACAAAAAACTCAACCTGGGGTGTAAGCACTGACAGGGAGCTTGTATCTCCTGGGTGCCAGGACTGGCAGCCAAGGATGACCAGAGCATGTGTGCTGACGGGCATGTGTGCTGTGGACGCGTGTGCTGATGGGCGCGTGTGCTGTGGACGTGTGTGCTGGCAGGCGCATGTGCTGGCAGGCACGTGTGCTATGGACGCCTGTGCTGGCGGGCACGTGTGCTGACGGGCGCGTGTGCTGTGGACGTGTATGCTGGCGGGCGTGTGTGCTGTGGACACATGTGTTGGCGGGCGTGTGTGCTGTGGACGCCTGTGCTGACGGATGCGTGTGCTGGCAGATGTGTGTGCTGGCGGGCGCGTGTGCTGACGGGCGCCCTGTGCTGGAGGGCGTGTGTGCTATGGACACGTGCTGACGGGCGTGTGTGCTGTGGACGCATGTGCTGATGGGCGCGTGTGCTGACGGACGCGTGTGCTGGTGGGAGCGTGTGCTGTGGACGCGTGTGTTGGCGGGTGTGTGTGCTGGCGGGCATGTGTGCTGTGGACGCCTGTGCTGACGGATGCGTGTGCTGGCAGATGTGTGTGCCGGCGGGCGCGTGTGCTGACGGGTGCCTGTGCTGGAGGGCGCGTGTGCTATGGACACATGTGCTGAGGACGCGTGTGCTGATGGGCGCGTGTGCTAATGGGCACGTGTGCTGTGGACGTGTGTGCTGGTGGGCACATGTGCTGGCAGGCACGTGTGCTGTGGACGCCTGTGCTGGCGGGCGCGTGTGCTGGCGGGCGCGTGTGCTGTGGACGCGTGTGATGGCAGGCGCATGTGCTGTGGACGCGTGTGCTGGTGGATGTGTGTGCTGATAGACGTGTGCTCATGGACGTGTGTGCTGATGGACGCATGTGCTGATGGACATGTGTGCAGGAAGCTGCACACAGCCACCTCTGGCCTACACGTGGGCAACCAGCCCAAAGTGCTTCTTTCTAACACAATGGAGTAAAAGTAATTCACTAACCGTCTATATTTCTAGGGAACTATTTCCCCACGAAATGTTTCACCACCAAAACATTTACTACACAAGCAGGGCTTGGCAGAGAAGGAAAATACATACATGGTCAGATACGTTTTTACTTCTTCTTCTTAAAAAAAAAATCACTGAAAGTTTCATACTTGCAGAAGCTGTTTTTTATTTATTTTTTTAATTTTTTTTAAAATTTTATTTTATTTTTAAACTTTACATAATTGTATTAGTTTTGCAAATATCAAAATGAATCCGCCACAGGTATACATGTGTTCCCCATCCTGAACCCTCCTCCCTCCTCCCTCCCCATTCCATCCCTCTGGAAGCTGTTTTTTAATACACAAAAGAAGAGGTGTCTAACAAACATTTACCCCCAGAGCACCGAAACTGCAAATACTTATTCTACATTGAGTCTTCCCACGATATGGACTGAACACTACAAGAACCAACCCCCTTCTGATCCCGGTGTTTGGGCCCAAAGAGACAAAGACCCCCGGGTCGTGAGGAATTGACATTCCAGTGGTGGTGGGACAGGTTGAGAAACAAGTTTAAATTAGTGTCCGATGGCTGACCGAGCTGGAAAAGAGAACCGGCGGGGCTGCAGGCTGGAGAGAGGACTCAGTGCTAGGCAACTGGCAGTCTGAGGTCTCAGCAAGGACTTGAAGGAAGTGAAAAACCCATGAGGAAGAGCCCTCCAGGCAGAGGCCGCAGCCAGACCCACAGTCCTGAGGTCCGCACGTGGGAGAAGACGCAGGCCGGCCGGGGCAGAGGCAGCCGCTGCAGGGCTGGTAACCCTCTCCCGCCAGGCAGCAGAGAGTAAACAGTTTAGGTTTTCCAGGCCAGGAGACCATCTAAGATGTCACGGAGGTCTCCGGCTCTGCCACATTGTCTAAACTCGGTCACGGAAGGTATGTAAGCAAATGACGTGGCTGTGACTCACTCGGACACAGAGATGTGAATTTCACTGGACTTCTATGGGTCCCAAAATATTTTCCTTTTGATTCTTCCTCCCCCACCCCTGCCCCAAAGCACTCTGTAACCATAAGAACCATCCTTAGAGCTCAAGAGCAGGCGCAGGGGACTTCCCTGGTGGTCCAGGGGTTAAGAAGCCACCTGCCAATGCAGGGGACATGGGTTTGATCCCTGGTCTGGGAAGATCCCACGGGCTGAGGAGCAGCTAAGTCCACGGGCCACAACTACCAGAGCCCTTGTTCTGAAACAAGAGAAGCCGCTGCTATGAGAAGCCCACGCACCACAACCAGAGAGAAGCCCCAACCTGCTGCAAGTAGAGAAAGCCCACACAGGCAGCAATGAAAGACCGGCGCAGCCAAAAATGAACGCATTAAAAAACACGGGCAGGCGCAGGGCGCACTGGCTCCTGGGACTTGGTAGGGCCTCTGGAGTTTGTCCGAGCACACAGAGGCTGTGGTAACCGCACACTCTGCAGTAACACGACCGACCTGGATTCCAAGAGTCCCAGAGAAGCTCCTGAGGACGGTCTCCCAGTGGGAGGGGTGGGAGCAAAGGGACTGGCCCACGGGCACTGTGACAGCCCTGGAGTGACGGGGCGGGGGGAGGGGCGGCAGGACTCTTCCTGTGCCCAGGGTGCAACGAGGTGGGGAGTGAGCAAAAGAGAGGAGGCACTGGTGGATGATCCCGGGTTTAGGGTCTGAACAACCCATGGGAAATGCAATGACCACCAGCTGAGATGGCCAGGCTGCGGGCAGGACAGGCCGGCCAGGGCGGGGAGGGTGCTTCAGACTGGAGGCGAGGGAGCTCAGGCACCGCCCACCCCACCCTTAGGAGCAGCCCAGAGGCAGGCGCCGGGAGGCGTCAGTATCCACAACAAGGGGGTAAAGACAGACCCGCGTCGTCTCGTGTGAGGTCATCGGGTCTAGCTTTGCTGCCAAGTGAGTTACAGGATATTTCCATTCTCGTGGCTTTCTGATGTGAGACCAAGGGCTTGAACCTTGATTTGCTGAATAAATAACTGAATGACTCCAAGGTCGGGGGGTGGGAGGGGCGGGGTAGGGGGGCTTCCCGAAGGCTGTTCATATGCCTCTGAAAGTCGGCAACCTGAGGTTTACTGTGGCTGCTATCTGTGCCTGATGGTCCTGAGAGTCTGGAAGGGATGGCCTGTTTCCAAACCTCCGCTGGAAACAGGGACTGGCCTGACTCAGCCACACAGAGCAACTCTCTTCACGGTCGCAGCCCATCGTGGCCCCTTGCGCCTCTGTGCCCAGCGTCCAGGCACTGCCCTCGCCCACCGGGAAGGTCTCCCCACTCACCATCCCGGCCTTGGGTCAAGCAGGCCTGAGTACAGGGGCCTAGCCAGCCACAGAGTGGATGCCCCCTCCCCGGAAGGTCCTAGAGAGCAGAGCAGACCAATCTCACTTGAGAAGAAAACCCGTTGTCAGTCTGAGCCAAGCCAGCAGGTGGTCAAGGGGAACGAGGGAGGTCCACAAAGGCACCGCGGGCCCGATGCCCGCAAGTGGTCCTCGACTTTCTCTCTTTCTTCCTGGCCTTGACATGTGAGTCATTGGAAAAGACCCTGCTGCTGGGAAAGATTGAGGGCAGGAGGAGAAGGGGACGACAGAGGATGAGATGGTTGGATGGCATCACCGACTCAATGGACATGGGTTTAGGTAAACTCCGGGAGTTGGTGGTGGACAGGGAGGCCTGGCGTGCTGCAGTCCATGGGGTCATAAGGAGTCAGACACAGCTGAGTGAACTGAACTGAACTGAGATGTAATTGACAAATAACACGTGTAAGTTCAGAGCTGACAGTATGATGATTTGACGCACGTACATACTGTAAAACAATTATCACAGTAGGTGAGTTAACACCGTCACCTCATCACATAAATTACCTTTTTTGGTAGGAACATTTAACATCCACTCTCTTAACAGCTTTCAAGCACATAACCCAGTACTGTTAAGACGTCCCACTGGTTAAAACCTAAACAAAGCCCTCCTGTAACGCAGGAGACGTAGGACACTGGGTTCTATCCCTGGGTCGAGAAGACCCCCTAGAGAAGGGAATGGCAACCTACTCCAGTATTCTTGCCTGGAGAATCCTACGGACAGGGGAGTCTGGTGGGCAGCAGTCCATGTGGTTGCAAACAAGTCGGGACACGAGTGAGCGACTGAGCACACATGCACAGCACTGTTAAGTCAGCTCTACACGTTAGATCTCGGAACTTACTCAACTAGTATCTCACAGTCTGATCCCTTTCACTGACATCCCCCCGTTGCACCCGTTACAACTCACCAATCTGTTCTCTGTTTCCAAGGCCGTTTCTCCACATGGACTTTTCTGAGTTCACATATGAGTGAAATTGTAGAGTATTTGATTTAGTTCAATTAGCACAATGCCCTCAAGTTTCACCCATGTTATCACAAAAGGCAGTATTTCCTTCTTGTTTATGGCTGAATAATAATCCACTGTGTATACACATTTTTGTTATCCATGCATCCATCCGTTGGCACATACAGCTTCCGTGTCCTGGCTATTGTGAGTGGCGCTGCTATAAGAGTGGGGGTGAGGCTCTCTCTTCCATATACTGTTCTCATTTCCTTTGGACGTACGCCCAGAAATGGGACTGTCAGGTCACATGGTGGTTCGGAGGCATCTCCATACGGTTTTCCATAAAGACTGCAGCAATTTTCATCCCGGCACAGGGCACGAGACTTCCCTTTCCTCCCCATCCTCACCAACACTTGTCTCCTGTCAGTTTGATAAAAGCCATTCTAACAGGTGGGGATGCTATCTCATTGTAGCTTCTCTAGTGATTAATGATGCTGAGCATCTTTTCATGGACCTGTTGGCCATTTGTATGTCTTCTTTGAAACAGTCTATTCAAGTGCTTTGCCCCTTTGTTAATCAGACTGGGGTTTTTGCAGGTTTCTGTTTCAGGGCTGGAGAAGGGCGGGTGGTCTTAAAGCCATTTCTGGAAGGTTCTGTAAGCACTGGAGCAGTGGCCGGAGCCCTGACATCGTGTACAGTTTTCCAAAGCTGAGTGACCAGGACCCCTTCTTTATACAGACCCTGACTTGGGGATTTTTTTTTTTTCTTTTCCTTTTTGTAGCCTCGGACTAAAGCCTCACACGACTTTGTAGTCATTTCTAACATGGGGAAAAGCCAATTAACACCCTTCGTGTCTGGCTGATTAATTACAGCAAACACCCGCAAGGCCCTCTACAGTTCACCCTGCAAGGTCCACTTCCGGGCCCCGCCCGCCCCCCTATACTGGGCACCAGGACAACAGGCAGAGACCATCTTCCCAGCCTCCTGGTCCCCAGCCCTCCCCGCTTCTCGGTCATCTGATTCCTCCTGGGCAAAACCAGGGCAGGAAGGCAGAAAACAGACATGCCCCCCGGACACAGGCTAACTCCCTCCAGCTCCCACACCCCCAGCGGCTAAAAAAAGACACACCTGCACGGGCTCTCTCGGCCCCGAGGAAGGGGCCAGCTGTGGTACACTGGGGTGCCCTCTTCCAGAAGTTTCTATCTTGGCTTCAAGTCAGTCCTCCAGGAGGAAAAAACAGAGGAAGCATTTCAAACTGATTCAGCCCAGCATCCAAAGGCCTGGGGACACACAGTTCACCTGCTGCAGGGAGAACAATGGGCCCATCTGTGTGCAGCCCAGGAGGCCGGTCCGCGGGAGGAAGCTGCTGGCTGCACCGGCCAGTTCCAGGCCGCTGAGCCCCTCCACAGCCCCGAATGCTTACATCAGGGAGCCAAACTTTGTTTTTTCAGTCTTTTTTATTTTTTTGGCGGGGGGGCCTACATAGTACTCGTTTGGCAACATCCTATGCGGTGGCTCAGTGGTGAAGAACCCTCCTGCCAATGCAGGAGACGAGGGTTCAATCCCTGGGTCAGGAAGATCCCCTGGAGGAGGGCCTGGCAACCCACTCCAGTATTCTTGCCTGGAGAATCCCATGGACAGAGGAGGCTGGGGGGCTACAGTCCATGGGGTTGCAGAGAGTCGGACACGACTTGGTGACCCAACAAAAACAACAAGGGTCTCAATGGCGGCATGCGGGCTTCTCTCCAGCTGTGGTCCTGGGCTCGAGAGCACAGGCTCAGGAGTTGTGGCCCACAGGCTGAGCAGTCCCCTGGCATGTGAGATCTCAGTTCCCTGAACAGGGATGGAAGTCGAGCGCCCTGCATCGGAAGGCAGGTTCTTAACCACGGACCACCAAGGAAGTGGCTTCACACGCTTTCTACATAAACCTACTACTTCAGCATGTGTGCCCCATGGATTGTAGCCCTCCAGGCTCCTCTGTTCATGGGATGCTCCAGGGAAGAAGACTGGAGTGGGCCGCCGTTTCATCCTCCAGAGGATCTTCCCCACACCAGGGATCGAACCCACATCTCTTGCATCTCCTGGATTGGCAGGCGGGTTCTTTACCACCAGCACCACCTGGGAAGCCCACGACTTCGCTGTTCACAGCAAGAAAGAAAGGAATGGGGGCCCTGACTCACCTCTCTGCACGTAAATGAGAAACAACCAAACCCTCCTCTCTGCCTGGGGATGGAGGGTCCTCTGCTTAGTCTGTCCTACCCTCCCTGGACCACCACCTGCCTGCCTTGGGCACCACAGAGTTCCAGAGCTCTCTGCTCCCTGACAAGAGGCGGGGGGCTCCGATTTCTCACGTCTGCCTGCCTGCCATGGTGACACCCTCCCGAGGCCCCCACCATCTGCCTGGGCTTCTGATGTCATTAGTCAGAACCCCTCCTGCATAATGTACTACGTGTCCAAATGCAAGGCCTCTGACTGCAAATACACGTTTCCTCTAACTTACTTTTTAAACAGGACGCTTCCGTGATGTCCCAGAAAGTGAAGGCTGATCGATACTGGGCAGCACTTGTCAGCAGGCTTGGTCTCAGCAACCCGCAGCGGTTACACGTTTTGGTTCAAGTATTTAAGGATTATCGTGAAAAACCAACGACTTTGCCATGAGTCCAACGGAGGTAGCCGGGGAGCTAGGATGTCCCTCAACCCAAGGAGGGGTGGACAGCACACGCACAGACCGCGGGCCACCCCACTGACCGCAACAGTCACACGGGGGGTGGGGGGTAGTTACAGGAATAGCAGCCCATCAACAACAGAATCAGAGGCACAGGGACAAGCTAGTGGTTACGTGGGGGAGGGGCCAGGACGGGGGTGGAGATTAAGAGGGACAGACGACTAGGTGTCGATAATAAAACAAATAAGCTACAAGATCATATTATACAGCGCAGGGAAGTGCAGCCGTTATTTTGTAATATCGGCAACTTTAAAGGGAGCATAATCTATATGCTGACTTACAGTGCTGTCTAACGCTGTCTACCCGAAACTAGGCTTCCCTGGAGGCTCAGGGATAACGAACCTGCCTGTGATGCAGGAGACCTGGATTCAGTCCCTGGGTTGGACAGATCCCCTGGAGGAGGGCATGGCAACCCACTCCAATACTCCTTCCTGGAGAACTCCACAGACAGAGGCGCCTGGGAGGCTACAGTCCATGGAGGGGCAAAGGGTCGGACACGACAAGCAACTCAGCAGCAGCCGCACACCTGGAACTTACGCCATCAACTACACATCGATAAAAAAATAACACCGAATGTTCACACAAAACAAGGCCCTCCATCTGAGACATCAAGTGGTTCCCTCTCCTGTCACTGCATTTGACTTAGTACTTTTGAACTTATAATTCGATTGTCCAAGAGTGACGAGTGCAAGAAGGCAAAAGCTAGCTTTGTGTGCATTAAGTGACCATAAATGAACCAGCTACAGGCCGCAGAGCCCAGCAGTACTCCCTTTGCTGTCGAGCATGATTTTGAGCTGAGGCCCTACTCCAGGGTGTTCTGGGGCTTGGGGCTCTGGTCCCAGGAGACACAGTAACCACCCCCCAAAAAGGAAAGGGTTAGCTGCAAACCAGCTCGTGCCTGCCGGGTGGTCGAGGTGCGGCCCTGGGGTCTCCTCATAAGGAAACATACCTCAGCATCTCCAAGGAGCAGCACAGTGGGGACAAGGGCTTCCACATCTAGGGGGCGAGGCAATTCTGTCCCCAGCACTGGCCTTAGGAAACGTTAGTTTTCTTTTTATTTTTGGCCACGCGGGGTCTTCACTGCTGGGCACAGACTGTCTCTAGTTGAGGCGAGCAGGGGCCACTCTGTTGCGGTGCGCAGGCTTCTCGTTTCGGTGGCTTCCCTTGTTGCAGAGCGCCAGATCTAGAGTGCCCGGGCTCAGTGGTTGTGGTACACAGACTTAGGTGCCCTGTGCCATGTGGAATCTTCCCGGACCAGGCATCGAACTCATGACCCCTGCACTGGCAGGCGGATTCTTAACCACTGGACCACCAGGGAAGTTCCGGGAAACATTAGTTTTCTGGTCTCAAGGGTTGGGGTGGAAGAGGAAAGAAGGCTTACAGTTGATTCCCTGGAGATCTACAATTCTGTTGATTCTAAAAACTGATTTAACAATCAGTATCTACGCGCACAATCCCATCAAAAACAGCCACACAACACCCAGCACTCTGAAGGCCAAGAACCTCAGGGTCTCCCGGGCCCCACCTGCGCCCTCCAGACCAGCAGAGGTGCTGCTGAGATGCGAGAAGAGGTGGTGCTCCTGGGTAAGTTCCACTGAACATCTCTGCTCTCCCTGCAGGCGATCTGGGCAATCCCTGTGTTTACACAACCGCATCCAAGAACACAGCCTCCTCGGCAGGAGCCACGCCTGACACCCCGTGCACGACGCTCGTAAAGCAGCATGCCCTTGCTTCCCTCTGAAGAGAAAACGCTTCGACTTTGTGGTTCTCTTTAATATTTTAATAATCCGCCCTAGTTTATGCTGATTTATTCTTAAAGGGCTCCAAGGCAAATGAACGCACGCGGTTTTTTTCTTAATTTCCAAAGACAGAGAGGTTCTAAAATAGACTTCGCCACTTCACGGGGCTGTCAACAGCTAGCCTTTGTTCATTTCACGTAAATCATTGATGCTAAGTATCTCAGCTGTATCTGCAGGGAATCTTATTAGTGAGCTCGGTGTGAGCTCGGTTTAGCAGCGGATTTACACCAACAGGAAGTGGCAGGGCGGTCACTCCCCTCTGTTTACATGTCTCACTCCCTCCATCTACCGGTGGTTGCTTGAAAATGAGTCCCAGAAAGGTCCGGGCTTAAATGTTTCCATAATGGACACTGGAAAATCTATATAGCCCTGCTCCCCCTGGTTATAAATAACAGCATAATTTAAGGCACTGTACTTCATTAAAAAAAATGAAACCATATGAGCAGACAAATCCAGAAAATAGTGGAGTGGTGTGTGAGAGGAAGGTGCATTTGAGACTTCAGTGAATTGGACGTTCTGAGACCATGTTTCAGTGTGTAGTCTGGATTTGGGGGGCCCAGGGTTGCTATCAGCATTTCCGGCAGTCCAGAGGGCATGCTTCTATAGGAAATCTGCTTTTCTAAGTCAGGGTCAGCTCTGGGAATTAGTGATGAGCCCAGCAGTTGTTTGTAAGGTGTCGTAACCATGCTGGAAAAGACTCTTGAGAGGCCCTTAGATTGCAAGGAGATCAAACCAGCCAATATCAACCCTGAATATTCATTCGAAGGACTGATGCTAGAGCTCCAATACTTTGGCCACATGATGGGAAGAGCCAAGTCATTGGAAAAGTCCCTGATGCTGGGAAAGATTGAAGGCGGGAGGAAAAGGGGACGGCAGAGGATGAGATGGTTAGATAACATCACTGACTCAATCGTCACGAGTTTGAGCAAACTCCAGAAGATAATGAAGGCCAGGGAGGAGGCCAGGCTTGCTGCAGTCCATGGGGTCACAAAGAGGAAGTCGTGACTTAGCGACTGAACAACCACCACCATACTCGCTGGTTCCCCAACACATCCTTAGTTTTCACCGCTTCCCCTGGGTGCTAGGCTGAACTTTTCACTCCTCGCCTGGGGCACTTATTCAAGGCTCCGGGGAAATCTGAGCGAGTTCTTCAGGCCTGAAATAGACTCCTCCTTGCTCCACAACCCACTCACCTGGCCCATCTCCAGCCCTCTTTCCCCTCATCAAGGCCCATCCAGGGGTCCTGACGCCAGCCACTGCCTCTCAATAGGCTAAGATTAAACTTTAAAAACTATTTCAGTGTGTCTGTAACTGTGTTGAGATCATTTTTTTTAAACCTAGAAAAGTACATACCATATTCCCAATCCTTTAAAATAACAATATTGCTCATGCAAGGCCGATCGTGATTCCCAGCACACAGACATGCTCCACGTAAAGGAAGAAAACTGGTCAGGACCATACAATCATGATAAAAGCCAGAACAAGAGAGAGATCACAGAGCTATTCCTGTGTTTATGACAGAGAGAGAGGGACAAAAGAGACCACTTCTGATTCCAGTTTTCTTTTCCAGGTTTAATAATAAAAATAGTGTTTAAATAGAAAAAAAATCAAAATGCAATTTTGCAACTAAGAACAGGCAGTATTAGAATATGTTTAATCGCCAGAAGGGGGCAGCATCTTAAAGACTACGTAAGTCCTCTTCTGTCTTGAGTGAGCTCAGACACTAAAAGCTCATATGAGACTAAAAACACACCAGGTTTCCGTTTAAGTATCTCACTCTTCACTTCCTTTATACCATTTAGAAATATTTTATTACATGCAAGCCTACAATTAAAATAAAATTTTAATTAACATGACACATAGTTATGATGGAAATCCAACCAGTCAATCCTAAAGGAAATAACCCTGAATATTCATCGGAAGGACTGACGCTGAAGCTCAAGCTCCAATACCTGGGCACCTGATGTGAAGAGCCAACTCATTAGAAAAGACCCTGATGCTTAGAAAGATCGAAGGCGTGAGGAGAAGGGGACGACAGAGAATGAGATGGTTGGATGGCATCACAGACTCGATGGACATGAGTTTGAGCAAACTCCAAGAGATGGTGAAGGACAAGGAAGCCTGGCGTGCTGCAGTCCATGGGGTGGCAAAGAGTCAGACACAACCGAGTGACTGAACAACAATAGTCACGATATAAATTAATGCAGTTATTGGTACACCCATTTCCCTTCAGAGCGGTGGTACCCTCTTATATTACATGAAAACATTTTTTGAAAATCTCAAAACCACAGGTAATTCTGATGCACCCTGCCATCTCAGGGTGGCAGACATCAATAACCATTACAGAGCCACAGACCCACAACCTGGACCGCATCGTCTGCCATCATCTCACTGCTGGCCAGGTGAACAAAGGCCTTAGCAGGATGGGGTGTCACCTCAGGCTTGTTCGAGGAGTTCAGCCAGCCCTGGAGGCCCCCCTCCAGGAGTCCCAGGGCCCCTCATATGATCATCACTGACTGGAGCACTCAGACATCTCTCCTTCTATGGAGTCAAAATGTGCATTCCTGGGATCCCAATATTCGTGGGGCAGCTTGCAAGGAGAAGCTGCATCCATCTCATATTCTGTTTCCCAGTTGGTCCTCCCTTCCCCAGGAGAACAGCGTCCCCCTCCCCCGGTAGCTTCAGCCCTGAGAGGGCATGGATTTCCAGCCACTACCCTCAGCCAAATTCCACGTTCCACGAGTAGCTCACAGTAGCACAGGGCACAACGGAAGCTCTGGTTTCCCCCTGTCTCAACTCTGCAACGATTTACCTGGTGCCAAGTCCTTCCGAGGCATGCCCCACCTCTGAACAAGGAGCCCTGCTTGGAATCACACCCGCAGCAAGGGGGGCCGGAGTCACTCCCAGAGCACCGTCTGGAAGTCTGACCACCAGCCACAAGTCCCCTCCTGGGGTCCTAGTTTCAAAACTGCCAGTCTGGAACCAGTCTCTTCTGGAGCCCAACCACCCCCCCCGCAAAAAAAAACCACTGGAAGACACCATCTTGTGCAAAGGAAAGGTCCCCCCACTCCATCAGCGCCAGGTTCCGTCTAATAAGCCGTGGCACGTCTCCTGGCTCAAGAGCGTGGTGCCCGTTAGCAAAGCCCACATCCCAGTGGTGTGAGCTCTGGGGGACAAGCACCATCTGGGGTGAGGGGACAGACACAGCTCCTGGCCGCCTCACTGAGCCCCCTAGACACAGGTCCCCGTCCTCCCAGGCCTGCACCCCTCAGAATCCGAGCCACTTCCATTCACTCCATCTCAGACTTGAGGGAAACGCATACACAGCACACAGAACACGCTGATTCCTTGGGGACAGATGTGTCACTGAGAAAAAGCATGGCTGACTCTCTGAACCCAAGCCCATCAGCCTTCAGGACACGTTCCACCAAGGACTGCGGTCAGGGGTTCTAGATCCGAGACCAAGTGAACATCGCTCAGTCGTGTCCAGCTCTTTGCGACCCCATGGGCTACTCAGTCCATGGAATTCTCCAGGCCAGAATACTGGAGTGAGTAGCCTTTCCCTTCTCCAAGAGATCTTCCCAACCCTGGAATCAAATCCAGGTCTCCTGCATTGCAAGCAAATTCTCTACCAGCTGAGCCACAAGGGAAGCCCAAGAATTCTGGAGTGGGTAGCCTATCGCTTCTCCAGCGGATCTTCCCGACCCAAGAATAGATTTGGGGTGTCCTGCATCGCAGGTGAATTCTTTCCCAACTGAGCTACAACCAAGACGTCACGTTATTTCCTGCTCAAGTCCTTCGCATCGAGTCAGTTCATTCCTATCATGTGCGTGGACTTTTTAAAAAATGTGTCTGATCTTTTCATTTGGATCTGATGGAACGGCTGCAGCCGAGGGTGCAACTGAGGGCTATGCTGGTCATGACCTTCAGGGAAGCGCACCTCTGCTTGGTCCCTGTCCCAGGATCATCTCCCAGTGAGAAAGGAGGCTGTAGCGGGGTGGGCAGCACTCTGCCATGACCCAATCCATCAGCAGCCCTGTGTAGAGGGCATGTCCCTTTCTTTGCATCTTATCCCAAAATAACAGATAAGGTCCTTCTAAGAGCCTTTTCTAATCGTGGCCAGGCTCAGCTTCTCCGACACTTTTCTCCCAGCTCATCATTCGTGTTTATCCACCACCAGCCTCGTACCAGTCCTCACACACACACCCCGACACAGGGAGCTCAGCCTCCTTGCCCACCACTAGATTATGTGCACACCCACAGCCCTGGGAGACGCAGCATCCATGAGAGCAGGGAGGACGTGCACCGAGGGATTAATAACATTCATCTTTGTGGGAGAAATTACAGTTGCTTTCCGTTTATGTTTGCATGATAAAAAAAAAAAAATGGAACTAGTTTTAAAAATCCGAACCATAAAGAAGTTCCCATTGAGTAAAAATCGGGATAGATGCTGACAGCAAAAGAAAACATACTTTCTAACCCTTTTCAAATCTTCTCTTACAGGATCTCACCTCTTCCTTCCTCTGGACTCTGGAATTCTGTGTCCCTTCACCCGGATCATCCCACTTGAGCCTGCCTTCTCCCTCCTGGCAACATGTGATGACGAGAACACCGAACTGCCCATCACTTCCTCTAGATCATCTTCACTCCAAAGCCACCATCCCAAAGGGAACATGGCGCCTGCCGCTGGCAAGGCCCTCGTCACCACGAAGAGCCAGGAGCGACATTTGAAGGGTTCAGCTGGGGTGAAAATTCACATCAGACACTGGAAGAAAGGCATCTCTCAAAGCATAAGGGTGAACAGCATCCTTTAATAAGGGCTGGATCCAGGAGGGACCAGGGAAGGACATCTGCAGAATTCCTGGGGAAAGGAGAGCTTGGAAAATGTGGCAGAGAGATTCTTCTAGACTGAATGTCTGTGCCCACCCCCACCCCCCAAAATTCACGTGTTGAAACCTAACCCCTAAGGTGATGGTTAGGAGGTAGGATGTTTGGGAGGTCATTAGGTCATGAGGGTGGAGCCCTCATGAAAGGGATTCAGTGGGACTGTTAGTGGATCAGTGTCTGACTCTGAGACCCTGTGGACTGAAGTCCGCCAGGCTCTTCTGTCCATGGGATTCTCCAGACAAGAATACTGGAGTGGGATGCCATTTCCTCCTCCAGGGGATCTTCCCAACCCAGGGATCGAACCCGGGTCTCCTGCATCAGCAGGCAGGCATGAAACAGGTTAATGCCTTTATAAAAGGGGCTCCAGAGAGCTCCCTGGCCCCTCTGCCACATAAGGACACGGTGAGAAGACGGCCATCTAGGAAGGAAGCACAGACCCACAGGGACCAAATCCGCTGGTGCCCTGCCCTTGGACTTCCGGCCTCCAGAAGTGCGAGAAAGAAATGTTTGGTGCCTCAGCCCTGCAGCGTGCGGCACTTTAATTACACAAGTCCTGACTGACTGATGCAGACACAGTCCATGTAAAGGAAGCACAGTGTATTTCAATACGGAGACAAACAAGTAAGCCCCAAGCATGCAGGAAAGCAGGAAATCCAAACTGAGGCTAACCTTAGGGGCTAGTTAAAATTCTGAAATAAGCTCGGTGAACAAGCCATGTGGGACCCGCCTGTGCTGGAAGAGTCTTGAAAGAGTCCCATCAGTAACAACAATCCCCCACACAACCTATAAAGGGAGGCCAGCTGTAATCACTGAGCCCCGGGATAAATTTTAGTTAAGTCATGACATTTCTGGCATTCTTGATCTGTAATTTACACTAATAATCCCCAAGTTTAAAAAAAAGATGTAAAAGGAATAGAAAGAACAACGTGCATCCCTCTGTGAATTTTGGGAAATCTAAAAATTTTCCCAAAAAGGAATTGAGGCATTTGAACGGATGGAGTGTAACTTCTTAATGACTCGTCTCTGGAGGCCTGTTAATAGCTCTCCTAAAAGCCAATTACTATCCTAAATCAGGATTTCACTATGTGGAGGAGTTAAACATCATCAGAGGCCAGACCTGACCTGGCATGCAGGCAGTCACAGTTGAGTCGTGGGTTCTAAAGAAGTCTGCCCATCTCAGCACCGAGGACAAGCACCAGGGTGGGGGGGTGGAAATGAGGGGAGGGACCCTGGTGGGTGATCGTGGAAGGCTGCTAGAAGGAGAAAGAACCACAGCTTTCCCTGCATTCTAAGATACCTGATCCATAATAAACTCTGAGAACTACGCTCCCCCATGACAATTTTCATTTAGCAGGGGCTTGAACAAAATCCTCCAGGTGAAGTGATCAAGTTCCTTACACTCAGCAAAGGACTGGACTTCAGCTCCTGGGAAGCTATACGGGAGCCACAGGACCTAGGGCTTCCCACTGGGTCCCCACCTCCACAGAGGTGGCTCCATTCACGACCACCCCTGCCCTGAGCATCCTTGCAATACAAGAGATCCCTGTGCCACAAAGGAAACCCCGTCCTGCTAGTCCTTCAAGGAAAGTAAGGCCCCCGGTGAGCTCGGAAGTCAAGGCACACCTCCAATCGTCATCAGAAAGATGCAGAAATCAAAGACAAGTGCCGTCTCTAATTTCCTCTAACTCTCCAGCTGCCTGGATCTCCTTCTGCACTAGGTTCTGCTTTGATTGGGACTCCTTCCCATGTTTCCACTTGCTGATCCCTAGGGAGAAAGCTCTTCACGTAATGAAATAAGAGGTGTTTGTGTAATTAATCAGTGACATACCAATAAAAGGGGTTCTATTATTACGGCCATGTTTATATTTGGGTAAGACCTCCCTACAAACAGTTCAAAAATTATTCAATTTGAGGCACTGACTCATCCATTCAAATAAGGACTTAGGGAGTGTTTCCTCACTAACTGGCACAAGAATGAACTAACCACAGAGTCAGAGAAAGTGTCTGTTTGCAGGGGACTGAAAACTGCCGCCTCGGTCATTTTCTGTGTCTTGACGGGGTTGCCAGTGACACAGGAATTCTCCTGGTGGAAATTCTTCAAGCTGAATTGCACTCCAGTGAAACGTGCACAAGAAAGCTGCCACGTAAGCACCTTCCCCAGGCCACTGCCCAGAACCCAGTGGATCCCACTGCATCCAGAACACCCTTGCGAAGGGAGTTGGCAGAGGTCAGCCTGGGTGGTCGGCCAGTGGTGGATCAGTGGCTCCTACTTCTCCCAGATTACACGCCCTGCAGGCAAGCAGGCAACCTGAGGGCTCAGCCACCCAACTTGTGCATGCAGGGGTGTGTGTGTGTGTGTGTGTGTATACACACAAGTGCTCCCACGCCACAGCACTGAGTCATACTGAGCCGAGAGTCGACTAACATCCTCACACCTACTGTTTAAACAGGAGGTATCACTTTTCTGCCTCGCTTCCCCGACCTGCACCTGACTAGCTGATAAGCCCACCTCCCCTTGCCCCCACCCACATCTAACCTGTAGTCAGAACCCGTCTCGATGTGCCCGGCGGTGTCCGCTGCGATCTGTAACCTTAGCGGTTAAGTGGTTCCTCCATTTAGTTCTGGTTGGCACAAACCCCGGCAGCATGTGGCTACGGCTTTTCACCACTGCCCCGCCATCTCAAGAACTTCTCCGACTAAACAGAAGTGACCAGGTCAGCTTTATTTGGGGGGTCTTCAGAAAACAAGGAGCTGACCACCCCCGAAGAAATTAAGATGGCGGTGGATACCAGTGGGTGAGAACGTGGTGTGTAATAGATCGCAGTGTTCCTGTTGACTTTTGAGTTTTTAGAAAGGAAAAAAATATATTTAGTAAAAATGGACTCACTTCTGTGAGATCTTTGTTTTAAGGGTCTCCTGCAAACCTACGTATGGCCTCCAGCCCCCACAAGACAGTTGGGACCCTCCTTCCAGAGACCCAAGTGTGTCCTCTTCCCAGCAGACAACTACTGACCCGAGACAGTCACTTGGGTCCAAACACCTTCCTTTGGGACATGCCCGTGGCTGTGGTCCTCCAACAGTGATGGCCACGCGGGGGTGGCCTGCCCAACCTCGGCCTCCTCCAAGCTGCGCCGGGACCTTGGCACTGGCCTTTCACCTCGACAGGTCAGGGAGAAGTGATTATCCTGGAAAATGTGTACAGGGGTCTGGGGATGGCCAGTTTACTAGGGAACCATTCCAACTTTAAAACACAGGGGACATTCTCCCCCAGTTTCAGGAACACATTTCACTCCAAAAAAAAAAGTTCTATAAATTTTCGCCGAAGCTGCTGGCAAGGGTCTGAGTGTTAGAAAGGAAATGCAGGACCCGGCGCAGCATGCTGGCTTTCCTGGGAGGCTGAGAGGAAGGGCGCCAACCCCAAACTCTGGTTCCCAGTGATGGAGAGACGGGCTTAGTCCCCGGGTGCCCGAGTTCTGGCAGATTCTGGGCTCGCTCGGGCCATCACTCTGGCAGCAAAAATCCTTGACGTCTGTTCCATGCTTTTGATACAAGTCACTGCTGAGAAACATGTTTGCACATCCTTCTAAAGGGATCCTGCTCTTCAGTGTGAGAAGCCCAACTCTGGGCGTTCCTTTGATCTTGAGGTTGCCCTTGAAACCTGACCACATAACTATGCACGGAGCCCATGACCCAGCATCAGGGGCTTCTGTCTGAGCAAGGAGCTGCCGCCACCTCTAAGGGGGCCTCGCGTGGTTCTCAATGGGCCGTCGGGGACGCCTGGGGCAAGATCAGTCTCCAGAGCGCGGGCATGGCCAGCATACTGGGACAGAGCGGGTGTCCTGGCCTTGGGGCCCTGAAACCTGTGCTGTGACACCCAAAGCGGCCACAACACATGGTCACACTGAAACCCAGAGCAGCACCACCAGGGCCGCAAGCTCACAGCTTTCCCAAGGTCAGGATCGACCCAGGGCCAAAGGTCCTGAAACCACGAACGGGAGCCCCGGAGCCACATCTGGGACCAGACCTCTCTTCTCCTTTGGCGGGGCTGGCATCACCTCCTGACTCCTCCAGCTCATATGCAGCATCACCCCGTCACCTCCTGACTCCTCCCGCCTGCGTCCACCATCACCCCGTCACCTCCTGACTCCTCCCGCCTGCGTCCACCATCACCCCGTCACCTCCTGACTCCTCCCGCCTGCGTCCACCATCACCCCGTCACCTCCTGACTCCTCCCGCCTGCGTCCACCATCACCCCGTCACCTCCTGACTCCTCCCGCCTGCGTCCACCATCACCCCGTCACCTCCTGACTCCTCCCGCCTGCGTCCACCATCACCCCGTCACCTCCTGACTCCTCCAGCCTGCGTCCACCATCACCCCGTCACCTCCTGACTCCTCCCGCCTGCGTCCACCATCACCCCGTCACCTCCTGACTCCTGCAGCCTGTGTCCAGCATCACCCCATCACCTCCTGACTCCTCCAGCCTGCGTCCACCATCACCCCGTCACCTCCTGACTCCTCCAGCCTGTGTCCAGCATCACCCCATCACCTCCTGACTCCTCCAGCCGGCGTCCAGCATCACCCCGTCACCTCCTGACTCCTCAGCCTGTGTCCAGCATCACCCTGTCATCTCCTGACTCCTCAGCCTGTGTCCAGCATCACCCCATCACCTCCTAACTCCTCCAGCCTGCGTCCAGCATCACCCCCGTCCCTCCCAGGCACTCTCTGCAACAATACCATATTCTCTGGATGCATAAACAGGTGTCATTCCTGAAAGGCTGCTGTAATCCCTCAGGTTTTTTCTTGAAGGCCTTCGAGATCTTCCAGGGTAAACACAGAACAGTAAAACCTTCCTGCTCACTCTTCAAGCAACCACATTGCACAGCTTTCTTCTTACAGGTTTCAAGGTTCACCACCAACTGTGGTCATACTCCATGATGTCCTTGTAGCTGAAGGACATCCACGGTAACCTCATTAGAGTTGTTTTGTTTTCTTTTTAAATGGCTTCCATTCACGTATTTCCAACAGTTTCACACTCAGTCCTTTAAAAACTGAGCATCACAGATAATCATCCTACTTTAGGGCCAAAACACAAGGTGGAGTCTCAGCACCTCCGGCCCCAGTGTACGATTTCAAAGCGTCAATCTCTCCGAGCTTCAGTTTCTTGGTAAGAAAGCCCCACTCCATACCTCACGCGCTCATCAGACAATGTAACAAGCTCTGCAGTAGTGCGGTGTGAGCTGGGAAGTCACGGTGTAAGGGCAGAGGGCAGCAGCTGTCCTTGACCGTCACCATGGCAGGGCCACATCATGACAGCCGAAAACCTACAGCATCTCCTACCCCCACTCAGAAACAGAGCAAGCACCTCTCACACAGCCCAGTTCCAAGATTCTCTCTTGACTTTTTTTTTTTTTTCCTTCCACCCTGGTGGCTCAGACAGTAAAGAACCTGCCTGCAATGCAGGAGACTCAGGTTCGATCCCTGGGTCGGGAAGATCCCCTGGAGGAGAAAATGGCAACCCACTTCAGTATTCCTGCCTGGGGAATTCCCTAGACAGAGGAGTCAAGTGGGCTACAGTCCACAGGGTCACAAACAGTCGGACACGACTGAGCGACTAATACTTTTCACTCTCATTGCCAAAGGTCTCGCTGGGCAGACTCATCTGGGTCCGCAGCACACCCTTACCTTACCTAAAAGCCGTAATCTGGCCAATAAACCCTGGAAACGGGACAAAAGCTGAAGACACCATCACTTTGCTTCCTGAGTTTCTTTCCAAGGTGATTAAACTGTGTATCTTTCAACTGCAACGGGTGATAACACAACTCTTAATTCTTCTAAGACTTGGACTATCAAAAGAAAACAATTTTAAGATACATATTTATACATCTAAACAGAAACAGATGCCTACGATGCAGGATTTGTAGGACAGGCAAGTAGACAGGAATACTCTTTAGAAAGGTAACTTTCACCCTAAGAACTGAAAAACTGTCAAGCTTTAACACAAATATTTAAATAGTGCATCGTGATTTTTTTTTAATTCTGGTGAAAATATACACAACATAAAATTCACCACCCTACACATGTTAACCATGAAATTCAGTGGCGCCAGGAGCACCCGTCATCACCTTTAAGGTCTCCAGCCTGTCACTGTGTGCGTGTTAGTCTCTTAGTCGTGTCCAGCTTTTTGTGACCCCATGGACTGCAGCCCTCTGTCCATGGGATGCTCCAGGCAAGAATACTGGAGTGGGGTGCCATTCCCTTCTCCAGGGGATCTTCTGAACCCAGGCATCAAACATAGTCTCCCGTATTACAGGCAGGCTCTTTACTGTCTGAGCCACCAGGGAAGCCCACCATGTCACCAGCCCACCCTCCTTACTACCCCTGGCATCTTGGTGAGAAGATAGTGACATGATCATTGCTGGTTTCTCACAAAGATGCCAGGAGTGGTAAGGCGGGCAGGGCACGGGACCCACAGGGAGGGTGCTCAGTGGGTCCCAGGGCCAGGCCCAGCTCCAGGCTCCATGCCCACCATGCTCCAGCCCTCAGAGTCCAGTCCAGATACGGGGTGTCCTGTCTCTCATGACGGGTGGTCCTGACGAAGGCCCCATCACCGCTGACCCTGGGTTGGCCCCTGTGAGCACCGCCCCCTACCCCCCAACTCTATTCACACCAGGCCCAGCTTGGGGTTTTTCAATCAGCACAAAGGCCATCTATCAGCTCAGAGCCGCAGACATGAGGCTTTTGTGCAGCGCTGACAGAGGGTGACATTTCAGGAACGGCCAGCCCGCCCTGCCTCCCAGAGGAGGGGCGGACAAGCCCGCGATGAAGGCCCTTTTTGTTTAGAGCTCAATTAGCCCAGAAGCCATCGCAGGGTGAAGACAACACACTCCGTGCTCGGAAGAGTCACCCAAAAATACCCCCAGCGCCTGCCTGCCCACCGACCACACAGTCATGCTCAGCGAGGACTCTGGGCCACCACCGACCCTAACATGTGACCTGAGAGCGTTCCATGGCTTCCAAACACACACGGGAGTCCATTCCAAGCAGGCAGTCAGCGAGGCACTGCTCATCTCGGCCAAGGCTCCGGGCAGAGGGTCAAGACAGCTGGGATTAAATCAAAGCTGTCCAGCAGAGGCCACCGGCCACGGCAGTTGAAACGAGGCAGGTTCGACCCAGATGTGCTGTGAGCGCATAGCACCCCACAGTCCAAAGGCTCGGGACCAACAGGATGGAACCCACCCTCCCCCCGTAAATCCCAGACTGCGTGGATCCGCAGGACGGGGCTGTGGGTGTGCTGGATTAGACACCACGTATTCACGTCTCGGGAAAAGTCATTCCACTTGCTCCCTTTCAGCTTTTTATGTGGCTACATGAGAATTTCAAAGGACTCGAGGTCCACATTCTGTTTCCTCTGGGCAGATCTGCTAGGGGAGCGCAAGAAAGTGGACTGCAGAGGGACTGCAGAGGTGAAGTGTGGCAGGCAGGGTGTGGATGGCAGATGGATGTCTGTGAAGGCAGGGAGAAGCAGGGTTGACCACACGGAGAAGCCAAGGACAGCTCTGCTAGCCCCCAGGGAGCCCAGGAAAGTGTGCAGCCTGTTAGCGTTGCCAGGCTGGGCTGACACTGCCAAACCGTCACGCCAGGCAGCCCACTGGAGGAGGGTCCAAAGGGATGCGCCTCTGTGGTGCTCACAGCGGCCGTCTGCATGCAGCATGACCACTGGTGAACATCCCAGAGGCGCACGCAACGAAGTTCTCAAGACCAGATGCCAGGTCAACTCATCACAAAGAGGCAAAGGCCCCAGGTCACAGAGAGCACAAATGTTCCCTGAGCACCGCCTGCATCCCTGGCTAGAATACACCTCACAAACCTCAGTGCAGCTGGAGCCTGCGCTGATGACCGCACACAGACACAGACACACACACAGACACACACACACACACACATCTCCTAAGTGCACAACTCACACCCGGTGTACCACTGCCCGCACATAGACACAGACACAGACACACACACACACACACACACACACACACACATCTCCTAAGTGCACAACTCACACCCGGTGTACCACCGCCCGAACAGCAGCCCAATTTGAAAAGCCTGGAGAATGAGACGAGTGTCAAGATTGACGGATCAGATGCAGACCCAGGGCACACGGGTAAACAACTCCTGAACCCTCTCTCTGCTGCAGAGAGCACCCCTCCTGTACTAGCAGGAACAAAACGGAGAGTCACATAAGATGCAGCTTTAAACGCCATCCCCAAGCAGAGAGAGGACAGATCCATGTGTGCTGGGGAACCCTGCACCGGTCAAGATGTCAAGGGATTAACAGGAAGACATCCCTTATTCTACCTGACGCTACTAAATAAGAAATACACACAGATATAAAATGTACTTGAAAGCTAAAATTCAAGCTGCCCCAGGAACCCCATGTGACCCTGAGCTTACTCACACGCCCTGCCCCTCTTCGATGTCACACGTATGATGCAGGGAAATGCGCCAGCTGCCTCCACTAAGCTGACCTGTGAGTGGACAAGGGCACTGGACTGGTGGGAGCGGGGGCGGGCGGTGTGGCCAGACCAGTCGTCCAGCAGCAGCCGGTTAGTCTCTGCTGCCAAGCACAGGGGAGTGAGTCACCCCCAGGGGCCCGCGGCCCTGACGGGAGAGTTTTACAGTACCCGGGGGTCAGACAAGGGGCACAAGCCTGCTGTGCGGATTTCAGAGTCTGTGGCTCCTTCTGCTCTGGGCCCTTCGGCATCACTGACTGAGACATTCTCCATCTACAACAGTTCTGACACCACACGTGTGAGCTTCCTCCACGCCAACAACTGATGGAGAAGTTCCAACGCCCGGCCCTCCACGTGGTGCCTGAGATCCAGCACACTCTCCCATCCAAGTACTAACCAGGCCCGGCCATGCGTGGCTTCCAAGATCAGAGGAGATCGGGCACATTGTGACACCACCCAGCACGGGTGTCAGGCCCTACAGGTTAAGGGCCTGGACCCACACGCTCGCCCCCACTCGGATGCCAATGAGAATCAGTCAGGCGCCAGCCATCCCTCGGCACGACCAGCTCTGATCCAGGGGTCCCCACCTCCCCTCCTTGGGTTCCATAATTTACCAGAATGGCTCACAGACTCTAGAACAGTCCACTTATCCGTTTATTATAAAGGGTACAAGTGAGGAGGTGCCAGATGGGGGCCATGTGTAGGCAAGTCATGCGGAAGGTGCACGGGGCCCACCCTCCCAGGAGCTCCAGGTATTCACTGCTCGGGAGTTCTACTTACAGAGATTAATCTCCAGCTCCTCTTCCCTCCCCAGAAGTCGGGGGAGGGGAGGGAAGTTCCAGCTCTGTTTACTTGATTGGTCTGATGACCACTCACTCCGTCCCAAGGCTACCCAGCTGCTGCTGCTAAGTCGCTTCAGTCGTGTCTGACTCTGTGTGACCCCATAGACGGCAGCCCACCAGGCTCCCCCATCCCTGGGATTCTCCAGGCAAGAACACTGGAGTGGGTTGCCATTTCTTTCTCCAATGCATGAAACTGAAAATGAAAGTGAAGTCGCTCAGTCGTGTCCAACTCTTCATAACCCCATGGACTGCAGCTTACCAGGCTGCTCTGTCCATGGGAGTTTCTAGGCAAGAATACTGGAGTGGGTTGCCATTGCCTCCTCCTCCAGGGCCTCCTCCTAAGTCACCCTGTCAGCACCAGCTCAGCTGCGATCCAAGGGGCTCAGGAGTAACCAAGGGCACTCCTATCACCCAGGAAATGCCAAGGGTTTTTAGGAGATCAGTGGCAGGAACTGGGGACACCACCACATATATTTCTTCTTAAAAGACAGTACTGGAGGAATAAGCCAGTGATGGCTACCAAGGCCCAAGTCACTTAACCCGCTGGCCCCTAAGAAGGAAGGAACGTGCTCTGTAAGGATCCCAAATGGGGACATGGAAGGTGACCGTCCAGAGTGCGAGGAGCAAAACCAGTTACGAGGTTTCAGGGAGAGGAAGTAGGAGAGCAAGGAGCAGGTGGGAACTTTTGCCTTCCATCACAAGCCCTGTCTGTCCCGTTACACCAAGAATAAGGAAGAACGAACCACAATCGAAGTAGCAAAAATGTCAACCGAGAGAGGAGGAAAAACCAGTGAAATCCAATCAGAGGCGACAGGCAGCTACTCGGAGCCGGAGCAGCCTCTGTGGTCTCCCCATCCACATCACCTCATCCATCCCTGGGGGTCACTCCCCCCGTACCTCCAGCCTGTTTCTAAACTACAGAAATGCCCGGCCCCAGAAGCCAAAGGCACCCTCTTGTCCAGACAGGCTCTTAACAGCGTGGCTCACCTGCTTCTCCGCATCCCGCCCAAGCACGCACAGCTCCGCATCGCTGATGACAACGTGCATGGGGCCGGGAGCCGGCCCCCCCAGGACCCTCCTCACCACGCCTGAGCAAGGCCCCTTTCAGCGGGCAAGGAAGAGGCGTTTCCGCTCTTAGCAGATTCTCAGCTCCTTTTCTATTTTTAAAAATTATTTATTTTTAATTGGAGGATAACTGCTTTACGAATATTGTATGGGTTTCTGCCAGGCATCAACAGGAATCAGCCACAGGTATACATATGTCCCCTCCCTCTGGAACCTCTGTCCCACCTCCCACCCTATCCTGTTCTGTTTAATCTGTAAGATTTTGTTTTTTTAATGAATCCTTTTTAAAGTCTTTACTGAATGTGGCACAATATTGTTTCTGTTCTACGTTTCAGTGTTTTGGCCACAAGGCCGGTGGATCTCAGCTCTCTAACCAGGGAGGGATCCCGCACCCCTTGCGATGGAAGGAGGAGAAGTCGTAACCAGGGGGGCACTGGGAGGTCCCTGTTTGTTTCATCTTTGATGCCCAGGACGCGTGCCCACTGATGAGACGCTGAGAGCCGTATAGCCTCGCGATCGTCCCACGGCGCCCCACAAAGACACGCTGTCGGCGGCCGTGCTTTGAAACCTGACGCTCCTTCACGTGACTAAGCGACCCTTCCGTTCCCCATGCCCCTGCACGTACGCACCCTTCACCTCGGGGAGGTCTGAGGCACCGGGCTGGTCACTTTTCCCAGGCTAATCAGATACCACTGCAATCCTACGGAATGCCCAGGGGTCAGCCACAAGCAGCCGATGGCAGGAGTCAGAGCCTGTGCTGGCCTCCCTTGACCTTTCCCTGCTTTGCCAGCCTTGGCCCGTTTTCCCACCCGTTGGGCTTCATGTGGTCCTCGCCCCGCTGTTTTGCATGTAGGTACTCAACCACACTCAGCCCCTCGGGCAGCGTGAGCTGAGCCCTTCCTAGACCCCTTCCCAGCCGTCCACATGCACCTTCCCCAGGGCCTCCTCTTCTGCCTCCTGACTTGGTCCCAAGCACCGTGCCCACTGGACCGTCACCCCCGCACCAGGGGTGGCTGGAAGCATCACCCATCAGGGAAAACCCCAGCCGAAGCCCAGAACAGACGGCTGTCCCGGGAGCCCCGCTGGGACGCCCAGACACACAGGCCTCCAGGAAGAGGTGCACCTCACACTACGGGTCTCTCTGCCTTCCCGGGGGTCACCGCAGGCCGAGCAGTGATGACCAGGGAGGTCGGGGTCCTGAGGACACAGGGAAGGCCCCCGTGGGAGGGTACAGCTTTCTCAGAAGAAAAACCTCTCTCTCCCACATCTTCTTCTCTTTTGAAAAGAAGGGACTACTTCCCCTGAAGTCAACAGGAGATGGTTCAAAAGAGACAAGCCTCCCTCTCCCATCTCAGGAAAACGTAGTGACTTTACAGAAAAAAGAAAAGGACACGAGGAACAGAGGAAAGTCAAGATAAAAGAAAAGACGACTCTTTCCAATAAAGCAAACATCTAGAATATTAACCATGCAAATCTGTGCGTTAATACTTTTCCCCAAGGCAGCCCCTTCTCCCAGGTTACAGGAATGCGGGAGGGCATGCGGGGATGGGCGCCCTGGGTCACCAGGGCCAAGCACCTGGCCCACCAGGGCGTGGCCTGTGCTGCTCATGAAGCCAGACAAGTGACCAAGAGTGGGGGGAGACGGGTCAAGGACGAGGTGGCCGCCCACTGATACTTTCCTCAAGAGCTTATTGTCAAATCGGCTCCTCAAAGCTTCAGCCTCGATTGTGTGGCTCCCTGACCGCTTCCCAAGCTTTAAGCATCACGTCCCACCTGCACGGTTTGCTGCCCCCTTCGGGCTCCACATGACACCGTCACTTATTCCCCTTCAATCATCTTTAAACCCTTCCTAGAGTACGTGTAGCCCAAGCAATATTACTTATGCCACAGAAGACTCAAGACCCTTGGACTGTAAGGAGATCCAACCAGTCCGTCCTAAAGGAGATCAGTCCTAAATATTCATTGGCAGGACTGATGCTGAAGCTGAAGCTCCAATACTTTGGTCACCTGATGTGAAGAACTGACTCACTGGAAAAGACCCTGAAGCTGGGAAAGATTGAGGACGGGAGGAGAAGGGGACAACAGAGGATGAGATGGTTGGATGGTATCACTGACTCAATGGACATGAGTTTGAGCAAGCTCTGGGCAACTGTGAAGGACAGGGAGGCCTGGCGTGCTGCAGTCCATGGGGTCACAAAGAGCTGGACACCACTGTGCAACTGAACAGCAACATTACTCATGAACTAAAGCCTAGGTTTCTTTTTAATACATATTGAAAGATAAACATAATCAACCAACACGGCACCCAGCACAACTGAGGAAGCACTGATCATACCAGCTGTGACGGGCTCACCACACCCGGAGCCCCCACCGCGGGCGGAGAACTTGGTCTTCAAGCGTCTGCAGTGTTTCCAAACCTCCTTACATCTGCTGTACTTATAACTAATTACATCACGTAATTAAATATTACACAAGTCGATTAAATGGAAGTTTTAATAAGAGTAACCATAATTTCATCATTTGATTAAACATTATACAAATTGATTAAATGGGAAATTCAATAAGAGGGATTTCTTTTTGCTTTGAAAATGACATAGAACGTTTTGGGAAGATTCAATGAAGATGAGCTGCTTCTTTAAAAGAAAACAGTGTTTAAGTAAATGTGCTCAAGTGAAAGAAAAGAAAATGAAGTCCTCAGTCATGTCCGACTCTTTGCGACCCCATGGACTGTAGCCTGCCAGGCTTCTCCATCCATGGATTTTTCCAGGTGAGAATACTGGAGTGGGTTGCCATTTCCTTTTCCAGGGGATCTTCCCGACCCAGGGAAGGAACCCGGGTCTCCCACACTGCAGGCAGACTTTACCATCTGAGCCAGCAGGGAAGCTCAAGATACGTTTAAAGACGGGGAGGAGGCGGCAAAAATCGAACAGAGGCCACGATGCTGCTTCTCATTTAGTCACGTGCATCTGCTCATGTTCCAAAGGGCCCTCGGGACGACACTGGCTGCCCACTGCCCCACCTCCCGATGCCCTGGGAGCCCCTGAAGGCCATGCTTGGTCTTGCTCGTTTCTGAAGCCTCGGTCGGTCTCCAGCACATGCTTATTAGCACACAGCAGGTTCTCATCAGCTGGACTGAAGGCAGCGAAGTCACACACACACACACACACACACACACACACACACAGGACAGCCGGGGGACCCTGGAAGGCTGTGGAGAGGCAGCTGCAAGCATTTCAGAGGCTCCGAGGGGACCGGGACTGAGAAGATGGGGAAGGAAGTGGCTCTTTCCCTGGAGACATGAGCGCTGGGCAGGCCCCGCCCCCGGTGCAGACAAGGGGAGGCGACAGCAGGTGCAGAGATGTTGGGGGTGGGGGTGAGGGGGCAGAGGAAGAGGGGAGGATGCAGGGAGTCCAGATCAGGGGGAGCCCCATCCCCTGGAGAACCAGCCCAACACGCGAGGACCGGGGACTCGGGTCCTGGGCTCTAACCACTCATCCACAGACACTGCAGGGGAGGCCTCAAGCCACAGTCCCCACGGAGCTCCAGGACAGCGGCCGTCAGGGCAAACGTCACTGTCGCTAAGCCAATCACAACGCTGAGATGTCCTGAACGTCCTGGAGTCATGCCGCTGTCAGAAGCTGTCACATTGCACACACTCAGGGCCCGGCCGCGGTGAAGACGGGCCGGCTGAGCCCAAGGGGACGAGGCAGAACCTAGTCCCGCAGGGATGCAGAGGAGCCCTCAGCGATGCGAGGAGGTTAACACATCTGTCCACTGCAGCTGTTCAGCAAAATGCAGTGACGTTCAAATTCAAACCGTAGTTGAGCCCAGGCCAGCGCCAGAGCAGAGAGCTGACCATGGTCTCTGGACCTCCAGGACAGGGAGGAGGGGGTGGTCACCATTCCCTGCCCGAGCGTCCACTCCACTCTTGGGCCCTGTTGGCCTCTTTCCATAAGCCAATCCGTCCTTCTGTTTTCTGGGAGAGCTGTCATTACGACAAAGAGTCATAATTTCTCTACCGTACAAAAGGGTTTTCCCAGTAAAATACACATCAGAAAAGGGCCTAGGAAATGGATTTCTATACAGGGAGGCACAGGGGGTCGGCATTTTAACCTTCACCACAGACAATGGACCAGAGTGACAGAAACACCCCTCACCTGCAGGGTCCAGCGTGGGAGCGACCAGCCACACGAGGAACTGGACTTCTCATTTAACTGACATTTAAACAGTCACTCATGTCTCACAGCGGCCCCACTGGAGGGCAAGGCACTAGATAATACATTTATATTTTAAGTAGGTTATCGTGAAGAGGAAAGACACCTGAGGTTCCTGGAGTCATACTGCTTGCCAAGCACTGTCCTAAATAACCACCTACATGCACCATCATACCTAATCCTGATAAAAGTGCTATCACAGTGAAACACAGTAAAAAAAATAGTTCAGCGGCAAAACATCCTTTGAAGAATTTTGGATATCCGTGACATGAGCAGCTCTGGGTAGATACACAGTTCACAGCGGCCTCTCAGGAATCCTTTCATCACAAAAGACAAACCAAGTGCATCTTCACAACATCACTAGAACACAAGAGCCTAGCAGGTTCCTCCGAGCCCCCTCCCGCATGTCACACCGGTAGGCAGGTAAGCTCGAGGTGTGGGACAACGCAGGCTACAGTGACTTCAGTTCAGTCGCTCAGTGGTGTCCGACTCTTTGCGACCCCATGAACCGCAGCATACCAGGCCTCCCTGTCCATCACCAACTCCCAGGGTCCATGAAACCCATGTCCATCGAGTCAGTGATGCCATCCAACCATCTCATCCTCTGTCGTCCCCTTCTCCTCCTGCCCTCAATCTTTCCCAGCATCAGGGTATTTTCAAATGCGTCAGCTCTTCACATCAGGTGGCCAAATTTCAGCTTCAACATCAGTCCTTTCAATGAACACCCAGGACTGATCTGCTTTAGGATGGACTGGTTGGATCTCCTTGCAGTCCAAGGGACTCTCAAGAGTCTTCTCCAACACCACAGTTCAAAAGCATCAATTCTTAGGTGCTCAGCTTTCTTTATAGTCCAACTCTCACATCCATACATGACCACTGGAAAAACCATAGCCTCGACTAGACAGACCTTTGTTGACAAAGTAATGTCTCTGCTTTTTAATAAGCTGTCTAGGTTGGTCATAACTTTCCTTCCAAGGAGTAAGCGTCTTTTAATTTCATAGCTGCAATTACCATCTGCAGTGATTTTGTAGCCCAGAAAAAGAAAGTCAGCCACTGTTTCCACTGTTTCCTCATCTATTTGCCACGAAGTGATGGGACCGAATGCCATGATCTTAGTTTTGTTGAGCTTTAGGAGAGAGGGCACTAAGTGATGAACCTTTGAAGAGCATTCCTTTAACGCCCTTCAAACAGATACTGCAAAGCTAAGAGGGCTCCTTCACCTTGGTTTACAGCACTGTCGGCGGGGCACGGAGCCCCACAGGAGGGGGCTGTGCCAGTATCCCGGCGATGAGGACGCAAGGGTGGAGGCTGACACCTGGCCCCAGGGGTGGCTCACAGCCGGCAGGCCCCACCGTGTTCAACGGATGGACGATGTGTCAAAACCCAACGTTTAGCAGAGGAAAGCACGGATACTTCCACAGAAGGAGCAGAAAGCGGGTATCCGGTATTCGGCCTGAGCAAGTAGACTGAAATCCTCTCCCGCCGCGCCACCCCAGGAGGCCTCCTTGGGCCGCTGCATGTCAGACAAGACTGTCTCTGAAGACCACGCTCAAAGTAACAGCAATCCCCTCCTCACCCCGGAGGGTCTGACTGCTCGAAAGCAAGGCTCAGGGCTGCCATTTACCCCTGGCTCCTCGGTCCAAGGAAAGCATCCTATGAGGTCATGTCTTGGTCATTACTAGCTTGACCACTTTAAGATTCAACGGGTAGAGGTCAGGGTCGTGATCATAAAGAGGCTTTAAAAGGTTGTGCAGGCTGGAAAGCTGTGCAGGATGAACTGCCAAGGAGAGCCTCCCGACCTCAGAGCTCACACCTCTCAGTGGGGACGCGTGACCAACAGCGGCACATTCTGCAAAATCGAGGGCGCGGTCCCGGGGGCACACAGCGCCCGACCTTGGGAACAAGAGTCCCGCATGCATGACCTTCTCACTACGGCCATGTGACCTGGAGCAAGTGCCCCAACCTGCCCAGCCTGTTTCCTTATCTGTAACAGACAGGTGATATCACCCACTTCACGGGGATTTTGACAAGGATTAAATCAACCCTCAAGGAGCCAGTACCCCACCATCCATGAGACACTCAGTAATTGCTGGTTCCGTCTCCCCTCTTGCAGGGCCCCTTCCCAAGCCCTAGCAAAGCTAACTAGAATCAAGAAAATGCAGCGACTTCCTAGAATTTACCCAGAAATTAAAAAAAAAAAAAAATCACCCTACCGAAAACAGGATGATAATTCATTATAACAAGCCAAGTCTCCCAGGGTTGTAATCTACAGAGCTCTAAAACACCAACAACTTCCTGTCTGACTGTAAAAATAGAACAATGTTTGTCAAAGACACTGGATCCAATTAACGTGTTCATTTTCTCCACTGAAGGAGCCACAGCATCTCAGTCTGAGGCCACAGGGAAGGAAATCAGGGCCAATGAGGGGGTGCGGGAAACTTCTGGGGGACACAGCTGTCCACCTGGGTAACAGTGAACGCAGGCATGGACCGAAACACAGCCCCCAGGAGGAAGGCGTGAGGCAGAGACCAGAGCATTGGGGGGATGAGGCAACCCCAGGACAGACAGACAGACTAGCCATCCCGAGGGGCAGGAGACATGAAGCAGGTCTAGAGCTCAGAGGTGTGGTCTAGGCTGGGCATGGTCTGGGGGTGCAGTCAAGGGCTGGGAGGAAACCCTACAGTGTCCCCAGTCCCACTCCAGGCAGGGGCTGCAGACAACTCCTGTGACCTGCAAGGCAGCCCAGGAGGTAAACACGTGCACCACAGCTCCCCCACGACCCACACACACACTGCAGACGGGGAAGCGGAGCAGCTGACTTGCCCACGCATGTCACCCGTCCAGAGGGGCAGAGCCAGGACTGGAGCCCGGGGCAGCCAGGGACTCTACGACAGAAGCTACAGGGCAGGAAGGGCTCTAGAAAGACGGAAAGAAAGCCCCTGGTCGATACTAGCAGGCCTCTCTCTGCAAAGCTCTGGGCATGGGGAGAGAGGTTCACGCTGGCTGGGGGTTGAGGAGGGAACTGGGGGCTTGGGGGCTCACAGGGTGGAGGGGCCCGGGGACCCACGTGTTCAAGAGCAGAAGCTCCAAAACACAGGGAGGAGGCCACGTCCCGGAGGACCCTCCATCTCCTTATTCCTCAACCCCACAGCGGCAAAACACGCACTCACATGGTATAATCACTTGATTATAGCCATAACCTGGTACGATTTGACTACACTGCCGGCTTATTACAGTGCAAGAAAATACAGGAAACGTTTCAATTACGCCTCGTGTAACCCATGTATGAAGGAATCGCTGTCCACCGTGGTGAACCTTAAACGCCTATTTCTTTTAAGATAATCTAGCTTGCGTGCGACATCTTTGACTTGCAGAGACTTAAAGACTATACACACCCTGATCTCTTAAGCGCACAGATGTGGTCTCCATGTGTTAGGAGTGTCTGCTCATCTTGACAATGTCCCAGAACCAGCTAGTTTGTTCTGGGAAAAAACCTCAAGCTGGTTCACGGGAGAGCCCCACGGGTGAGTGAACATGTACAGCCTTGTGTTTCATGAAACGGGAGAAAAGTCAAGCTCAGAGGATGTAAGAGAAGGTGCCTTTCAGCCTGGACTGGCAGGCAGCCCCTTCCTCTGCAAGCAGCAGCTTAGGTTCAAACCTGTCAACAGTTTTTAAGTCAAAGGCCTTTGTTTCCGCCTTAATCACTAAGTCAATTACAGCTCTAATCCAAAAAAGGTATTTAATGGGCCTTTATTTAAGTTCACAGATACTCTCCCCAATTACTGAATTAGCAGTGTTGTCTTTTTGTATCCTGACCAGACAGGCAGACGGCAAGGGCCTCAGAAACGGCCTGGGGGCTGTGACGAGGGTCAAAGTCAGCGGAGCAGGGAGCCTCCAGGTCAGTGGAGGGGAAGCCCGAGATAAGGGGTACCTCACTGCACACCTGGATCCACTAGGGGGAGTTCAAAGCAACCCCAACATGTCAGCCACCCCCCACTGCCTCAAATCAGTGCAGGAGATCTGTAAGCCCCCCCACTCCCCCACAACAGCTCCTGGCACACCCCAACCCCCAGGGGTTCTCAAAGTCACTGTTGAGAGTTCAGAATTCAAGACACAAAGAAATAACACCGGAAATGGTGGCTAGGACCCCACCCAGCTTACAGAGGCCTCTCTGGCCCAAAAGGACACGGAAAGACTGTGTCCACCCCAAGAAAACAAACTGGAAAGCGGAGCCAAGGTTAACATGATGACGAGGGTGGCCCAGCAGCACCCAGTCTGGGGACAGCTCACCTTGGTGGCCTCTCCCCTCCTGCGGCCTCTCCACGGGGCCTGGAGGCCACAGGAACAGTGCATTTTTTTAAGGCAGCACTCAAATCCTGTGTGCGGTGAGTCTGATCCATAACTCCTGTGACTTTTCCGACAAGACAAAGGAACTCTGAGAGGGGTGGGGGTGCACTCAGCAGTGACTTGAGCGTCCCAGAGCAGCAGGTGGTCCAGCAGAGACCAAAACACCTGTCGCTTACTTACAGCCTGCGGAAAGGCGGGGTCAGAAGAATGCTACTGCAACGGATGGCCACAAACTCGGTGACTGAAAACAACATCACTAGGGATGTCCCAGGTGGTCCAGCGGTTAGGAATCTACCTTCCGCTGCAGGGGGGCGTGGCTCGACGCCTAGTCTGGACACGGGGAGCCCACGTGACATGGGGAACCAAGCCCATTCGCCTCAACTAGAGAGCCCGTGGGCACGATGAAGACCCAGTGCAGGCAGAAAAAAAGAGGCACAAAACAAAATCACAACGTGAAGTGACCACCTTCCCATTCTGGAGGTTAGAGCCTGACCTGGGTCTCCCAGGGCCGAAATCAAGGCCCCAGGGAAGAACTCTTTCCTTGCCTTTTCCAAAAGCTTTCCGAATCCACGCACATCCGCGGTCCTGCTTCCAGCAGCAGGGCCAGCATCCCAGCATCGATGTGAGCTGACCTTTTCCTGCTCGCACCTCCCTCTCTGACCGCCTCTGTCTCCCTCTTTCAGCTTGAGGTACCCCTGTGATTATGCTGGGCCTACCAGGTAATCCGGAATAACCCCCCATCTCAAAACCGTTAATCCCACCTACCAGGTCCCTTCTGCCCTTTCAGGTAACAACCACGGGTTGTGGGGATCAAGGCACGGATCTCTAGGGGTCATTCCTCTGCCCACACCGCGGAGGGAGAGATGAAGGCAGAAGCACATCACCCCTTGGGCTTAACCTGCTTCTCAACACATGCTCCAGGGCGGCTCCTGGAGCGCTGCTTGTAACTGGGGGCAACAGAGAGCAGACCACGCAGCAGCTAACAGGGCTCCAGTGAAACGAGTGAGGGCGCCAAGCCAACAACAGGACCGCAGAGGACCAGCGAGAGAGAGAGCGCTCTAACACGCTCACGTCCAGGCGTACCACGACGGCAGAAAGGCAGCCTGCAGACCGGGACTCAGGGGATCCATTTATCTTTCCAAAAGAGAAGAACTTACGCTATCTTACGTCTTACATAAAAATTAACTCGGAACAGATCAAAGACCTAATGGTAGGAGGCAGGCCCATACAACTCCTGGAGGGAAACACAGGACTAAATATCCAGGCCCTTAGGCAGTTCTTTCTTAAATGTAACACCAAAGCACACCTGACCAAAGGAAAAAAACAGACAAACCGAACTTCATTAAAAACTTTCGTAAATCAAAAAACACCATCATGAAAATGGGAGAAAACATTTGCAAATCATGTATCTGATAAGGGCCCAGTATTCAGAACACACAGAGAACTCTTAAAACAACAATAAAAAGACAAATAACCCAACTAAAATGTGGACGAAAGACCTGAATGGGGGCATTCCTCCTAAGATCTGCAAATGGCCAGTAAGCACGTGAAAAGCCGTCCAGCACCACCAGTCATTGCTGCGTTGCTTCAGTCGTGTCCGACTCTGTGCGACCCCATAGACAGCAGCCCACCAGACTTCCCGTCCCTGGGATTCTCCAGGCAAGAACACTGGAATGGGTTGCCATTTCCTTCTCCAATGCATGAAAGTGAAAAGTGAAAGTGAAGTCGCTCAGTCGTGTCCGACTGTAGCGACCCCATGGACTGCAGCCCACCAGGCTCCTCCGTCCATGGGATTTCCCAGGCAAGAGTACTGGAGTGGGGTGCCATTGCCTTCTCCTAACACCAGTCATCAGGGAAATGCAACCCAAAACCACCGTGAGCTGTGGCTTCACACCCACTGTCAAGAGGACAGGCAACAGCAAGAACTGGCAAGGATGTGCAGAAGCTGGCCCCCAGACATAGCTCAGCTCAGTTCAGTCAGTCGTGTCCGACTCTTTGCAACCCCATGGACCAAAGCACGCCAGGCCTCCCTGTCCATCACCAACTCCTGGAGTCTACCCAAACCCATGTCCATTGAGTCCGTGATGCCATCCAGCCACCTCACCCTCTGTTGTCCCCTTCTCCTCCCATCTTCAATCTTTCCCAGCACCAGGGTCTTCTCCAATGAGTCCGCTCTTCGCATCACAGATACAGCTCGTAGTAGGAGCAGCAGGAACTTACTCACAATGCCCAAAATGTGGAAGCAACACCAAGTGTCCACCCATGGATGAGTCCACAAACAAAACACAACACACACATATGCAATGGAATGCAGTCGTAAAAGGGAGGAGATTCTCTTTATTTTATTGGAATATAATTGAGCTACAATGCTGTTAGTTTCTGCTGAGCAGCCAAGTCAGTTATACCTGCCATTCATCCACTCTTTTTGAGATTCTCTTCCCATATAGGGTGTTACAGAGGACTGAGTAGAGTTCCCTGTGCTATACAGTAGGTCCCTATTCCTTCTCTATTTTATATACAGCAGTGTGTATACGTCAGTGAAAAGGGAGGTCATTCTGATATACGCTACAACAGGGATGAAACCTGAATGCATCGGGCTAAGTGAAAGAAGCCTGCCACAGAAGACCACAACTTCTATGATTCTTATTCCACGAAATGTCCAGATTAAGCAGAATCCACAGACAAATTAGCGAGTATCCGCTAATGCAGACAGGGGTCTTCTGGAGTGACAAAAATGTTCTGGAACTAAATAGTAGTGGATGGCTGGACGACTCTGGGAATACACAAAACCCCACTGCAGCGTACAGTTTAAAGTGATGAACCCCATGGTAGGTGAATTACATTTCAATAAAGCTGTTGTTTTTTTAAAACTAAGAAAACATACCAGATGTCACAGGCATAGATTACCTCAGGAAGCTCCTCCAAGCAATAACAGTAGTAACTTACTCTGGGAACTCGGATCCTGAAGATCCTTCAACTTTTAATATCTTCTGTAGTTTCTCCGACAACGGGCATATACCACTCTCATAACGAAAAACGGATTAAAACCTTCGAGAACACTTCTTACAGTGAAAGAACCTTCCACCAACACCAGTATCAATCGCCCCTGCCCAGAGCGAGGCGTGCTGTGCGCAAGGCCTCACCACCTGCCAGAGAGAAGGTCGCCAAGACCCAAGACGACATCAACACTGAGCTGCCTGGATGACTCCCCGTCCCAGGACACGCAAATCGCCCCCATTATCCTATTTTCGTGCATTCTGAGCTGGCACATATTTTAAACACAGTCTTCAATGAAATGCGCAATGAACTTTCCCCCTTAATTAAACAGACCCGTCTGGAGCTACAGTAATGTGTCCCCAACCTCAATTCTGCACATACTGAACTCCACCCCATAGTACGTCGGGGCTCCTCGTGGAATCACACTGGACAGCACCTTGTGGCTGAGACTGTAACGGTGGTATTACCCACTAGAGCGGCTGAACGCTGCTGCATCTTTCTAATCAAGCCTTCCGAGGCTGCCTCCTTCATCAGGAATGTGGCCCCATCCCCGGGTAACACTGATCCTCTGGGAAACGCAGACAAGGCTTCCTGGGAGGCAGGGCGAGGGAGGGTGGGCTGCGCTCTCAGGGGCCCTCGTGCTCCTGAGGCCAGGACTGGAGGGTCGCTGGGTTTAAGCAGAGGGCAAGGACAAGGATGGAGCCGGGAGAACATTCTGGAAGGGCTCTGAATATTTTCCAGGGCTTGGGAGGTCAGGTTTCAACACATGTGGTTTTCCCGGTCACACTCTATTCTTAGAGGCCGTCATGCACATCAAAGGTGCCAGGAGGCAGGGACACACAGAGGCCCCGGGGGGCAGAGCCGGTCAGACACGCAACGGCAGACACGTGTCCACGGGGGACGAGGAGCAGGCGCTGCGGAGGACTTTCGGGGGAGGGAAGTGGCTCAAAACACGGGGGAAAACAGGTGGCTAATGTCGTACGAGGGAAATACGCAACAGGACAACAGAGTTAAATAAAGAATAAATAACAGAAAGAGGGAAACAAGGACCCTGCGTCCAAAAGAGCTGAACGCTCGGGACTCCTCACCCCAAGAAGAAGAACGCGGTTACACAGGCACACTCACACACCACACACAGGGACACACACATACGGAGGCACACAACACAGAGACACACACAGCAGAGAGAAACACACACGAGACATGCACACAGAGAGAGACACACAATCAGAGGAGGAGAGTGTGGGGCATGGCTGCACGCTCACACAGTACACAGACACACACACAGAGACACACACAGAGACAGAGACACACACAGAGACAGAGACACACAGCAAAGAGAAACACACACATAGAGACACACAGAGACACACAACACAGAGACACACAGAGACACACACACTCAGAGGAGAAGAATGTGGGGCATGGCTGCACAGGCACACTCAGACAACACACAGCACAGAGACACACACTCAGAGACACACACAGAGAGATAGACACACAACAAAAACACACAGAAACATACAAGCATATGTGCACACACACAGAGACACACACACACAAAGAGACACACAGCACAGACACACAAAGGGAGACATACAGTATGCATGCACACACACACGAGACAGACACACAACACAGAGATAAGCCAAGAGACACACAAGCACGCATGCACACACACACTAGAGACATGCACAGAGACATCCAAGCAAGGATGCACAGAGACACACAGACACACAGCACACAGACTCAAAGACATACAAGCATACAGCACATACACACACACACAACACAGAGACACAGACACACAACCATGCAAGCACACACACACACAGACACACAACACAGAAACACACATACACACACAGACTCACACAAACACACACGCAGACACACACAGGCCCCACGAGGAGCTGAACAACCTCCGGGAATGCGCAGGTTCACCACGTGCCCCGAGTACAGAGCGACACCCTTTCCCAGGCAGAGGGTCTCACCCCTCCACACGGCAGCCCCCGCCGGGTGCCTGGTACTCCTGCCGCTTCCAGACGGGGCCTGAGGCTCGGGGGGCTGACCGCCAGGCCCCAGGCCCAGGGACATCAGCTCCCACAGCCCCAGCTCTCAGGCCAAACCCACCCCAGTACTGCCAGGGGAGCAAACCCGTCCGGGACCAAAACCTCCGTCACACGAGGCGGACCTCCAGGAAGCACCCACGTTGCCACTCACAGTTCAGGGCAAATCGAAAACGCCTCCGTGACCAGGCTGACCGGTCACCTTCACACACGGGGCCAGACACACAGGTGGGAGCTGCTCTGGGTCAGGTGGTCTGGGTGGGCTCTGGCCCCACCGTCCACGCTGTGACCCACGACAAGACCAGGAGGCCAGCTCTAGTTATGGGCTGGTGGGAGGATTAAGTGGGTTCCTCCGGGTTACGCTCCCAAAGAGCTCTTGGCACAGAAAAAGCCAATAAACTTCATTAACTTGACTGCCATCATCATCATCTCTGGTTTTCCATGTTTCATTAATTCTTGAAAGCCAGCATCCCTGGGACGAGTTCAGACTCCATTCCTTTCACCAAGTCAGGAAAACCCCGAGTCTCTGCCCCCACCGCCGTCTCGCTGCGCTCTTTGCAGGCTCTACAGCGCTGGTCCTCACGAGGGCAGGAACCCAGCAAGGCTTTTCCAGCCCTAAAGAAACATCAGCACGGCACGAGGCACAGCTTCGAGGAGGAAAGACGTTCGTGAATCGCAGGGAAGGAGCGAGTGCCTGAGAGGGGTTGGGCAGCCCAGGTGCCCACCTTCCCCTCCCCTGCCCGGAGCGGGACCTAGCCTCCAGGCTCCGCTCTGAATGCCAGCAGGAAGCAGAACTGTTGGCAAGGCTACAGACCCACGGGCTCCAGCAGCCTTCCCAGACGGAACCGTAGACCCCAAGGCCCTGCCAGCTGGGAAACCCGGGACCACCTTTCGAGTTTCCACCTCTGATCTCCAGAAAGCCAAGGGGCCACAACAGTACCTGCTAAAGACTGGGGTCCTCGGAAAATGATCCAGCCTGGCTCCAAAACACCAGTCTTCAGTTCACACCTGACTTCCACTTGGCCCGTGAGAAAGCAGAAGACTGCCCATGCTTGAGTTCAAAACACACGTCCACACGCAGTCCCGAGGGTGAGTGCATGCTCACACCGGACCCCTTCTCACTAGGCTCAGTACACAACCAAAATGATCTTACACTCCTGACCTCGTGGCTTGTTAGAGAAAAAGGTTAAATGTAGCTTCCTGTACTTGCTCAGGCAGCTAGGAAGATTAACACACACTGGTTTGGATTAAGTATTCGTACGAGTTTACTCCAGGCTTCCCTTGTGGCTCAGCTGGTAAAGAATACACCCCCAATGCAGGAGACCTGGGCCCTGGGTTGGGAAGATCCCCTGGAGAAGGGAAAAGCTACCCACTCCAGTATTCTGGCCTGGAGAACTCCATGGACTGTATAGCCCACGGGGTTGCAAAGAGTTGGACACGACTGAGCGACTTTTTCACGAGTTTACTCCAACGTGCACACATGGAGGCAGAGGACACCCAGAGGACAGAGCCCCCAGACGCCCTCCCTGCCCGGCCGGGGATCACTCACAGGTGCCCACATCCCAGCCAGTCTGAGCGTTGAAAGGGTGAGAGCGAGAGCACTCATGGCCTCTCTACTGACACCCCTGTGGGGCTATGCACCCCCCGATTCCCACGTGGCTCACCCACAAGAGGACAAGGGGCCAGGAGCCGCCCTCAAGCATTGCTATACCTCAGATGCCCTAGGTTAGGGCAGCTGGGACAAGCCTGGCTTGAGCCGTCGGGCGGGTCCTCCTGTCTGTGGCCACTGGGGCAGTGGCCAAGCCCTAGAAGACGGGGATAGGGACTTGAGGGGTCCCAGGCCTGTTCCTGAAGCAGAGCCGGTGGGCAGTGTGGGCAGAGGGAGCTGTGACCCCCAAGCTCCCCAGGGTGCAGCTCCAAGGAGCCCAGGCCGCCTCTGCTGGTCAGCGGCAGGCGACCATGCACACACCCCCTCTCCATCTCAGCAGCCCCCCTTTCCTCCCCGAGAACCACCCAGCATGGTTCTCCCCTGAAGCTCCTCCAGGGAGCAGACCCCATGCAGCCTGCAGACAAACTCAAGGTCAGCCAGCAGCTGGGGGGCTTGCTTTCCAACCTGAGGGGCCTCGCCTGGCTGTACACAGCAGGTTAGGTGCCCCAGAGCTCCAACCAATCTCCTACCTGCAGCGGCCACTGGCCAACCTCTGATCCAGCCTCCCTACCGTGGAGCTTTTTAAGCCTCAGATACTCAGAAACCAGAAATGGGCCGTGACCCCAGGCCTGTGTTCCAGAGTATCTCCGGCCTTCTCTTAGGTGTGAACCTTAGAGCAGGTGGCCAAGGTCAAAGGCAGGGGTCAAGACTGTGCTTCTGGGCAACATCCTCCCACCACGCCCAAAGCAACCTGATGGAAAGACGCAAGGGCAGACCCAGCAGGGAACACCCAGCTGGCTCTCCCTGCTGTCCACCAGGGGGCTGGGCGGGGCCTGCACACCGGGACAGGCATGTGCCCTCCTGGGAGGCGCTGGGCGTCTGCAGGTCGGGTGAGCATCCCCCTGGGCCCACAGGCAGACATCGGGCACTACACTGGGGCCGGGCTCCATTCACAGACTGGATCCAGAAGCCAACGGGATGGGCACGAGTGACCGGAGAGCCCCCTCCTCGGGGTCTCAGCTGGGCAGACCCACCCTGCTGGCCACACGGCCCACAGGGCAGGACCCCAGGCTCTCCAAGGGCCAGTGGTACAGCTACAGGAAGGGCATTACAGAGCAGGCAGACCTCTGGCCCCTTTAAGAAGTCACGCTTCCCTCCATAACCCAGATTCCTGGGAAGATGATCCAGCTGGCAGAGAAGACCCACCGAGCCACGGCAGCTCTGCCTGGGGGCACCGGGGCCCCTCCATCCCCTCCAGGGCTGCCCCGGGTTCTGGGACACTGAGAACCAACTGCTCACCACCACCCCGGAAAAGCACCTCCCCGCACCTGTCTCTACGCTTTTATGGGCTGGAGAAAAGTTTGCTTGACAAGTGCAAAAAAATATTTCCAAACGGCCTCAAGGCTCTCAGGAGGGCCTCCCACCCACAGGCGTGTGGATGTAAGGCTCTTTTCCTCCCCATCAGAGCTGGGGGGGCGCCCTGCTGGTGTCCAGAGAGGCTGGCAGCAGGCGGGGGGGCCCGGGGGCAGCAGGGCTCTGGTTACAGGCCTAGAAGGGCGGGCAGGACCTCCATCCTTGTCTCGCCAGGGAAGCTCTGAGCACTGCCTGGGTGTCCTGGAGATGCTGGCCCACTCCCAGCCAGGGGCTGGCAACCTAGAGCCCCAACCCCGCTGCAAACTTGCCACTGAGGAAAGCCAAGTCAACCACGAGGTTGGCAAAGCAGGGCCACTCACTCTGCTGCTGCAATGGCACGGACTCCACCGGGCAGAGCAGGCTAATTAAAACGAGCTGCTCGAGATGAGGGCTCCCAATGACCTGCCAATTAACGCGCTGCCTCGCAGACTCCCAAGCTCCCCATCCCCAGAGCCTAACTGCAGTAAACCTTTCTGTTCCTGAAGATCGCGCTCCCTGGAGCCTTTCTGCAGGCCTCCCACCCAGGCGCCACCCCCGGTACAAAGAAGCTTCCCTGGACTTCTGGCTGGAAGGAGATGAAGCCTCTGTGCACCCAGGAACGGAACCCGAGGGAGCGGACCGCAGCTCGGGGCCCCATCAGTTGGGATGGAGGCGGAGGAGACAGAGGCTCTGGGGGGTCCCTAAGCACAGGTTCTTTCACGCGTCAATCAAAGCTCAGTGAAACCACTTTCGAGAGGCGGAAATACTCCTTCTACTGCAAAGAGCGCCACTCAGGAGGGCCTCACACGCTGACAGGTGCCCTGGGTGACTCCTCTCCCCAAGAGCTGGAGGCCCTGCCCTCTGCTCACTCCTGACCCGAAGCCCTGCCAGGTGGGAGCCCAACCCACGGCCTCACTGAGACTCCAGACAGACGCTGTTAACTCAAGTCTCAGGGACCAGGCACCACTTAGCATGCAGACTCGCAGCCACCAGCGGCCAACCAGCCGGCAGGGAGGTGAGCCGACCAAGACTTCATCCGCCCTCAAGGGCAACAGCCACAAGGACTCAGTAGCAGCCGCCCCTTACTGATACTAACCATGGGCCTGCGTCCCGGAATCTGCTCTCCTTAACGAATCCGAACAACTCCGTGGGAAAAGACCCTGACACTGTGAAAGATGGATGGCAGGAGGAGAAGGGGGCGACAGCGGATAAGATGCTTAGAGTATCACGGATTCAACGGACATCATGAGCCTGAGCACACTCTGGGAGGTAATGAAGGACAGAGAAGCCTGGAGCACTGCAGTGCCGGGGTCAGGAGGAGACAGGACTGAGGAACAGCAACGCAACAGAGGCGTGAGTGCTCCTTGAGGAGAAAAGAAAACCGAGGCGCAGCTAGGAGGTCATCACACTCACACCCAGACACCCACAGTGCGCACGTGTGTGTGTGTGCCCACAGTGTGTGTGTGTGTGCGCACACGTGCCCAGTGTGTGTGTGTGCGCCAACAGTGTGTGTGTAGGTCATCACACTCACACCCAGACACCCACTGTGTGTGTGTGCGTGTGTGTGCACACACCCAGTGTGTGTGTATGTGTGTGTGCACGTGCACCCACAGTGTGTGTGTGTGTAGATCATCACACTCACACACAGACACCCATAGTGCATGTGTGTGTGCACGTGCATGCCCACAGTGCGTGCATGTGTGTGTGTGCACACGCACCCACAGTGTGTGCGTGCGTGTGTGTGTGTGTGAGTGGCGGGGGAGTGGGTCAGGACCAAGGCAGGCACTCCCTCTCCGCATCACCTGGGCCCACAGCCAAGGTCCCCCTGGGGTGGACACAGCCTGTAACTCACTGCAGTCCGAAGTGGACTCCTGAACCCCAGCTCCCTGACGGCAGACACCGCTCCCACCTGGTTCTTCCCCACCTCTCTGAACCCTCCTTGCCGCCCCTGCCTCCGCCCTCTGGGTTTGGCACTCTCTGCAACCACAGCCGCTCCGGATGCCTCGGCCACATCTGGCTGCAGACCTCCAACAGGAGCGTGCACCTGCCCACCACAGCCTCCCCACCACCCGACGTGAGGGCGCTGCTCTCCTGACGCTCCGGATGAAGGGAAGATGGAAGAAACCCCAGAACATCCAGCCCCTGGGGTTCTGCACTTTTTCCAAACAGCCAACGGTGTTACCTGACCGAGCGACTCCCCCGGGCTTCCCGCCTCCACCACCAGCCGGCATTCAACACACCATGAAATCCCACTCGCGCTGTAAGCTCACCAGGGAAGTGTCCCAGACCTGGTTTCCGACACTATTTTCACTTAAAGATCGTTCCCTTGATAGAATTTCTTGGCGCTGACTTCTCTCTCTCCCCTGCAGTAACTGTTACTTTCAACACCGGCCCTGTGCAGAATTGGAAGTGGATTGGAGCAGACCCCAATGATGAACGTGGCGGAGAGGAGATTCAACCGCCGTTGAGATGATGCTCCAAGTCATCTGTTGAACGCTTCTCCCAAGTCCTGCTCAAGGTGGGTGGAAGGGACTGGATCCAAACTATCCGTACCTTAACTCCACACCAGAGCGCTTCGAGGCACTCTGTGAACTTCCTGCATCTTTGCAAAACAGTTTGGGGAGGTCTGACATAAGCACCCTCTTACCCCCAGCCTCCTGCTCCATCAGGCTCCTCCCCCGTCACTCAGGTCAGCATCCCTGAAATGCCAGCATACAGCTCCCCGCTGTCCTGCACACAGGACCCCCCTCTTCACCTCCCAGACCTGCCAGGCGAGGGATGGTCAGAGGTGAGCCCCTTTCTACATCCCAGAGAAAACCGCCGGCTTGTCCTTCTTGAGTTTCTAAAGGTGCCCCACTCACAAACCCTCAGCATGTGCCCGCCAAGAACACGTCTGGGAAAGGAAAAGGATTCAAGTGGTCTCATCGAAGAGCCTGAGACTCTGCCTAGCTCCTCCCTCCCCACCTGCTCAGAATCAACTCTGGAGACGCGGAGGCCTGGAAATCCCACTCCTGGAAGATGGACAGGCAGGCAGCAGGGAGCCGAGTACAGCTCCTAAGACGAGACACAGAGGCAGGGCTACCCTTTCCGGGTGGCCCCACCCGTGCAGAGCGTGGGCCCCAGCTGACGATCCCTTGTGCCCTCAGCTACCCTTTCCCAGGTGGTCTCACCTGTGTGGCACGTGGGTCCCAGCTGACGTTCCCCTGTGCCCTCGGCTACCTTTCCTGGGTGGCCCCACTTGTGTGGAGCGTGGGTCCCACCTGTGTGGAGTGTGGGTCCCAGCTGACGCTCCCCTGTGCCCTCGGCTACCTTTCCCTGGTGGTCTCACCTGTGCGGAGTGTGGGTCCCAGCTGACGCTCCCTTGTGCCCTTGGCTACCCTTCCTGGCTGGTCTCACCCGTGCAGAGGGTGGGTCCCAGCTGACACTCCCATGTGCCCTCCCCCAGAGACCGAGCATCAGCTGCTGAGTCGGGTCCCGCTAAGCCTCCGGCCTCTCTCCTCTGGTGTTGATTCACTCCTGATAAAGGCTGTTCCATCACCAGAGCATGTGCTCACGGCTCAGCCACAGGAAGATCGGAGGCTCCCACCGCCCCAGGCATGGTGTCTGCAGCGCCCGCCTCTCGGAGGGAGGAAAGAAGATGTTTCGATCCAAGTCCCGCGGACCGTCAGCACCACCAAGGCAGAGATGCCCGCCTGCACCGCCAAACGGGAGCCCACGGCGTTTCCTGGGTCAGAGGGGGCAGGGAGGCCAAGAAATGGCATTGCTGACAGCTCTTGGGGGGCACCACACTGGCATTTGGGGGTGAAGAAGGAAAGGGCTGGACCACGAACTGAGGAGCCACCCTGCCCTCCCCGAGGAACTGAGTTCTGTGGGAGCAATGGCTGGGGAGGAGCCCAGAGGGCTTCCATTTTACAAAGAGCTGGGAAGGGGAAGGCGGGGAAAGGGCCTCAGAGGGGACTCCAGCCACAGGCCCCCAAGTGCCCAAGAACCGCCCGCCTGCAGCTCACTGGGCACTAACCTCAGTGCCCTTATTACGGCCTGCAGTCCCAGCGCCCACCCTGCCCAGCACTCTATCCCAGACGGGACGTGTGCCAGTCTCACCAGCCCTTGCTCAAACCCGCCCAGCCTCTTGAGGAAAAATACCGACACCAGGACAGTCCGCATGTTAAGCAGCGGGGACCACCACAGAGGCAGCTGAGTTCCCCGAGCGGAGGGCTGACCCCACCCGGCTCCTCCCTTGCAGGGGCCTGCACACCTGAGCTGCAGCCCCCAGGGAGAACCCAGGGCCCCTCCTGGCCCCCCACCTGGATGCTCCCATCCCCCACCCACTCCAGCAGCGACCCCCCTTCCTGTGTGACAGGTGGGGGCCACCAAAGCAGCCACAGGGACACCCCAGGCCAGCCCCGCCCACACCAAGTGGGCTGAAAGCTGGGGAACAAGAGGCAGGGATGCCGTCACCACGGGATCAAAGGAACCTTCTGACACAGAAACAGGCCCGTGGCAGCGGGTGTCTGGGTCCCTCTGCACAAAGGCTCCCAGGAGGAGCCCTGGGTGATAACAGCTGGGACCTGGGGAAGGTGACCGTCCCTCTTTGCTGGTGGCGGCCCTGAGCGGTCAGGGATCCCTGTGATGAGACCCCAGGCCGGACAGGAGGAGCTGCCCGCTCCTGGGCCACCGTGCCTCCCTGGGTGGTGCCCCACTGTGCCAGCTGGCACAGGGCCCACAACACCTTTGGGGGGACCGTACCAGGGCCAGAGGGCCCAGCAGCACTGCCCTGGTCCCCCTCCTGGCCCACTCCACACAGAGAACAGAAGGCTGACGGATTAGAGGGGCCAGCCAGAGACTCCCAAACTGTTAAATGTGCCCATTCATCCCGTGGGGATCCAAACGCAATTACAGCTCAGGCACTCATCCTGCATTTGTGACATGATCCCGGTGGGGGGCGGGCGCTGTCTTCCGATCACCCACGTATCCTGCCTTGCGTCCTGAAGGAACAATTCTGAGTGGCTCAAAGCAGCGGTCCCCAACTTTTGTGGCACCAGAGAGGCTGGTTCTGCGGGAGACAATTTTTCCACAAAACCCGGGGTAGATGGGGTGGGAGGAAGAGGTTTCAGGATGATTCAAGGGCATGACATTCCTTGTGCACTTTGTATCCAGTCTAATGCCACCGGTGACCTGACGGGAGGTAAAAGTGCTCGGCCCAGAGGTTGCGGACCCCTGGTTTAAATGGTTCTCCAATACAGACCGAAACAGGCACTCCTAAAACACACACATGGATGGTCGGAAAAATCGATATGCTACAGACTACCCATGCCCTAAACAATCACGTGGGTAATTCAGTGGTGAAATGCAAAGTGTCTTCAGGCGCACAGACCCAGAAAAAACCCAGGCAGGCTTTTGGATTTCTTAGATTTCCCAAATCCAGGTGAGGGGCTGTGGGCCTTTACACACCAGTGTTTCTGGAAGTAAGTTAAAGAAGAAGAAGTGAAGTCACTCAGTCGCGTCCAACTCTTTGCAACTCCATGGACTGTAGCCTGCCAGGCTCCTCCATCCATGGGATTCTCCAGGCAAGAATACTGGAGTGGGTTGCCATTTCCTTCTCCAGGGGATCTTCCCAACCCAGGGGTTGAACCAGGGTCTCCCGCATTGCAGGCAGACTCCTTCACGTCTGAGCCACCAGGGAAGTAAGTTGGGGGGAGGCGAAAGATTCAGGAGGATGAAACAAGGAGAGAAATGAGGCATGAGCACCATCTTGCTGCGCATCTCAGCACGTGGATCCTGCACTGGAGCACAGAGACGGACACAGGGAGGGGGGCAGGCCCCCAGAACGCCGGGTCAGGTGCCGCCGCCCCTCGGGGCACACAGCAGCCCGTCAGCTGAGCACTCAGGGCCCCAAGCGCTGGACTTCGCTCTGGAACTAACAGGACCCTCACAGCAAGCACACTGCTCTGCCTTCTTGCTCAAAGGACACGACTGCTTCCTATGACATCTGGGCAGAACCGGCAGCTGAAGGCGAACCTCCCGAGGCCTGGCTCACAGACACCCACGGCGCCTGTCACACCTGCACACACGTTTTCACAAAGCCGCCGCCCGCCGGGATTACCCCGGGCCCTCTTTTCGATGCACAGACACCAAGCACCTGCCTGCCCCCCACAACTCCCACGTCACCCCAAGCCGCAAGCCCAGCCTCTCGCGGGGACATGGTGAGATAAGGCCCCCCGACAGGCTAAAGGACTCTCACAGGCTAGGATGCGGTTGTCTGGGAGGCTGACATCGTGGGGCACTGGGTATGTCCTGGGAGAAACACACTCCTCTCCACACTGCACACGAGATGTATGTTCACCATGCCATCACTGCACACAAGCCCCGGGGTGAATCTGGAAGGCTGGCAGGGGTGCAGGAGAGATGCGTGAATCTCACAAAGGGAGGACACAGGGACCCAGCAGCAAGCAACACTGAAGATCCACCCCCGCTTCCATCCGATGTGCTCGTCTCGGCTTCGCTAACCTTTGTATTAATGGATTTCACGGCACCCACTGGTTTGGCCTGCGCCAGGCTAGAAGCGTGGCTTCACGGGCCCTGTGGTCTCATTCACCTCTGTGTAGTTTCCCTACGGTTGTTACTGTTCTGCCGTTCAGTCGTGTCTGACTCTCTGCGACCCCACGGAGGGCAGCACACCAGGCTTCCCTGTCCTTCACCATCTCCTGGAGTCTGCGCAAACTCACGTCCAATGCAAAGCGCTGGAAGGACGTGGCTCTTTTCTCTCACTGTGCTATAGATGTCCTGAGCAGTAAAGTGAGGCTCACAGAGGCTGGAGCAGGAGGAGCCAAGGGAACTTGGAAAGTCATTAGAAAAGTCGGTACGGCAGCCTGGAGCTTCGCTCAGAAGTTGGGAAGAGAATGACAGATAAGACACGAGGGCAAAGGTTTGCTGAAAGATTTCTTAAAGCCTCTGGACCATAAGAGAAAGCACGTAACTTCAGCAGGGCGGGTACCACGTGGCATCCTCGGGGTGAGGACACAGGGCACCACCTCCAAGTCCACTGCCTCCCTGCTCTCTGACAGGAAGCACAGAGCACCTCTCTAGGCCCCATCCTAAACAGGCGTGTCCTTTGTTACACTGCCAAGTGTCTCTCTGTGCCCACGTGGTCCACCTCTGCACAGCTTTCTGGGTAGCAGCAGCAGGTCCCCCCTGACCCTGTGTCGCATACTGCAGTGGCCTGCTTCCACCAACTGCTTGGCTCCCCTTAACCTTCTTTCATCTGCTTCCAGGGAAACAGAACACAACGTTGCAAAAACCACCACAACATTGTAAAGCAATCATCCTCCGATTTAATATGGAGGAAAGAGAAGTCGCTCAGTTGTGTCCAGCTCTTTGCAACCCCAGGGACTGTAACCCACCACGCTCCTCCGTCCTTCTGATTCTCCAGGCAAGAATACTGGATTGCCATTTCCTTCTCCAGGGGATCTTCCCAACCCAGGGGATGGAGCCCAGGTCTCCCTCATTGTAGGCAGACACTTTAGTGTCTGAGCCACCAAGGAAGACATATATATAATCATTTCAAAATAAATGGCAAGAATTGCTGACATAAAAAAAGATTCATGGCAGCATCTAAATAAAATCTTTTCAATTCTACCACAGGAGAAACTGAAGACCACAGAGCCAAGGATCACTGAGGCGCAGGGAAGCACACGGCTCTGGGCCAGCAGCTCCTTGTTCTGGCTCACAGGCGGGCACCCATGTGTGCCAGACTCAAGGACTGCTGGTGAGATCAGACAAGCCATCGCCAGCACCCCCCAGAGACCCCCATCACCTCCAGCACCCACCCACCCCCAGCTCCCACCCTATCACCATCAGCTGCGAAATAACCTCCATCTTTGCTGGGAACCGGCGGCATCTTGGAGGACCCCAGCCCTGTTTGTCGACCGAGGTCCATGACAGATGCGCTGATGGCAGGCATGGTTTTGAGAACAGAAACTCCTCCTCCTGGCAGGATGCCAGGAACCACCAGGAGTTCAACCTGGCTAATCTACAACCAGGCTACTTCCAGACAACCTCCTCCACTTTTCTTATCCCTGCTGTTTCTGAAAATCAAGACCCCTAACCAGCAAGGCCGGCCCCACTGCGGGTGGCAGAGGCCTGCAGGGCACTCAGCCATGCACTGCCCCTCAGTTCCACTCTTGGCTCAGATGAGCGACATTCACACACTAGGCAAAAATCCAACTGAGCTGCCGGATCAGTTTGGCGTGCCTTGGTGACAGCTGTCCCCATGTCCCTGAAATTCTGCCCCCTGACCCCCTCCTCAGAGACAGACCCTTACAGCCCAGTGTGGAGAACTGCTCCCCATGCAAAGCAAAGCTGGGCCACGCTGTGAAAAATAGGAAGGGTCCAGCCACGACCTTGGGGGTGTGGAGGCTGACATTCAAGCAGGGAGGACCCCTGGAGGTGAGCATCTCATGTGATAGGGCGAGTGTGCTTTTAATTCATGTCTCATTACTGAGTGAGAGTCGCTCAGTTACATCTGACTCTTTGCAACCCCATGGACTGTACACCGCCAGACTCCTCTGTCCATGGGATTCTCCAGGCAAGAATACTGGAGTGGGTTGCTATTTCCTTCTCCAGGGGATCTTCCCAACTCAGGGACTGAACACGGGTCTCCTACATTGCAGGCGGATTCTTTTACCATCTGAGTCAACAGGGAAGCTTACTATTAAGAGACATTTCTAAGTATAGACAGGTCAACTTAAAAAGTGTCAGCAGATACATGCTTCACTTTATCTTATACTCTACAGATAAGACATTACAATATGTAATGAATCCATACACCTTTTCTAAAGGAATACCCAAGACAGAAGTAACAATAAAGTTATGAATGACAATCATCAATTAGATGAAATAACTTAGATGACCCTTATCTCTCTCGAAGAGATTGGGACTGGGCAAGTGGTCAGGAAGGAAATACAATGTGCTTCCAACTTTGCATGAAAACAGTTCCATGTTACTAAACATACTTCTGCATTTGCCAACTAAATCCTCTACTTCAAATTACTGTCCGAATGTTTAATAAACTCCGTTTCTGGCTTTGTTTTGCAATCTGTTACTTTCGTTTCACTATTTTCTGTCCTAAAATACTGTTTCAAGTTGTTTTTTTTTTTTCAAGTTTTTTTTTCCCCTAATCGCTCTCCCTCATGGAACCTGAACGGCAGAGATACATCTGTTTACATCCTGCGGCCCACTACGACCACTGCCACATCCAGGATTTCTTTTCCTCCTCCCAAGAGCCACTTTTCACGGCCACTGAGAATGCATGGTATAAAGGGATCTCAAGCAGCTTGGCCTGCTTTCTTTTCTGTAATTTATTTGACTGCACCAGGTCTCAGCACATGGGATCCTTAGTTGGGGCACGCAAACTCCTACGTAGACTCTAGTTCCCCAACTAAGGATTGAACATGGGCTCCCTCCATTGGGAGCACAGAGTCTTATCCACTGGACCAGCAGGCAAGTCCCCAGCTTGGGCTGTTTACGGAAGAAGCATGGACCTTGCTCTGCCAGCTAGTGGATGCCTGCCCCACCTGTCCTGAAGCCCCAACCTTGATTATGCTCTATACCCAACAAGTATTCACCAAGCACTGACTGATGCTCGGTGCTCTGGCAGATAAGATCATGTGTGAAAGGTGGTTCTGGCCCCTGGCACTGTGGGAACCAGCAGAGCCAAAACAGAGTCCAGCCAGCCTGTCCATCACAAAGCAACATCCTATGGGGCCGGAATTAAAGCGTGTCTCTGTCTAGTCAAAGCTATGGTTTTTCCAGTAGTCATGTATGGATGTGAGAGTTGGACCATAAAGAAAGCTGAGCACCAAAGAATCAATGCTTTTGAACTGTGGTGTTGGAGAAGTCTCTTGAGAGTCTCTTGGACTGCAAGGACATCCAACAAGTCTATCCTAAAGGAAATCAGTTCTGAATATTCATTGGAAGGACTGATGCTGAAGCTGAAACTCCAATACTTTGGCCACCTGATGGGAAGAACTAACTCACTGGAAAAGATCCTGATGCTGAGAAAGAGTGAAGGCGGGAGGAGAAGGGGACGACAGAGGATGACATAGTTGGATGGCATCACCAACTCAATGGACATGAGTTTAAGTAAGCTCTGGGAGCTGGTGATGGACAGGGAGGCCTGGTGTGCTGCAGTACATGGGGTCACAGAGTCGGACATGACTGAGTAAGACTGAACTGCAGGAGACGAAGGCTGGAGCTGTCAGGGCCAGCTCCCTCGAGGTGCACTGGAGCTGCTAGGTGTTGATTTCCACAAGTAGAATCCACAGGAGAGCTGCAACTAACCCTAGTAACACAGCCTCCCCACAGCCAAACACCCGACATCTGCAGGAAGTAAATGGCTTCAGGAGATAGTTACTGAGTTTGACCACACGTTAGAAGCAAAAAACTCCACCCACCTCTTCCCCTGCTTCATCATCAGCAGTTACAAGGGACCCGGAAAGGTTTCAGCTCAGTCTCAAATTTCCTGCAAACCTCACACTAAGGTTTCCCTGGTGGCAGACACAGTAAAGGGTCCGCCTGCAATGCGGGAGACCTGGGTTCTATCCCTGGTCGGGAAGACGCCCTCTAGAAAGGAATGGCAACCATACCAGTGTTCGTGCTTGGAGCCCAGTGGGCTACAGCCCACGGGGTCGCAAAGAGTCAGACATGACTGGGCAGCTAACACTTTAAGGTTTCACACACTGGCCCAAAAAGACTAGCTAGAATGAATGTGTGGTTTCCAGGAAACCCAGAGTCTTTGAATAATCATCCTGTTCTTCCAAAAGCAAAACGCTCGTGCTCAGCTGCACAGGTGCGTGAAGCTGTGTTTCACTAACAGCCCTCTGGAACACTTACAGTATTTTCGACAGGACAAGGAAGTGAGGGTCATAATGATTTTAACCTCCAGCACTATTATTAACAAGCCCTTTGAACCTAGGTGGGGCATTCGGAGTGTTGGCCTCACTGAGAACAGTGTCTCATTTCCCCCCACAGTAGATGATCTAAGGAACAAAATGGCAATAACCAGGGTGAGAGAGAGGAGGCTGAGTAAACAGTGTGATTCTACTACATAGGACGTAGAAGATATTCACATCCGTATGTTGAAACGACTGCTCGTCTCATCAGAATATGTTTTAACTCAAGCCGAAATTTTAGAACTATTGAAAACCTCTAACTCCAGACTCCAGGACCACTGGGAAGATGGTAATGTGACCCTGGACCAGTCCCAACCAGGAAGAAACAAAAGGAATTCTAAAACCTGACACAGAAGGTCCTCCAGAGTCAACATTCCAGCAGGAAGGCAGATTTTCCTGGTTAATCAACTAGAAATTCAAGTCTGACAGCCATGGGGGGGTGGGAGGGTGTGTGTCCAACAGACCTCTGCATTTACTGCAGTCCAGGAACACACGGTCCCGCCCTGGGGGCGGCAGGCGAGAGACCCACACACATCTCGGCTACTTTGCTGTAACTTATGGGGAAGGGGGCTCAAGAGCTCGGTTCCCACTCTTTGAGAGCCTGACTTTCACGAAACCTGCTTCCAGCCCCACTGACTATGAAATGGATCCTATTTCTACCCCAAGAAGGCTGGTGATCACCCAAAGAGCATCCTTCTTTGGAAATCTTACCTAATACAAGCTAAACACACATACACACACAAAAGAAACTAAACACAGACCCATCTAAAGGGAGGAGTCAGTCCCTGTAGAACTCGGGACCTTGTAAGTGATCCTGGGGGGTGAGGCTTTCAGAGGTAAACAGCACCGTCCGTGTCTCCGTGGGCTCCGCTCCGTCCTGCCCTGACACCTGACGGGAGACCTCTGCTGCTCATTTCCATCAAGTTCCTGAAGCCAGTGTCACCCACACCTGAGTCATCAATCGTCCTCACCCAGACGGCCACTCGTGTGCTTGTTAAGCATCTGCTCACCTTCAGGGGTTGCCTTGTGGCCCAGCTGGTAAAGAGTCCGCCTGCAATGCGGGAGACCTGGGTTTGATCCCTGGGTTGGGAAGATCCCCTGGAGAGAGGAGAGGCTACCCACTCCAGTATTCTGGCCTGGAGAATCCCATGGACTATATAGTCCATGGGGTTGCAAAGAGTCGGACACAACTGAGCAACTTTCACTTCACTTCACCTTCAAGGTCAGCCTTATAAAAAATGTCCCACCCGGGGGGGCTTCCCTGGTAGCTCAGTGGTAAAGTATCCACCTGCCAATGCAGGAGACATGAGTTCAATCCCTGGTCCAGGGAGATCCCACGTGCCGTGAAGCAATTACGCCCATGAGCCACAACTACTGAGCCTCTGTCCCAGAGCCCAGGAACCACAACTCCTAAAGCCTGCGTGCCCAGAGCCTGTGCTCCTCACAAAGAGAAGCCACCACAATGAGAAGCCCCATGCACCCCAGCTAGAGAGCTGCCCCTGCTCCCCGCAACTACAGAAAAGCCCTCACAGCAATAAAGACCCAGCACAGCCAAAAATAAAAGTAAGTAGAATTATTTTTAAAAAGAAAATGTCCCACCCAGGTCACTCTGTATTCAAACACACTTCCTTGAACAGGGGGAGAGAGGTGACAAGGAGCAGTCAGCACCTGAGAACAGGGCGTGGCCTCAGGCACCCAGGCCCCAGCGGCACCAGGGGCATGGGCAGAGCATGCAGGCACTGTTGCAAAAAAGCCTGCCAGGGTCTGGGAGGGATGTCATCTCAGATGACAAGTCCATGCATCTAGAGGGCACATGCCACCCCGGACGCCCCAAAGCACACCCGCAGGGACATCAGGCTCAGCATGGCCACGGCTCCTGCACCCGAGCAAGACCCGAGCTCACGGCGGGGTCACGGCTACGATCATTCTGTAGGCCCACGAGGAACTAAGGAGCCAAAGAGAACCAGTCACAGACTCGATCTCGGCTCCCACAAGCAGAGCCTCAAGGCTGCCGACTTCCTGCTCTTCCCAGGAGCCCTCACCCTGCTGAAGTGTTCAAGAAACTGCTAGAAAAAGGTGCGGAAAATAGGATCACTTTTTTTTTGGCGGGGCGGGGAGGGGAGGTGAGCTGCACTGTACGGCTGTGTGGGATGTTAGCTGCCTGACCAGGCATTGAACCCGAGCCCCCTGCATTGGAAGCTCCGGGTCTTAACCACTGGACCACCAGGGAAGCCCCAATCATGGTCTTCTCTGGCTCAGTCTGTTCAGAAACAGAATGTCAAGCCACACTATCTAACCTCACCGAGGAGGAAGCCACATCTGTGGGAGAAGGTGCTGGCGACCTCTGAGTCTGTCTGCACCTCCTCCCCATCCCCCCCAACCCTGTTCAGAAGGCCTCCTGCTCCAGGGTATGGTTTCACCCCAGCCCCCCAGCCTTCAGGTCAGAGTTGCAGGTTCCGAAACAGCCCCATGCAGCCCCAGCCCTACCCCAGAGCTCAGTCCAGTGGCAACTCCCTCCAACCTCTCACCTGGATCTCTGAAAGTCTCGGGGTAAAGATGCAAAGCTAATAATTCTTCCCCCGGCACAGTGAGCATTCGGAACGTCAGCCAGAGACCCAGACTTGGATTTAACAGTCTCCCATTGTGCATGCTCTGCAGGAGTAGAAACTCAATAGCAACAAAGCGGATACCCTGCGTCCTGAAGACGGGCTACACTGTAACCGGGCTACACTGTAACCGGGAGGTACTTGCTACTGATGCTGAGGCTTCAGCACCTCCCCCCTCAGTCTCCTCCCTCCCAGTCCCCTCCCCCACCAGAAACTGCCAGTGACACTGAGCTCCTTTAGCTGGAGCCACAGCCAGCCCTCCTCCTCAGAGCCCAGCCTGTCCACTTCCCTGGGCGGAGGCAGGGGCGGTGCTGGCTGGAGAAGGGGATCCAGCTAGCCCATCGCAGTGGGGTGGGGCCACACTGCCCAGGGAAGGACAGTGCCTTGACTCGCCCCCTGGGTTCTGAAGAAAAGCCAGCAAATGGGTGTACAGGGTGCACTCGATCAGATTATCCCAAGTCCTGAGAAAGAAGGACAGACTCTCAGCTGTGGCAGGATCCGATGCTGCAACGTCAGGGTGTCTACAACGCGCAGCCTGAAAGGTCCGGTAAAAACAAAGACAAAACAAAAACAACCAAAAATTTACAGAGGTGGTGGTGGTTGTTTGATCTCTAAGTCTTATCTGACTTCTGTGACCCCGTGGACTGTAGCCCAGCAGGCTCCTCTGTCCATGGGATTCTCCAGGCAAGAACACTGGAGTGGGTTATCACACCCTCCTCAGGGGATCTTCCAAACTCAGGGATCGAACTCACATCTCCTGCATTAGCAGACAGATTCTTTACCACTGAGCCATCTAGGAAGCCCAAGAATTTTTGTTTACGTAAAGCAAATGTGGCAAACCATTTTTTTAAAAAGTCTCAAAGAAATTCAACTTTCTTTTTAAGATCATCTGCATGTAAAATATATATAGTTTATAAGCACTTTTATAGACGCATCAAACTCATGTATTAGTATCTGATGGGTGATGAGGATTTATGGATTTTTTTCCTGGCAGTGTTTGATTTTTTTTTTTTTTAAACAGTGAACAGGTATTTATCAGAAAGAAAATGAGATTTTTATTTTTCGGTGATGGAGGCTGGTAACTGATGGGCGCTTTCGATCTGATAGAGAAAGTGCTGCCCGAAACCACAGGAGGAAACAAAGTCCATTGATTGCTTCCTTTTCATCTCAGAATTCACTTCCACTCTACTGTGTGCAGACAAGGAAAGGCTCCGCGAAGCCAAGGTCGAGGCTCCAGCCCCGGCCCTGGCCCCTGTGCTCAGGGTGGGTTTCTGCTCTCGGGCTTCCAACACCTGACACCTCGGCTTCTGGCAATAGGCCCACAGGAACCCACTCTTTGAACTGCACTTTGCTCCCTGGGTCCCCAACTCTAGAGATTTGTTGCAATAAATGAAAGTGAGAGCTACACAAACAATCCCAGCCTAAGAGCAGTAACCCTGCTTCCACAAAGAGTATCAACTTCATTCCTGGAACAAAGGGATCATTCACAATCTGGGCCCTTATCCGTTTTCTAAAAATGTCAGAGAGACACTGAGTGTCAGCAGGGACAAATGATGCAGCTGTTAGAAAGAACAGGAACCACAGTGGCGGCCTCGCCGTGTAATCCTTCATGGGCATTCTACACAGCAGTGAAAACGAAAGCAGATTTCATTTTCAGTAACTGAAGTGTTCAGTAGCTGACTTAGTAACCGAAGCCACGCACGGCCAAGAAAAGCAAGTCAGAGAAGCACACGCAGGTAAATGACATGTAAGTGGCTCAGGGGTAAAGAATCCGCCTGCAGTGCAGGAGACCCAGGAGATGTGGGTTTGATCTCTGGGTCGGGAAGATCCCCTGGAGGAGGGCACGGCAACCCACTCCAGAATCCTTGCCTGGAGAATCCCATGGACAGAGGAGCCTGGTGGGCTACAGTCCACGGGGTCGCTACAGTCCATGGGACACGACTGAAGTGACAGACACACACACACACACACATATACAATCTGAACACCCCTTGTGTTCATTCCTGTCTATGCGAGGCCAGATCCACGCGTTCTGCTGCAGGACTGTGTCCAACAGTCATTTGTCAGATAAAGCAAATGTGTTTGGCTGTTTCAAAGCAAGAGATCCATGCTTACATAAGATGAGAACATTTCTTGAATAATGCAAAAAATTCATCATAATTACTTTAATATCCATATTCCTTTTCCCCTCCATTTGTGAGCAAGTATTACTTTATCAAGAAAAAAATTCTCTTCAAATCTATCTAGGTCTATCTAGACCTTGCTCAAGCAACTGAATGACCACATGGAGAACCATGCTGGGGAAACGATGGGTACAAACATCCCTTCAAATGCACACTTTTATTCCGTGCCCCCAAGTATCAAAAATCCTTTATTTCTCCATGAATCTGAGTGCCTCCTTCTCACTTCCCGCACAGACTCTGCTGAAACATGTTTCGCACTGAAACATCTTTTGTCGAAGCTTCTCAGAAACAAATGGCTCGTGGGAGGAGGACTCAGTGACCTTTGCCCCACAGCAGGGTACCTCCAGGACCACCCCCACATCTCAGTCTCCTCCCTTCCATCTGATGCGGGGAAATAGGGGACACAGGCTGGAGAGAAAAATTGCAGAAGCAGGTCCGGGACTTCCCGGTCCACTGCAAGTGGACACAGGTTTGATCCTTGGGGGAACTAAAAATCCCATGTGCCTCTCGAGATTAAAAGAAAAAGTAGGTTCAACATGAAAAATAACTACTCATCGTGGAGACAGCACAGATCCTGAAAAACTGAAAAGCACCTAAAGCTGGAGGCAGGAGGCCAGCGTCCTTCAGCTGAGCCAGAAGGCCCTCCCCAGGCAGCCCCAGGCAGGGATAAGACCCATCCTCATATCTCAAGAGCGTGGGGTTAAATTAACAAGGCCCCTGACAGAGCAGATGCATGGCACAGTTTAAGATTCCAAAGCAGTCTGTGCTCCGCGTTCTTGACGCTAACCTCTTTAAGCAAAACCAACGCAATGCATCATAAAATTTCAGCCACGGTGGGAACATTCCTAATACTTTCTCCAAGGGGAAGCTGTGCAAAGCGTAAGTTATGAGATGTGCCAGGCGTTTGCACACCCACTGCTGCAATGCACGGGGCCTTCCAGACTAAGGGAGGCCAGCAGCTTCGGAGAGGAAAAGGCAGGCGCGTGTGAGAAGGTTCGCTGTGCTCTCTCACCAACTCGGAAAGCTGGCACGTAAGAATGTAGCTCCTCCTTCTCTGTGAACCACACATAAATGCAAAACTCACACTTTAACAAGTGGTTGATGAGACCTGACCAACTTTTTCTTTCTACTTACCACTAGGAAAAAAAAAAAAAAAAACAATTTAAAATGCTATAATGAAGTCCTTGCTGCTAGCAAGGACTTTCTGGTTGGTCCAGTGGTAAGGACTCTGTGTTCCCAATCGGGGACCCAGATCCCAAATGTCACAACTTTAAAGACCCTGTGTACTGCAATTAAGAATCAGTGCAGCCAAATAAATTTTTTTTTAAGTAACAGCAGGGTCAAAAATCAGTGTCCACTAACTTTTTAAATGGTGTTAAAATGCTATAATAAAGCAATAGTGTGTTTAAAAAACATCTTTCCTCTTCTTTTTTTTTTCCATATGGTAATCTGACTCTCCCCCACTGGTATTCTTTGTCCAGTTCTTCCTGCATAACACACTTCAAAAATGTCCTCCACAAGGCAAACTTATCCAAAGGCGGGAACACCGGTGAGGAGGTGGGCAGGGAAGCCATTCGCCTGAGAGGCCTCGGTGTGGACCAGAGGGGCGGAGGGCAGCTCCTGCGGTGGAGGGATCACTGGTGTTAGTCTGCTCCAGGCACAGGCCGCGGAGCCAGCGAGGGGCACAAACCTGTGCAGGGGTAACTTTCCAGAGAACAGGACCCTGGGCTAGGAGCAAGCCCCTATCCTCCATGCAGCTGTGTGCAAGCACACACACGTACACATACATGTGTACACACACACATAACACACAACACATGCACACAACATACGCACGTACACACGTAACACACGTGTGTACACATACTGTACGTGTGAGCACACGTACACACATAATATTCACACATAACACACGTACACACGTGCACACAACACACACGTGCGAACAACATACACGCACACATGCACACACATGCACACACATGCACACACATACACACCTGTGTGCACACATAATATACACACAATGTGCACATGTGAGCACATGTACACACACATACACACACACCAGCTGGGGTTTTTCCTCCAAAGCCTGGGAATGCAGTCGGCACATCCTGGGACAGCCACTGTGTGTGTGCCATCCAATGCATCCTGGGACTGAATGACACTTAAGACATAAAAATAAGATGCTGGCTTGTCACAGGCATGGTGTGTGTCAGCCAGAAGCTGCTCTGGTCCCTGCCCTGGAAATTCAGATTTTACACTGTAAGTCACGAACACCCAGTCTGCACAACCAGAAACACTCAAAGGCTCCAAATAAGCTTATAACCCTATTTTCTTTTCAACAACATCACAATATGGATCAGGCTTCGTAGCTGTCCTCCAAATTTCTCCTGGGAGGCAGGGGATAAGCCGAGATTTAGCTTTTATCTCAAATGCGCAACAATTATGACTACCGGGCATATTAGCAGCTGCAGAAAATATGAATTAAGAGCTAACCTGAAGCCACTCCATGTGGCTGGTGCAATACATCAGAAAAAGCCTTCAAGCCTGTCCTCCAGGGGAAAGCATGCTAGCTTTTCCAATGATGGAGGCACAACATTTTTAATGTGGCTGACAAAGCCATGCAGAAAGAAAAAGGAGGGCAAGAGAAAAAAAAAAATAATAATAATAAAGCAAGTGATTTCCAGCAGCGAAGCCCCAGATCACTAGGTGACTCTGGCCTTAAAGCATCCATGACCTGCAGCCCGTGGTATCTCGATTGCTGAGATAATTACTGGATTGGATTCAGGATTCAATCATTTGAACTTGAAAGCTCCCACAGGTTCAGCACTGTTAATATTAGAAGTGATAATTAGATTCAAAGCGACAGTGTTCGTATGGAGGGCCGCAGGCTCCTAGGATTTCTGCTCTACTCATGGCAGCAATGGGAGGAGAGAGGGGAGGTGCTGGACCCCAGGCCGTGGGCCCCTGCGCTGCTACCCGCTCCCAAGGCCCAGACACTCTCCTCTCCCTGCTGCTATCGGTCCACACAGGCCTCTAAATCTGGGCCAAATTGCTTCTCTGAGTTCTGCTGGCCTTCTCCTCTGCCCTCTTGTGTTCCCAGTGTCAGGGCCCCGCCCAGCTCCAGGCTCTGCCCTCCCCAAAAGGACAGCTCCATCTGCCCTCCCCGCAAGGCTGTGACAAGCGCCCCACTCAGCAAGGCCCTCCCTGAGGCCACTACAGCTTCAACACCCCCACCTCAAGGCTCCCCACTCCCGTATTCTGGCCTGGAGAATTCCCCGGACTGTCTAGTCCATGGGGTTGCCAAGAGTCGGACACGACTCAGCGACCTAAAAAGAGAAGAAAAAAAAATAACCTCACACACACTCATGCCCCTTCCCTGCTGTCTGCTTCCCCTTGTCATTCCTCCTAGCTGCACACTTTACTCGCATTTTAGTGACCCCTGTTTGTCTGTAGCCTCCTGCTGCTGCTGCTACTGCTAAGTCGCTTCAGTCGTGTCCGACTCTGTGCGACCCCATAGACAGCAGCCCACTAGGCTCCTCTGTCCCTGTAACCTCCATCTACCCCCAAAACACTCACTCCAGGAAGCTGAGCTTGCACCTGGTCATCCACCGTTGACCCCCCAACACCTGCGACCACACACTCAGTTTAAACACTTCTGTGTGAGATTCTGGCTAGAGCCTGCCTCTCGGAGGACCCAGCTCCCACCACCCGTCCGCACACACAGGTGCTGGGCCCTGCACGCAACAAGCACCAAGGTGCTCAGTGTGGGGACAAGCAGGATGGGACACGGTGCCCTGCCTGAAGGACACTCGTGCACACACTTGGGCCCAGGCTCCACGTGTCTGTGCCATAAGCAAACAAGACGACACCACAGAGGCGGCACACAGCCCCTCCCCACAGGGGTTAATGAAAGTGTTAGTCACTCAGTCGTGTCCAACTCTTTGCGACCCCATGGACTATAGCCCTCAGTCCATGGAATTCTCCAGGCCAGAATACTGGACTGGGTCACCATTCCCTTCTCCAGGGGTATCTTCCTGACCCAGGGATCGAAGCAGGGTCTCCGGCATTGCAGGCAGATTCTCTACTGAGCCACCAGGGGAGCCCCATGGAGGGAAGGATAATAGTTTTCATTGGAAACTGGACAGTTGATCTGTCCTTGATGGATTATTAAGCTTTCCACTAATGGAAAAGGGGACTGTCCTGGATGGAAAAAAAAAAGTCAAAGCAATGGGAAATGCAAAGTGCTTTAGAATGACAAGCTTTAAAATTAAAAGGTGAGGTTCCTCGGAAGATAAGCAAAGAACGTGGATGAAGCAGGGGTCTAAGTCATATAGGACTTGAAAGCCAGAAATCCTGGAGAGCTAGAAAGTAGCCCAGCCAGGGCCCTGGACTCCAAATGCATGTTCACCATGGGAAGAAGGTTCCGGAAAGCAGATCCACTGCCTACAGGAATGCATGGCGCCAGGTTCCAGCAAACCTGCCTCCAAGTTCATTGCATGCAGCCCGGCTCACTTATCAGGCATGAAAATGCAAGTCTGGTCAAAGATGCGGTTAAGTCTTTTCTTCCGAAATGCAAGCGGCCGGCCTGGAAGAACTGGACTCACGAAAGCACCGCAGCTCTGAACCAGTGAGTGCCCCACAGCCCGGCAGCCCCAGCCCGGGGTCTTTGAGGACACGTTTCACCATGACCTACCTCCTACCCGCCGTGCAGAACAGAGAGAGGGGAGAATAAAGCGGAGAGACGGTCATTTCAAGTGGCATCTCCGTGACCAGGATGCTATTCTGAGATCCATTCATCCCACAGGGGAAGGGGCGGTCACGTTCTCATTTCATCTGCAGTGAGGACATAATGAGGGTCGGCACCAGCGACCCCCAGGGCCTCTTCAGTGATCTTGGCTCCACACACACAGTCCCTCCTTTCTTGCACTCAGCTCAGCCAGAGCCCAGCATGCACAGGGACCGTCGGGGCAGTGCTGGAGGTGCCAGACCCTCCCGGGCTCCCTGCCAGCACCTCGGCTCCCCCAGAAAACTCTTGGCTGCGGAAAGCTGCTCAAATGGACAGCTGATCTCCTGAATTCTAGCTCAGAAGGATGGGGAAGCGGGCAGGAGCTCCCTGCAGGGGAGACAGCATCTTCCCAGCTGCCCCGGCAGGCTGGCCATGGCCCCCGGCCTTCACTTGCCTGGGCTCCGTGGCACCATTTTGTAAAAAAGGTCAATACTACGGCTGAGAATTCATTGGAGGAGCCCCACACAGGGCTGCTGCTGCTGCTGCTACTGCTAAGTCGCTTCAGCCGTGTCCGACTCTGTGCGACCGCAGAGACGGCAGCCCACCAGGCTCCCCCGTCCCTGGGATTCTCCAGGCAAGAACACTGGAGTGGGTTGCCATTTCCTTCTCCAATGCATGAAAGTGAAAAGTGAAAGTGAAGTTGCTCAGTCGTGTCTGACTCTTAGCGACCCCATGGACTGCAGCCCACCAGGCTCCTCCGTCCATGGGATTTTCCAGGCAAGAGTACTGGAGTGGGGTGCCACTGCCTTCTCCACCACACAGGGCAGGATGAGGTTAAAAAACACAATGCCTTGACCACCTGGGAAAGAGAGGGGAGCCTGCTGCTGTTCCTGGGCGTGGGCTGATCTGTGCAGGGGGCTGCGGTGAACACACGTCCGCAGTCACTGTACTTGAACTTTCGGACGGACGCTGCTCAAAGGAGGTAACACCACTGTCCCTGGTGTCCCGAGATGAGGAAACGGAGGCAGAGCACACCCCCGCGGTGTAAGGAGGCCATCGCAGAGGGCGTGTGCTACGATCAAACTGAACATAATTCACACGTGGATACGTGGCTTCCCTAGTGGCTCAGAAGGGTCAAGAATCTGCCTGTAATGCAGGAGACCAGGGTTCGATCCCTGGGTTGGGAAGATGCCCTGGAGGAGGGTTAGGCTACCCGCTGCAGTATTCTTGGGCTTCCCTGGTGGCTCAGGTGGCAAAGAATCTGCCTGCAATGCAGGAGACTGGAGTTCGATCCCTAGGTCGGGAAGATCCCCTGGAGAAGGGGATGGCAACCCACTCCTTATTCTTGCCTGGAGAATCCCATGGGCAGAGAAGTTTAGCAGGTTATACAGTCCATTGGGTCCCAAACAGACATGACTGAGTGACTAACTTTCACTTTCATGCGTGTATCAATAAGCTTCCCCTTCGACTACATTTCAAGCATTCATCAAAAAAGGTAATAAATAAATGGCCCTGAAGCCAAGATGGGCTCTGGAGACAAAAGTAGTTCAATCAAGAGCCAAGGCGGGGCTTCCCTGTGGCCCCGTGGTTGCCACCTGGTGGAAGCTGACCACCACTTCCCAGGTGGTCCCCTGCCTGCTGTCGCAGGGCTCGCAGGTCCAATCCTTGGTCCAGGAAGATCCAACGTATCTAGGAGCAACTAAGCCCGTGCGCCACAACCACAGAGAGCCTGTGCCCTAGAGCCCACGCTGCAACTACGGAAGCCCCCCGCCCTAGAGACCATGCTCGGCAACCAGAGAAGCCACTGTGATGAGAAGACCACACACCACAACCAGAGGAAGCCCGTGTGCAGCGGCGGAGACCCAGTGCAGCCAGAAATCAATAAGACACTAAAAAAATTTTTTTGTTTTTAAATTTTTAAAAAGAGCGGAGAGGAGGAAGCATTGGGGCTGATCAGTTCCCACATATAAGCAAGTCCCACAGCGGCCTCCGTGCCGGCCTCCCAGGGCCATCCTCTGAGCTTCTCATTCGAGCAAAAGACAAAAGAACAAAGACCCAAAAAATACACCAAAGCCTGCCTGATGATTTTTAAAAACTGGAGTAGGATGCTTGCCATGTGTTTCGGCTCAGCCAGAGCGTCCTTTTGCTCAGCATTCTGAGCAGAACCTTTGAAGTGATGCTCAGCACAAACGGCCACCCAGTTTCTAACTACCTGCAGTGCTTCTACACGACAGGAATCACAACAGCGTAAACCAATGAGGAGTAGGCACACGCACAGCCTGGAGACCACGCTCCACTTGGTGCACCCAGAAAAGCAAACAGGCGTGAAGCTTTCTTACACCATTTCCTATTAAAATCCGCCTGGTTTCCAGCCTGCCACAAACTTTTGGATCTTCATTAGTTCTAAGAGGAAAAGAGGCAAAACCTCTCTCATCAGCGTGCGACTTGACAGTGGTTTTTAATGAGCTTGACCATTTCCGATATTTAATACACTATTACTAGATTGAAAAACAATTCTTTCAAAGCAAAGACATCCAAAGATCCAAAGTAAGGCTGTGACTCCATTCGCTTGATGCTCATTTGTTTTTCATGTATATTTCTTTATTTGGCTGCGCCCAGGTCTTAGCTGCTACATACAGGATCTTTAGTTACAGCATGCAGAATCCAGTTTCCTGACCGGGAATCAAACCTGGACCCTCTGCACTGGGAGTGCGGAGTCCTGGCTCCTGGACCGCCAGGGAAGTTCTGCCTCTGATGCTCACTCACTGCTCATCTGTATCTCCCTTCGTTCTCACTATATGGGTGCCTCACAAATATGTTTTGTTCGGTTTTGTTTTCCTTTCTGAAATCAGTAGCCAGAGATGTTTCTCTCCCCCCCTCCCCCCGCCGCTTCATTTTCCACCATGACTAACCTGCAGCACCAATGACAAAGCTGCACCAAGGAAAGCGACGTGCGTTTGTCGACTAACAGAAGCAGTTCCAAGCAGCAGGCAGAGCCCGCCGTCCACATGCCACGCTGAGGACCACGGCTCCCTGTCCACTCATCAGAGCCAGCAGGGGGCAGCCTGGCCCCTGCAGACAGGCAGGCAAATAGAGGCAGGGGCTCCGGGGCTTCTCTTTACCTGATTTAAAATATTAATTGTTGTCATTTTTTACTTAACACACTCAAAACTTTTTTTTAAGCTACTTTGGGATGAGTGAGTGAGTGAGTGAGTGAAAGTCGCTCAGTTGTGTCTGACTCTTTGCAACCCCATGGGCTGTAGCCTACCAGGCTCTGCTCTGTCCATGGGATTCTCCAGGCAAGAGTACTGGAGTGGGTTGCCATTCCCTTCTCCAGGGGATCTTCCCAAACCAGGGATCAAACCCAGCTCTTTGGGATGAACTCTGGGATGAGTCAATTCCAATACATCCATGTACTTAAATATCACACAGCCATGAAAAAGATTCTTTTAGAAAAGGCGAGGACACAGCAAAATGTCATCGTAACAAAGATTCCTGGACACGCCACTGTGCAGGTGACACATACCAACCCCTGTAAAACCCCAAAGTGGGGAACAGGGAAACCTCCCCAAAGTAACGGTAGCTGCCTCCATACAGAGGGATCATGGGCTGTTTTTCTTCTTCTTTATCATTTCCCCATTTTCTATACTGAGCATGTAATACGTTAATAATCAGAAACAGGGTTGGTTCATTCATGCGAATTCTCCTCTTGGCGATCAACTCTGTCTTTTCCATTTTCTCCTCTTCCTGTTGAAAAGTCTAAAACCCAGGCAAGCATCCGCCAGGTGAACAATGCAACCAAGGTACCACTTCCCAGGGTCAGGGCTCCTGCATACTTTACCTCGAGGCAAAGGTGGGCAGAGGACCTAGGTCTCCCCTGCTAGAACCAAGGTCTCTAACCCTGTCCCACCCAGGAGGACATGAGCAGGAGTTAACATGCATCTCAGAGCAGAAAGTGGCCAAGTAGAGAGGATCAGTCACAAGAGACAGGACTTGAGAAGAGAAGACCGTCCAAGAGATGAAGACACACAGTCCCCGGGGGGGAGGCCAAAAGGATAAGTGATGTCCCTGCAGGAGTGGGGGAGGGGATGGGAGCAGGTCCAGAGTCCTGGCCCCTAGGGACCAGGGGAGGGGCTCGCAAGAGGGTCTCTTCACACTGAGGAGCTGGGGGTCGAGGCTCCTGCAAGATGAACGCTGTCTCCCCAGCAAAAAGGGGAGCCCCCAGTCAGCACAGGACAGTCAGAGGCTTCAGTCTAGATAACGATGACAAGCTCGGGTTCCAAAACCAGCCTCTTCAGGCTGAGTCCAGGTGTGCAGTCCCCACGTGCTCACAGGTCCTCATGGCTGCCCTGAACGCTTGTTTTCTAACCCTGCCTCCAAAGCTGAAGTGGGAGCTGGCAGAGAGAGCCAGGAAGCCCGACACTCCGCGGTGCCCCCGCACCACCCTGTGGGAGCAGCGGAGCCCCAGGGAGGCTGAGTCTGGCGACACCCGGTCTGCACAACAGGAGAAGAATCACCTGCAGGAACCCTGACCCTGGTGGGAAACAGAGCAGGGGGCTGTGGTGGGTAGAAAAACGCCCCCCACCCCCAGAGACGCCCACATCCTGAGACTGTCACCTGACAGGGACAAAGCGAGTCTGCAGACATGATAAAGAATCGTACAGCAGGGGCATTATTTTGGATTACTCAGATGAGCCCGAAGTGACCATGAGGGTCCTGAGAATTCGGAAAAGGGAGCAAAGAGGTGATGTGAGGATGGAAGAGGGGGTCAGTGAGAGATCTGAAGGTTTTTACACAGCTGGCTTCCAGGAAGGAGGGAGGAGCCAGGAGCCAAGCAGTGCAGGTAGCCTGCAGGAGCTGGAAAAGACCAGGGAACGAATTCTCTAGATCCTTCGGACGGGGCACAGCCTGCCGACACCTTAACTTGGGACTTCTGACTTCCAGAGCTGTAAGAGGATAAAACTGTGTTGTCAAGTCATTAAGTTAGGGGTGACTTGTTACTGCAGCAGCAGGAAACTAATACTGGACCAAGATCACGAGGGGCCCCGTCAGAGTCCTGGCAATGACTTGCTCCATGCAGTAAAGCACAAGGTAACTTTGCAGAAGACCTCAGTCATGAAGGCTGACAGACCAACACTGAGAACCGGCCACACTCACTGCAGACAGCTCGGTAACCTGGCAGCAATTTGGCCCACAACTGCATCTTTCAGATGCTACTGCGTCTTCTAGATGGACCTGCATCTTCTGGACACCCCCCTCCAGTAGCACTTCATGTCCAACTCTTTGTGACCCTCTGGACTGTAGTTTACCAAGCTCCTCCGTCCATGGACTTCCCCACGCAAGAATACTGGAGTGGGTTGCCACTTCCTTCTCCAGGGGATCTTTCCAACCCAGGGACTGAACCTGTGTCTCCTGCATTGCAGGCAGATTCTTTCCCGTCTGAGCTACCAGGGAAGTCCCGGTAGTACTTCAGTGAGATTTATGTCAGAGGTACTTTACAGCTCATATCCTTTCTCTGACACAAACTTCAAGGCTTCCGGCTCTGCCCACTTCAGAGAGAAGTGATAAAAGTCTGGACACAGAGAAAGCGCATCGCCAGCGGGCTGCCGGCAGTACCTGGGTACAGATTCTCGCCTCCACAGCCCTACTTGACTCCCAATATCATACAGAGGCTTACTGCAAGGATGCCACACGCCTCCCAAGCCATACAGGACAGGGATTCTTGAAACCCAGCCCATCATACGGTAAGGCACACACAGCCTCCGCACGGCCCCTTCACTGCAACCACCACAGCTCCATGGTCTTCCACCTGCTCAGGCAGGCAGGCAGCTGGGGACTGGAGATCTGTCTGCCCAGCTTCCCTTCTCTCCCTCACCACTCAGCCTCGACTCCTGCTATGGCTGACAGCCCCGACTCACAGGTCAGACGCGTGACGGTCAGACGCACGTGCAAACGTGAGTGCCTCACACAGGGGATCCCAGGTGGAGACGGGTTAGCACAATAATGAGAACAAGCTGAATGCGGAGGGTCATCATCCCCTTCCAGCCCTCGGACACGAGGGCTCAACCCAAGCTCTCAAACCTAAGGCGCCCACTGCCCGGAGCTGCCGAGTGGGATGCTGGCTATGCCATCTCTGCCCTGGGCCCACGGGTACCATCTGCAGTGGACCCTGTGGGCTCTGGGGTCGGGCACACCCAGATACCAAGCCTGGGGGTTCTCCATCAACCATCTGTAGAACCTGACATGACATGGGTCTTCTCTGAGTCTCTTACTCCTTACCTGCCACGATAGCAGGGATTTTATAGATCATTATAATAGGCAGCCAGTGTACATAAAATTCTTGGCACACAGTAGATGCCCACTAAATTTCAGCTTTACAACCACCAGCACAGAGCCAGCTCCAGCATATGGTACAGAAATGTGAGGTCCCCGGAGAGGACTTATAACAATTGCTTCCCATGGCATACAAGGACCAGTGTTCTAACTATGATACAGCAACAGAGGGGCTTTCTCACAACCCGGCTAGAAACCTTACCAGGCCCCAAAGGCGAGGCTTGGAGCCACTCCCCACACCGAGTCAGATTCCCGAGCAAGGGGGGCTTGGAAACCATCGGCACGGCCGACGAGGAAGAGACGAGGAAAACGCACAGGAGAACAATCAAGTAACCGAGAGACAAACAGCAATAGAAACTATTCATCACACACAAGGGACCTGCACACACCGAAGCTCACAAGGGATGGAGAGGCGCGTGCTCCCAGAGCTGTGAGAAGCAAGCTGGGGAAAGACAACGATGGTCACCAACTACATGACGAGTGCAGTCTCAACCATGTCTCCACAGGCGACTCCCACCTGCTTTGCTTCCACTTTCCCCAGTCTGGGGAACTTCTCCATCCCACTCCCAAGTTCCAGACCTAAAAGAAGTCGGTAATCAATACCATTATTGCATGATATTCGTAATTAATTATGGATATAATTATGATATCCACAGTTAACTGAGTGCACGTTCGGTCGTGTCCACCTCTTTGCTGCCCTTGGACTGTAGCCCGCCAGGCTCCTCTGTCCATGGAATTTTCTAGGCAAGAATACCAGAGCAGGTTGTCATTTCCTCCTCCAGAGGATCTTCCTGACCCAGGGATCAAACCCGGGTCTCTCAGGTCTCTTGCACGGGCAGACAGATTCTTTATGAAGCCAAAGAAATCACAGAACACCAGTGGAACGACCTGCATGTGGAGCTGCCCGTCCGTCCCTGGGGCCTGCTGGGCGAAAGGACAGTCTCAGTTCAGCCACTGGGCTGGCAAAGGCCCCCCGCTTTCCACCCCTTCCCTCTGGAGTGCGTTGCCCGGACGTGGGGGTGGGGAAGGGAGGGCCCATTCTCCTCATGAGAGGATACATTGCTACAAATGTATCCTTTCTGGAATCAGTGCAACAACACATTATTTTCATTAAAGAAAAAAACACTTTGATACAATAATTACCCCTAGAAGACGACATCACAAAGAAATAAATGCTCAGTGCTGTTATTATGAAAACGTCCTTTATTCCATTGTTTAGAACAGCGAAAACTCAGAAGCAACTTCAATACCCAGCAATCTGAGGCTAATTCTGAAACGTCCGTTCACTTGAAAGGGTGATAACACATGCAATCGGGTAAAGATGGTCTAAGTTTTATTACCAGATATTAAAAACAGAGCCTCTGTTCTAAGATGTGAGTGGAGGCGAAGACCATCTGAAACGCACATGAAAACACCTAAACACATATCCTGAAATGCCTGCTTATGGACTTTTTTTTTTCCCCTGTCCCTACTTTGAATAACCCTACAATGAACACAGATTACATATGTCTAAATAGTCTACTTAATAGCCTATTTAAAAATAGCAGGATGGGGACTTTCTAGCAGTCAATGGGTTCCGTTGGTCTCTGGGCTTCTGCTGCAGGGAGTGAAGATTCAACGTCTAGTCAGGGAACTACGAGCCCACGTGCCGAGCAGCACAGCCAAAAGCACAAATAAATCAAGTCTGAAAAATAAATGAAGAATAAAACTAACAAGATGGCTATTTTTCAGGCATTCTCCCCATTTACTATTAACTTCTTGACTTGAGTAGGTTTAAAAGCATCCCAGGCCAGACCTCCACATTGATAATCATGCCTGGCCGGTGGCTGGACAGCCCAGATCCTTCTCCTAAAATCACACACTGTCCCCCACTGCCAGTTTCATGGGGATCTTGCAGTTTCCCATCCCACACCACTTCCTACGGATCACTGCTGCCATGGAAGCACTACAACTTAACTTTCCCTAGCTTCCCTGGTGGCTCGGACAGTAGAGAATCTGCCCACAACGTAGGAGACCTAGGCTGATACAGTTTCATGGAAGACTCCAGCCTGACAGTATTTCCATTTCAGACGAAAAACTAGACAAGACCACCACCATCCCAAAAGTACAGAGAGGAACGCTTCCCAAAACATCTCACTCTTTTCTTGGTTCCACAGTTTCATGCCATCGGTGGAAGTCTGACTGCACGGTTCTGGGACAAATGTTACCAGAACTCATCCACGCTCACGCACAATCTGTGAGGAGACAGTGGCCCCCTCATCTTCAGGTGTCTTACGCAGCATCACTTTTCTCAACCCAAAGAAGCGTCAGGGCCTCCAATTTCCAACCACGGGATGGTGGTGAACTTCCTCCATGTCCCCATAATTCACACCCTCATCTGCACCTCCTTTTGACTTTAATTTATGTACAACAATCTTGCCAAGCTCCTACTGCTGGTAGGTATGTGTTTTTTAAAGGTGTTTTTTTTCTTCTCTAAAGAATTCATTCCTTGTTACCATAAATTATTCACAAAACGCTTTTATGCAATGTAAATCATTTTCCATCCCAGGATTACAAGGGTGATATTCCATATTTTCAAATGATTTTCTTGCTGCAAAAAATAAAAATCTAACTCCCAGCCTCCAAGTAAACAGAGATGAAGTATAAGCAGAGGCAACAGCCACACGGAGCCTTCCCCTGGGAGGAGACAGGCCAGGACATCTGTGCTACAGCGAAGGTCTTCCCACGGGGATGCCCGTCACAGCTGCTCCCCAGGTTTGCATCGATGGGAACATCCCATGCCTCTGGATCTGTGGCTGAGTGGCCTTGACTTTGAAAAATAGCCATCGGATAGAACACCCACGAAGCCTACCCACTTCATAAATCAGTCCCCTCTCTCGTGATGGAGACATTCCCTTAAGACCACATCAACATCTCCAGTTTCAAAGCAGACATCAACATGAAACAGGAATTTAACGTTCAACAGTTACCACCCCCAAAATGGAGTCAAAGTGATCAATCTCAATTTTCTTTACTAAATTTCACAGCTGCCCCATCTCATCACCTTAAGAAAGGTAACCCAGACATTTAAAAATGACATTCACACTGTGCGAACTCAGGAGGAACACATTTTCAAGACGTTTTTTTTTAATTAAAAAAAAAATCATATTTTGCAATGGAGACATTTTACCTAGGATTTGCACATGGAATTAGCATAACAAGAATGTAATACCTAGTTAGCAGACAATATCCAAGAATCACCCCAAGAAGAAACCTGAGCCCTAAAGAATGCCTCCCCCCATCATTCTCTTGGCTGTGCCCCCCTGCCCCCAGACCCCCCCACTCAGGGAGCAGAGCCTTGCTGGGCAGGCTCTCCTGTACAACCTTCCATTTTCCGGCTTTGTGTGATGAGCAAGTCTCCTGGAACAGAGGGGAGGCGGGTGCACGGCTACCTCGGGCTTTGGGGGAAAGCCCGGGGAGTGTGGCGGGAAGGTGGGGGTCACACAGACTGGCGGGCGGAAGCACCATCCTCCGACCTCAGTTGTGGGCTGCATTCCACCAGCATCCTCTCCTCCGAGGACCCTCACCTCGAGGGCTCCACGCTTTAGCCTCCATCGCTCACCAGCCCCGGAGCCTCGCTACAAAGTAGCCTGTGAGCCTCCACCCTGTCCTGTTCCGGTTACCTCCCGGGCCCGTGCCACCCGCCCCTCCACCGCGCCTCACCCCTGCGTGACCCACGCACTCGGAGCAGGACTTCTTATCCGTGTGCGTGGGTGTCGCTGGGCCGCACAGGGCCCACCGCCCTAGCCGTGGGGAGCCAAGTACAGCCGGCTGCCCCGTGACCACGATGACCCCCATCCACTCCCTACTGTTATGACCCTGACGCTCGTCACCGGAAGCACAGATTAACAGCACCTACACTGTCCCAGGAGGAGGAAATGGCCAGCCACTCCAGCATTCTTGCCTGGAGAATTCCATGGACAGGGGAGCCTGGTGGGTGCAAAGAGTCGGACACGACTGAGCACACAGCACACACTGTCCCAGGCGCTGTGCTCAGCGCTGGCGTGAATCACCCCTTCCAACATCACCTCTTCCAACACAGCACACACCTCGGAAAGAAGGGACAGCATCATCCCCGCTGGACAGGAGGCAGGGGGGTGGGGGTGGGGGGTGGGACACAAAGCCACCAGCTGCCGAGGACACAGGGTGGTCCAAGCTCAAACCGAGGCCATCTGGCCACTGACCCCCACCTCCACATCCACCCTCTTGGTGTCTCCCCCACAGGTGTCCAGTCCGGCCAGCTCTGTCCCTGGGCGCACACTTGCTGTTTTGTCCCCGGATGCCATAAAACACGGGGCTTCCCCGATGGCTCAGTGGGAAAGAATCCACCTGCAATGCAAGAGACAGGTTTGATCCCTGGGTCGAGAAGATTCCTTGGAAGAAGAAATGGCAACCCACTCCAGTATTTTTGCCGGGGGAAATCCCAAAGACAGAGGAGCCTGGCGGGCTACAGTCCAGGGAGTCGCAAAGAGTCAGACACCACAGAGCATGCAGGCACACACACACATGCCCTAAAACACAGCTCGTAGCTGATCCTGGTGAGGGTGACTAGGGCTGGGGTGGTCACTTGGTGGATGGCCCCCACCCTGGAGTGGGAAACTGGACCCCACTCTCAGAAGCTAGCGCCATCCGAGCAAGCCTGCATCTCTCATCCTAGACACTAATAAAACCAGTGTGGGGGAGGCTGCTTTCTCCCGCTGCAAGGCATCGGCAGTCACCATGCCCCAGAGATGAGCAGAGACCAGATATGCCCGGGGAAAGAAACACTGCCTCCCCCAAAGGCTTCCCAACAACTCGAAAAGAAGGAATTTCAGCATCACAAAGTCTCCATTTTGCGACCTATGAGCATGAACGCATCCAGACGACCATCCAAATGATTAGCACATCAAAGAAAGACAACTAAAAGGTCGTCCCCTGATGAAGCCCAGCCTCCACCCAGGAATTCATCTGGCCAGACAAAACCAGAACCCAGACACCAGCCTCCACAACCACCAATTTATAGGAAGACACAGGGGCGGCATGTTCAAGAATTCTAAGGGGCTGCGGTCCCCCAGAATTCCAGACCAAGGAAGTGTCACCAGGCGCTCAGTTCCATTAAGAAATCAACTCCATGAGAAGAGAAGGAAGACAGCTGTGGGACCCACCCATCGGAAGGGACATGAGAGATGCTTTGACCACCTGGAGAAGGAAGACAGCCGTGGGACCCACCCATCGGAAGGGACATGGGAGATGCTTTGACCACCTGCACTGTGTGGACATTATTCAGATTCTGCTTCAAAGAAACTGAAGAAAAAATCATGAGAGTCCCGAGACAATCGAAAATTTAGACACCAACTGGGCACGTGATGATAATAAGAAACTGTTCTCTTTTTTGACTGAGAGGTGTAGCAAACGGGATCTTAGTTCCCCAGGGATCAAACCCAAGCCCTCTGCAGAGGAAGCTCAGAGTCTTCACCACTGGACCACCAGGAAAATCCAACTGTTCAATTTTAAGTGTAATAATGGTGATGTGGTCACATGTACTTTTTTTTTTAAGAGTTCTCTTTTGGAGGTGATACTGAAATATTTATGGATGAAATGATAGGATGGCTTGGATTTGCTGCAAAACAATACTGATGGGTAGCAGGGTATATAGAACAAAGAAGGCTGGCTACTGGGTTGATAGCTACTGAAGCTGGCTGATGGGTGCCTGGGAGGTGGTTTTGCTATGCTATGTACATGTTATGTGTTTGAATTGTTTTGTAAGTTTTAGAAAGCAACACTTCACTCAAAAAGTTCACGCCTAGACTTTTCTTCTACCTTCAATCACTACGCACACACAGCATTTGTACACATGAAAACACACCACACACACAATTCTCTATTTTCTACGCATACATGAATGAGTATTCCACTCTGACGTTCAAAACGAGAATCCTATCTGTATTTTGGAGTTGCTCGAGGATTAAACCGATTAATAAACATAAGCTGATTAGCATGATTCGTGTCCAGCAATCTGCAAATTGTTATCAGTAACAGAGCCAGTTTCAAACATGCCAAGGTTGTCCGTTCTGACAGGTCTGTCCCGAACGGTGTGGGAAGGCCACCTGGCCATGGCCTCCTGCTGCTGCAAGAGTGATGAAACCCACGTTGGATTTAAAAGTGAATAACCCTTCTTTTTTATTCCTTGGTTTGCATGTGGCTTGGAGGTTGTTCTTCCAATGAAAACGTCCAGAGCTTGACCTGCTCATCTCTCTCTTTGGACGACAGGAGGAAACACCAGCTGAAGCCCAGCACCACTCCCCAAGGCTCACTGGACGGCTGAGCGCACTGACCCGCAACTGCCACCCTGGCTTCTGGGTCAGGACCCAAGGGGATCCAAGTCAATTCCAGGAAGCCAAGGGGGGAGGGGCACGACACAAAATGTCTTTGGGAAGACGTAATTTAGTGGGTGTGGGGCTTGGGCTGATGGCCAGCTTTATTTCTGTCACCTTTAAAACTCTACGTGTTTTAAAAAGTATTCAAAGAGAGTAGGTGAAAGAAAAATCAAAGTCCTGAAACTGTCCAGTGCTGGGTTCAGAGACTTGTGATAAACTCGATGAAACCAATACACCGATCCAGCGGTATCAGCGTTTTCATGGTTCTTAGCTGGATCAAGAGCCAGAGCTCCAGAAAAAGCTGAATGTGGCAGGAGGCGTGAGGCAGAACCGTCATCTTCAGACAAAGGGAAGACAGCCAGCCCCACGCTCTCTTCTGGACGCTGTCTCTGGGCCAAACTCGAAGGATGAGCTGCTGGGTTCACCCCTGGGGCACGGAGCTTGGACCCCCCTCCACCTGCTCCCTGGGCAATAACCCTCAGCATGGGGACCCAGGGAGGCAAGTAGGGACTGATGTCTCAGTGCCAACAATTATTTCTACTTTTCACTAGGCTTCTTTCTTTAACTATATTTTGTATTTTTTTTATAATTTTACATTTTTTTAAAAACTGCTTTGATCTAAACACATACTCTGTTGAGTTTTTTTATAAAGCCATAACCTCACAGCCAGTATTTTTTTTTCCCCAGTACAAATTAGTCTCTGAAATCTCAGTGAAGACAGAATTATAATAAACATACAAAAATACAGACACAATAAATATAATTAAGAATAATGTAAGTAAAGATATTATGGGGGCTTCCCTTGGAGAAGGGCATTGCAACCCACTCCAGTATCCTTGCCTGGAGAATCCCACGGACAGAGAGAGGAGCCTGGCGGGCTACAGTCCCTGGGGCCGCCAACAGTCGGACATGATTGAGTGACTAACACTTTCACTTCAAAAACATTACCAAAGACATAACGACATTATAAGAATAAGCTATAATAAAGAGAGAAACTACATAGCTGTGTTCAGGTTTGGAAAGTCACCGTCTCCTGGTCCCGCTCACTTTGGAAATCAGGACTGGCTGACCCCACATCCGCAGTACCAGAGCCCTGCCTGATCTGGGTAACGAAACCCCTGTGATGCTATAGAAACAACAAATCCTCGGGTACAACATACGGGTGACACGGGGGAGGCCAGGGCAGGGCAGGACACTGCTAGGGACTGAACTGTGTCCACCACCACCACCTCCAAATCCCTATGCAGAAGCCCTACCCCCCAGGGTGGCTGTATTTGCAGATGAGGCCTTTAAGGAAATAAATAGGGCTAAACGAGGTCATCAATCCAATAGGACTGGTGTCCTCGTAAGAGAGAGACACCAGGATGTGCACACAGAAAAGGCCACGTGGGGACACAGGGAAAAAGCTGTCCATCCATAACTAAGCCAAGGAGAGAGGTCTCGGGAGAAACCAACCTGCCGACACCCTGATCTCACACTGTGAGACGATCAACGTCCATTTCTTCAGCCTCCCAGTCTGTGATGGCTTGTTAGCACAGCCCCGCAGATGGACGCTGACACAAGTCCTTCCAGTTGGCCCCAGCGTCCCCAGGCAACCAGATCTTACCCTGCAGGACCAAGCTGCTTCTGCCTGCATCCGTCCATCAACAGCAGCTGCATGGCCGGTCTCTGGGTCAACCACGTTAGGGAGGCTGACTCCCACTGCAGAGACCCAGCTGGTGGGGGATCATCCCCCATGGCGCACCCTCGCCAGCTGAAGATCCGCACCACAGACCCTCAGGACGTGGAGAAGCTCTGAAGTCTCCTGAGGGGTCCAGTGAATGTGTATCCACTCAGCAGACCTCGGTCTGAGCTGAGACAGAGGGCGGGGAGGAGGCTGGCAGGAAGACAAGCCGAGGGTACCAGGTGTGGACACCCACTTCCTCCAAGAAAAGGAGGAGAAAACAGAGGCTCAGGATTTCAAACAGCTTCCCCAAAGGCACACAGATAGAAAGAGCAGGGCCAGACATCAAACACTCTCCTTAAGACACTACCGTCTATGCCTCGCACAGTCAAAAGTTACACAATGGAGCAGAAAATGCAAGTGTGTGCTTAGTCACTCAGTCACATCCAGCTCTTTGTGGCCCCGTGGACTGCAGCCCACCAGGCTCCTCTGTCCATGGGATTCTCCAGCCAAGAACACTGGAGTGGGTTGCCATGCCCTCGTTCCAGGGATCTCCACAACCCAGGAATCGAATCCAGGTCTCCCGCATTGCAGGTGGATTCTTTACTGTCTGAGCCACCAGGAAGCCCAGAAAATGCCAGTGCTGTGCTTGGTCATTCAGTCATGTTCAGCTCTTTGCAACCCCATGGACTTGCAGCCCACCAGGCTCCTTTGTCCATGGGGATTCTCCAGGCAAAAATACTGGAGTGGGTTGCCATGCCCTCGTTCCAGGGATCTCCCCAACCCAGGGATCAAACCCAAGTCTCCCGCCTTGCAGGTGGATTTTTTTTTACAGCCTGAGCCACCAGAGAAGGTCAGAGGAGGTTCAACTGAAAATGTGCCAGGTTTGAGAGAAGGAAAGGAAGGGCACAGCATTTCTGCTTTATGCCCAGGCCTGGAGCACAGAGTAGAACAGTCAGGAAGGGCTCCTCCCCCGAGCATTCACGGGGCGCCTATTTCTGCCAGGCATGTGTGCAGCTGGGGTGCCGGTGGCCCGGAGGGACAGGAAGACAAGAGGATGCAAGTGTACGGGCCGGGCCAGGAAGGAAGCCCAGGCGATGTGTGCCCGCGGGAACCACCTGGTCCGCAGGAGAAGCAGCCAAGTCCAGGGCGGAGGGAGGGGGAGCCAGAGGGAGGGGGACCCGGAGCTCCGAGGCAGCCCAACCATCTGTCACCATGGGAGCCCACACTCAGCTCAGCAACCCCCCCCTGCACCCACAGGCCGAATGCCACGTCACTCAGCCACCCCGTCTCTGAAAACCATCTCACTTCCATGAAGACTGAAGAGGCAGCACTGTACTGGGACCTTCCCACCAGCCCAGTGGTTAAGACTCCGCCTTCCAATGTAGGGGGCGTGGGTGTGATCCCTGGTCAGGGAACCTGAGGTCCCACAAGCCGTAGGGTGGGGCCAAAAATGTTACAAGAAAAAAAAAAAAAAAGCCTGCTCCCTGGACCCCCCTCGGCGGCCCTGGTTCAGTCCATCACCTGGCCTGGTTCTCAGGCTGGCCGCCCAGGCTCAGAATCACCCCCCTCCCCCATCCTTCTGGTAAATTCATCTGCTGGAATCTGCTAGAAAGGGATTCTGATGTTTTCAACCAAGAACCCAAACAGACCAACTTACCAGGCTCCCCAGCTTAAAGGATGAGAAGATTCTCTTCTCAAAGGCAAAGGCCACTGCTGAGGGCAAAGACTGCCTGAATTCAGGAGCCTTTTTAGTTCCCTAAACTCTGAAGGTCATTCCCAGAACGGCAGCCGCGGTAACTGCAAGTCCTGGGTACCCGCCTCGCCGACCGGTTACTAGGGCTGCAGGCCTCTCGTCCGGGGCGCATCAGCCTTGACTCTGTGCTCATCAGGCATGTTCCCGGGGCCACACATGGCCTCACTCCAGGGAAGGGGCCGTCAGGAGCTTGGTCCTTCCCCTCTCGTGCAGTCACGCTCCACGGAGCTATGGCCACACGGCAGGTCCTGCGTGGGACACTGGGGCCTGGTCCATGACCACAGTCCTTGAGCACCTGGAGCCCACACTGGGGAGAGATTTGGGGGGGGAGGGTGGGCATGATCAGGGCTCAGAGCAGAGGCTGCCTGCCTGGAGCCACAGTCAGGAGACGTCTGAATATCCTCCGGGGAACAGTGACAAGAGCTAAACAGTGAGGATGTCAACTGGGTTAAGGAAGGCACGCCTGCCCGGGGCCAGAACCCAGACCCCCAGGGGCCCGAAGCAGAGCCCAAGATGACAAGGTGGCCCCCAGGGAACTCTCTGCAGAGGAGGTACCCGCAGGGAGGGGCGAGACGGGGCAAGCCCATGGCCAAGGGCCCCGGATGCTAAGAGAAGCAACTCTGGTTTCCTTTCTTCCCTTACCCCGTGACTTGTTCTAAAAAGGCTCAGGGTAGGGTGAGGCCAGGAATTCCGCCTTCCTTCTGAAAGTCCTGGTGAGCCATTAAAGGCTTTTAAGCAGGGCAAGGCCTGGCCAGATTTGTTTTGGAAATCTATTTATGGGTGAGCTAAGCTGTCAAACACGAATTACCACATTGAAGTTCCTGGGCCATCTGAGCGCAGAAGCAGGAGAAGGGCCTGCCCGCATCGAGGGAGTCTGGGAAGGGCCGCCCTCCTGCACCACGTCAGTATAAATACGTGCTGACTGCGTACTCATCAGAGATCCGGAGTCAGCACACTACCTGTGAAGCGCACCCTAACACATCTCGGCAGCCTCCTAGGGCTTATCACACTGTGAAAAGTTGAAAGCTGTGAAGTCCTCATTTATATGGAACAGCTCAGTAATTCTCCAGCAGGTTAATGTGTGGGTGTGGGGGGTGGCAGGCAGGGAGTCATTATGTTGTTGGGCCTTTCCACTTTTTAACTAAGAAAGGCCGGTGACAGGATGCAAACTTGGGATGTCCCATAACAGCAAACCCACACCGGTTTGCTTCTTGACTCCACTGGGCCCCCCGCCCACCTACGAGGCCCAGGGCCATAGGGACTCATCGCACCTGATATCCCGACATCAGGATTGGGTCATGTGCAGCAGCAGCCCCCAGAGTGCCATCCGGTGGGTGGCAGGGGCACCCTGGGAACCTGTCAAAGAAGCAGCATCCCAGGCCCAACCCCCAGCTCCAGGCCCAGTGCCTCCAGGCGGGCCCGGGGCTCACACACAGTCTGGGTGACCCTAGGCCTCCTGCCATCAGAGGACCTCTGCCCTCAAGGCCTCCAGCCCTATGGCCAGGCCCCAGGCTGGGTCCAACCAGCCAGGACAGGTGTGGGGAGGGAAGAGAGAAGGGGCAGGGCAATGTGGGGAAAGGTGGGCATGCCTTATAAACCTGCGGGAGCAACACAGCAGCTCTTGAACGAGCAATGAGGCCCCCGGGCAGGGCACAGATCACCGAGGCTGTGTCGTTCACTTTCACGATCTCAACCCTTTAAGACAGTCTGGTGTCAAGGAGAAGCTCATGAAACCACATTTTGAACTGGAAAAGCATAAACAGGCTCAAGGAGGCTGTAAACCAGACTTGAAGGGACGTGGCCTAATCTGACAAGGCCTGGCCTGTGGAATGACCCTGAACAGAAATGGAAGGCCAGACTCCAAACACCGCTTAGGGACCAGAACCCCAGCTCCACAGAGGGGCGCGGACCAGCCAGGCCCCCTGCTCTGAGGAGCAGACAGCACCACTTCTGCTAACATCCCAGGCACTTGATAATATTCTCACTTGTGAATCTTTTCATTTCCTGGAGAAGGAGGCCAAAGGCAAGGTGCTGTGGCTGGTGCAGAAGTCAAACATGGCCCTCGAGGGGTCGTGAGGCTGCCGGGCAGTGGTGGGACCCCCCAGAGACACCAGGGTCTGCTTCCAGGTCAGAAGTCAAGGTCTACTTCCAGTTCAGAGGTCAGGGTCGACTTCCAGTTCAGAGATCTCAGTCCAGTTATGGGCACACAGCATACACTTCCCAACAGAGAAAGTGAGGCAGGAATGGGGAAGGAAGTGCAGGGATGATTTTCTGACTTCTGTATCCAAAAAAAAAAAAAAAGCGTTTCTCATCCTCGCTATTATCCCTCCAAAGTAAAAAAAAAAAAAAGAATAAATAACACCGGAACTCCCCAACAGGCAAGTCAGCTCTCAGCACTTTGCTGTGAGGAGGAAGTGACAGCTGAAGTAGACAAGGGCTGTCATGTCCCCCGACACACTCACACACACGGAGCCCCACCAAGAACACATCCATGGAAAGCTTCACAGGAGCAAAATCCATGACTGCAGAAAAGTACACAGAGTCTTCTCCCCACCGCTCCCAGGAAAAGAACTGCCAAGGGAACTCTCCAGAACACGGAGTTGTCAAAAAGATTCACATAGCAAAGTTTCCAGGAGGTTTACTCTTGGCCAGAGGACAAGAGAGTAATTTCCCTGAGCCAAGCAAAGGTTAATAATCAAAGAAGTTCGTTAAGCCCGCCCTGAGCTCGGGCTGCCAGGAGGTTAGTCATAAAGCGCTGGATGGAATCTGCCTACTCAAGCAGTTGGAGGAGGGGCAGGCGAGACGGGAACATCCTCACCCGGGAGCCAGTTTCCTAGAAGACTTCCGGGAGGAGGCTTCCCGGCGGGCGCTGGCAGGTCCCCGCCCCCATCCGCAGAGGGTCATCAGTGGCCAGGGGTGGGGGGTCAAGACCAGCCTCCCCAGCTGCAAAGTGCTTGATGCCAGTGAGCCCGCAGGTCCATGCACCCCACCGGGCACGCCCGCCTGAAAAAGCAGCGTGTGCCAGGGTGACCCTTGGCCAGCACAGAGCTGTGCATCAAAGATCGGAGCCGGGCAGGGACCACAGAGGTCAGGCTAGTGGACCTCAGCCCAGCACGACTGAGCTTCTAGCCACCCTGTGCAGCCACCCCAGGTCACCACCCACCAGACGACACTCACACCCGCCTCCCCAAAGCTGGAACCACCAAAAAAAGTCCTGCAGACATTGCCAAATGTCCTCTGGGGGCTAAATGTGCCCCCTCCCTTCCTTCAGCACCACAGATCTTAGCACTCGAATTTTGGAGAGAAACGGAGGTCAGGAGTCACAAAGTGCAAGATACCTCCCTGCACAGAAGACATCGTCTTCCTCAACGACAGGTGCAGTCCTCAAAGAGCCCACCAACCCGACCCCCGGAGCGCGCGCGCTGACTCCCAACGTGAGGGTAGAAGCCAGCAGCAAGGTGCAGTCCTCAAAGAGCCCACCAACCCGACCCCCGAAGCACGCGCTGACTCCCAGCGCGAGGGTAGAATCCAGCAGCTGATCTGGGGAGCAGCTTGGCAGCGTTTTTAAAGTTTAACTATGCACCCACACTATCTCCCAGCCACTCCTCCACTACGTATTTACCCAAGAGAAACGAACATGCGCGCCCATAAGAAGAAGCGCGCGTGAGCGTTCACAGCAGCTTATCTGTAAGAGCCAAGCTCTGGAAACAGCTCCATCAAGATCCAACAGGATAAGCTGGGGTGAGCACACACCATGGAATACAATTCAGCAATTAAAAAAAAGAGCAAGTGACGGACACACTCGACTCGGACGGATCTCAAAATCCTGATGCCGAGTGAAGGAAGCTGGGTGAAGAAAGGGTCCACTACGGCGTGATTCCATTTCTGCTAAATTCGAGAAAGTGCAAACAAATCCACAGTGACTGAGAGGTGACCCGCGTGAGCAGACGGGGTGGGGGGCGGGAGCGGCTGGGGCAACGCCTCGGGAGGTGAGAACACCCAGCATCTTGAGGGTGGTTCCGGGGTGGTGTGTCAACACTCCTCAAACGGAAATCTTCTGGTGTGTGCAGTTTCTTTTACAGAAATTGTAGGTCCATAAAGCTCTGAAACCAAAGAAATGCACAAAGAGCCCTGCGGCCATAAAATCCACCTCTGAGAGCGGCTGTCCCATCCACGAGGCACACGGCCTCACAGGAAAGTGCTGCCCGGGCAGGTGGGGACTCTCAGCAGCAGAACTGCACTCCCCTCCCCACCAGCGCCTTCTCGGGGGTGTCAGGAGGATGGGGGCATGGCCTCCACCGGTACTTCCCACTCCTTCCCCAGCACCCAGGGCCCCGGCCCCCCACCCCGGCCCGGTCTGCCCCCAGCACAGATGGGGAAGCAGGATTAAGCCACACCTGCAGGCGAGTCTGGCCTAGAACCAAAGAACACCGACCGGCACCCAATGCCCTTGGAAGGGCCGCTGTGGACAGAGTACACTGGACGAACTCAGAGAACTGCTGGCCTGGCAAAGGCAACTACTGGACAAGCCCAGGTGAGCCTCCTCCCCTCTCCGCCCCCCAGCGGCACTCTCGGAAACAGAGATGGAGCCATCTGAGCCACTGGCCACACCCGCGGTGGAAGGCAGATCCCGGGTCGAGCCCCACACGGAAACCTGGCCCCGCTCTCCCACAAACCGGCAGTGGACAAGCAGTGGACTTGGCCACTTCCAGCTCTGCAACCTGGCTCTGCGTGACTTCAGGCCAATCACACTGCCTTTTGGGGGAATCAATTCCTCCCTATTAAGTTAACTATAGCTCAGAGGAAAAGCAACCTCCATTGGCACATGTTCAAAATGAACTGCCGACAAAGGTCCGTCCAGTCAAAGCTATGGTTTTTCCAGCAGTCACGTACAGATGTGAAAGTTGGACCACAGAGAAAGCTGAGTGCTGAAGAATTGATGCTTTCGAACTGTGGTGCTGGAGAAGACTCTTGAGAGTCTCTTGGACTGCAAGGAGATCAAACCAGTCAATCCTAAAGGAAATCAGTCCTTAGTGTTCATTCAAAGGAATGATGCTGAAGCTGAAGCTCCAATACTTTGACTCACCTGATGTGAAGAACTGACTCATTGGAAAAGACACTGATGCTGGGAAAGACTGAAGGTAGGAGGAGAAGGGGACAACAGAGGATGAGATGGTTAGATAGAATCACTGACTCAATGGACGTGAGTTTGAGCAAATTCCAGGAGAAAAGACAGGTAAGCCTGGTGTGCTGCAGTCCACGAGATTGCAAAGAGAAGGACACGAGTGAGCAACTGAGCAACAACAACAAAATGAACGACTTGCTAGCATCTTTATTGTTAAAACGTCACATAATTTGGGTGCCTTAAATTTAAGAGCTGTAGTTTCAAGCAGCCTGGAATCAAGGTGTCTCAGATCTTGTGAACTCCAGTGGAATTTTCATAACCATGCTGTTTGGAATCTCTCCCTCCTCCCGCCTGGGAACTTGTCACCACAGGCCGCCAGCTGGAGCTCTGTGTCCTCTCACCACGGTCCATGCCACCAATCACAGCAACAGGGTAAAAGCAGGCTGGCAGGTGCGGTGTCTTCTGCAACCACTTTCAGGAGACGCGCACAGACCACGGGGAACTCCCAGCCCCTGTACAGAACCTGGGCGGGTCTGAGAGGTTTCCTTTCTGCATCATTAAAACATCGCAGAACTTCCCGGAGCTGGTCCAGTGGCTAAGACGCTGGACTCTCAAGGCAGGGGGCCAGGGCTCCATCCCTGGTCAGAGAACTAGATGCCACGTGACACAGCTGAGAGTTTGGTGTTGCACTGAAGATTCTGTGTGCTGCAAACGAGGCCTGGCACAGCCTAAGTAATTCGTTTTAAGAGGAGGGAGCTGGTAGTGTTAGTGTATGAGTCCCGAGCTCAAACCTGGACTCAGCCACCTTTAGGTGTGGGTGGATTTGGGGCAAAGCTTTAAACCACAGGCCTCAGGCTCCTGGCCTATAAATGGGGTTTGGACCATCTCTATCCTAAAGGACACACAGCATGTTAAGTCCTCAATGGGGGGGGGGTGTCCCCACGCAATAAACAGCTGGTGCTAGAATGGATTTTAAGGAAGGGAAAGAGGAGAAGCCAGGAGGGTGCTCATGAATGTTTCATAGAAATTTCTGGAATCCAGAGCAGGCGCGGCTGTCAGGGAGGTGTCAGGGCAATGGTGTCCCTTACAAGGCAAAGCCACGACGGAGCAGAGCTGTGCCCCAGGCCCGCAGGCTGAGCCAGACCCCTGCACCTGGACGCCCGCTGAGCATCCACTGCCCCGTGCCGGCTTCTCCCGAGCGTCCTCGCTGTGCAGGGCACTTTTAAGTACCTGTTGACGTCCTCTGTACCCCCGACACTAATCCATAACTAGAGTCTAAACGGAGCCACTGGGGCAGGGTGAGGTGCAGGGGAGGGGTGCGGACTCCGGGCCAGCTGGCCTGGGTGTGAGCCTGGCCGTCCACCACCCAAGTGACAGATCCCAGACAGCTGCCTATCCCCCGGGAGGCTTTCCAGGCACAGGAGCCGGGCCCAGAGAGGTCCACGCGTGATCACAAATGGGCCCCCAATGGAAGAGCAGGAAGTTCTGGGGAAGGGCTCGGCTCCAAAGGGATCGGCCCAGCACAAGTATGGCCTGGCTGCCTGGGGAGGGGGAGCTTTAGGAGAAGACTCAGCAGGACGCTGCTCCCTTCCAAACTCAGAGGAAGGGCCAGAACCTAAACAGCAGGGATCCTAACACACAGAGCAAAGAGCGAGGAGACAAACTGAGCTGATGGCCGGGGTTGGGGGGTCTCTGTCCACTGCACCCGGGCCGGCCTCCAGCCCCATTTCCTGCCCCTCTCTGCACAGTGAGAGCAGTGGAAAGAGGACCACATGGGCTTCGGTCACGGAAAACACAAGGAGGCCCTGGGCCTTCGAGGGGCTTCAAGTCTCGGGGACCCCGCTGGTGTGGACGCAGCTCCTCCTGACTCCTAACCAAGAATGGTCCCGGCAACAGATGTCTTCAAGCCGAGAGAGAAACTCGTGGTCAAATAAATTTAAGTTTCTGATGAAAAGTTTTATTTCCCGAAAGCTCCAAAAAGGCAATCTCAAAGTCATCACTCTTCAAGTCATGGGTTGTTTGTTTTTTTTTCTTCAAATACTGGAACCTAGGCTTAAAAAAAAAATCCCTGTATCTGAATCTAAAAGGAGTTACGTAACAACAGCCCATGTAACAGTAACCATGGAAAATGGATCTTCCAGACACAAGTTTCTGGAAAAGTTCGCTGCAATTGGCGTGTACACAGTATCTTCCTCCAGGATTCCCAGGCAGCGGTTGCTGACGAATCAACGTGTGGTCACAGCAGGCTGGAGAGTCCCGTCCCAAGGCTTCAAGACACGAATGCCAATTTAGACAGTCCTTGTGTTTAACCAGCGATCGTCAAGGCTGCCAGGGGTGACTCTGGGAATAAAACAGAACTAGACTTCATGCTCCTGTCCTCTCGGGAAGACACCCTAACACAGCCACACAAACACCACACTCACAAATGTAATTATAAATCGGTTACGTTTCTATGGGAGAGACATCCCGGGAGAAGGGGAGGGGGGCCAACAGGGAGCTCGGCTATAAGGGCGAGTGGGGTGACCTCCCCAGGTCCCTGGGGTTTAAGGTAAGGTCACACAGACAAGTGGCATTTTTTTTAACATGCAATTTCATTTATGTGTTTGCTTCTGGTTGCACTGGGTCTCTGTTGCCGCACACAGGCTTTCTCTAGTTGTGGTAAGGGGAGGCTTGTGTCTCCCAGGCCCTAGAGCACAGGCTCAGCAGTTGCCGCACACAGGCGTGGGTGCTCCGTGGCACGTGGGATCTTCCTGGACCAGGGATCGAATCCAGCTCTCCTGCATTGGCAGGTGGATTCTTTACCACTGAGCCACCAGGGAAGCCCCTACAAGTGGCTTTTGAATATGTAGAGGGAGCCAAGCCATAAGGAGAATTCTGGTAGCCTGTTGTTGACATGGACAAGCAGGACATCTGAAACCTCCTTCCACCGTGAAAATGTGCGAGGGAGACCGGGCCTTCTTTTTAACTTAAACTGTTAGACCAAGAGGACCCCCACCCCATCAGCAGGTGACATGACAGACTATTAAGCTTCCTGCCGCTTTGCAGGGAGAGGCGGTCTCCGTGAGCAAGTGAGACGAGAAGGGGGAGGAAAGGGCGGACACTCGGGGGGTGTGGAAGGTCACCCCCACCCAGACGAGCAACAAGTGAAGAGGCGACCACTCAGGTTCATCATGCAGTGAGTTCCCCTCCCTAAAAAGCCTGCCTGGACTTTGAAAAGCTGAGGGTGACAAAGTGGAGATTAAAAGCCGGGGCTCTGGCTGGGTATTTGAGACCCCACAGGCTCAGCACATGGAAGTCTGGTTTGGAAGCAAAGACAGGGCAGTGGGCTAAGACGGCCTGAAAGCCTGAGTCAGGGGAGAACAAAGTCTGACCGGCCGGTCCAACCTGGGGGTATCCTGGAGTCAGCCCGCACTGTGCGGACGAACAGCGGCCGTGGAGAAGACTGCGAGAGGGACTTCCCTGGGAGTCCAGAGGTTAGGACTCCGTGCTCTCACTATCGAGGACCTGAGATCCGTCCCTGGTCGGGGAACTATGATCCCACCACAAGCCTCACAGCATGTCCCAAAAAGGAAAAAAAAAAAGGAGGCTGGGGAGAGATGCTGAGAGACGATACAGGGACAGAATATGCTGACTCAATTCCTGGAAAGGCCGCGTGGTCACAGGCCAGCTCTGGGCAGGATGTGGAGAGAGCTGCAGGGGGTCAGACAAGGAGGAGGAGGGGGAGACTGGGATGGCTGGCCCTCTGTGAGGTCATCGCTGGCTCAAGGACAGCCCAGAAGACACGCCCCGCATGGGCCGAGTCTGGGGAACGGGAACTCGGGGGCCTAATCAGGTTCTGTAATTAACACTAAGTCAGGAACCACAGGGCCATTCAGCTCCCAGTTCAGCCTGGGATGTGCCCAGAGCTCTTGAAGCGGAGAGGTGATGAGAGCTGAACTAGACACCCAGCAGGCAGGCCGTGCGCACGCACACACACATGCAGAGGCGCATTACTCACACCTGCAGCACTGACCGTGTGCTCACAAGGACACCGGTGTGCCATCTGGGTTAGGGACAGCTTCACACCTGCTCTCACTCTCCTGGCCGAGTCAGGGGAACCAGAGAGAGATGTCGGAGGTTATCCTCACAGATGGGGTTCCTCCTACCACCCCCTGCACACCCCCAGATGTTGTAACGAGGCCTTCAAGGCTGTGACCCTGCACAACGTCATTCTGCCTCCAGGAAGTGTTCACAGTGCAACACGATCCAGCAAGAAAATGCCTGTGCTCCATAGCAACACACAGGCTGCTGCGAAAACCAAAGTCCTGGACACAGAGGATGGCAGGCCATCCCTGCAGCCAAAACCAGCATGGCCCAAAGAGGGGCTGCCCTCCCACAAACACATGTGGTCAGACACAGGATTCAAGTCAGAGCTCAATCCGAAGTTTCCCTTTGGGTTCAAGGCTGAACTGTATCAAGATTAACAACAGAGATTGTAGAGATTATGTAGAGATTAATTCTACGTAAAATAGACAACCAACAAGGAACCATTGTATAGCACAGGGAACTACACTCAATATTTTCTAATAATCTATAAGGAAAAACGATATGAAAAAGTATATATACACACATATGTATAAATGAACCACTGTGCTGTATACCTGAAATTAAGACAATACTGTAAATCAACTATACTTCAATAAAACAAAAAATAAATTAAAATAAAAAAAGATTAACAACAAAAACCATGCTTCCAAAACACAAGTTAAGCCAACTGCTCCGGCAGAAGATACTTCGTATTTTGTTGCTGTTGTTCAGTCGCTCAGTCATGTCTGATCTTTGCAACAGCTTGGACTGTAGCACATCCGGCTTCCCTGTCCTTCACTACATCCTGGAGCTTGCTCAAACTCATGTCCATCGAGTCGGTGATGCCATCCAACCATCTCACCCTCTGTCGTCCCCTTCTCCTCCTGCCCTCAATCTTTCCCAGCATCAGGCTCTTTTCCAATGAGTCAGCTCTTCGCATCAGGTGGCCAAAGTACTGGAGCTTCAGCTTCAGCATTCAGTCCTTCCAATGAATAGTCAGGGCTGACTTTCTTTAGGATGGACTGGCTGGATCTCCTTGTAGTCCAAGGGACTTCGTATTTGATGCCCAAGTAACAAGCACCTTGTCCCTGCTGTGTCTGCACCGCACCTGGAATCTGACACCACGACATCCAGATGGTACTGCTTCCAGAAACCCTCTGGATTCCAAACCAACATGGAACTAGCCTAGGAAAGCTCTGCGTTCTGTTACAAATGCCAGTTGAATGGTCATGCTCTGGATGGAGAGATATAAAACCCAAGCAGAGAAGCAAAGCAATGGGTATGTAAGACTTCACCCTGAACATTCTTTCAACTCTTCCATATGTTTGAAATGTTTCAACACAATATATTGAGCAAAAGAGATCCTCCCGGACTTGTAAACATGACTTTCATCTCTCTTAATAGCAAACGTCTTGTTCACACAAATCCCAGACCCCAGGCTGTGGGACACAGACACCCAGAGTGGGCGCCCACAGCCCACCCAGTGGTAAGGGCTCCGCAGACTCAGGTGTGGGGTCTCCCTTCCTGTGCCCTGAGCTACACAAAGCACCCGGGTGTCTCCAGCAGTGAGTGCAGGACCCCACTGTTCCAGACCACCCAGAGATTCTTTAATCTCCAAGCAAGTGATCTGGAAACGAAAAATCGTTGAGTGTGCCCCTCCAACATGCATAACCCATCAGAAGCAGAAGTTTGAACTCTAGGGAAAAAAAAAAAAAACAGGGTCTGAAGTCGAAGTCTAGAACTCTGAGCCATTCTCAGAAAAGCAGCACTCCCACAGGTCCAGACAGGGACCTCACCGGCCAGGCAGGGTCACCACGACTCTTAGAAGCACATGACCCAACTGCCCCCCACTACAAGATTCTCCTGCCAAGCCAGCTGAGCGAAAGCACTGGAGGCTTGGGATGTTTGAGGGGGACACTCTAGATTTAGGCAGTAGGCAGAAAGAGATGTATAATTTTCTTATGCCCCAATATAAGATGATCAGAAAAGCAAGCCCAAATTGAGAAACCTGGGTAAAACTGAAATTTTTTTAAGTGGGGGGTAAAAAAAAAACGTTTTTGTGTGAAGACAGGGAGATTTCTTTGGGCAGAGATGAGTTTTCCAAGGCCTCCTTGGGAGGTGAGAGGCCAAGGTGTCCTGTCAATGACCGCCCCCCACCCCACCCAGCCCCAGTGGCATGAGCTTCCCATCTTCTGGGGCTCAAATGGGGCTTCCTCCAGGAGCTCCTGGCTTCCCTTGTGGCTCAGACGGTAAAGAGTCTGCCTGCAGTGCGGGTGACCTGTGTTCAATCCCTGGGTCAGGAAGATCCCCTGGAGAAGGAAATGGCAACCCACTCCAGTACTCTTGCCTGGAGAATCCCAGAGACAGAGGAGCCTAGTCGGCTAAAGTCCAGGGGGTTGCAAAGAGTCGGACACGACTGAGCGGCTTCACCTCACCAGGAGCCCAGTCCAGCCTTCCCAGCCCAGCACACACCCGGCCTGCCGCCCGCGCCCGCCCTGGCTCACCCAGCACGCGGCCCGCGCCTCTGCGCTGCCAGCACGGGGCCTCTGCCCGTCTGTGGACTCGAGCCACCAAGTGAAAAGACAAACACCTAACAGGCCGAGTCAGGGCTGGACACAGGCACCAGCGGAGTGCCACGGGACCTGCGCTCTGGGCCGGGGACACCCGTCCAGGACACCAACCGGAGGGGTGAACAGGACCTGAGGGGCCACCGCGGCCCAGGCTCAATCGCACAGGTCCCCTCCCCCGCCGGGAAACAATTCAGTCCCTGGCGAGAGACACTCCCCACGGGCTGTCGTGCCCCTGACACCCACCGAAGAATCTGCAGAGGGGGAACTGGCGGCCCGTGAGGTCAGGATGCCGGCCCCCCAGCCGGAGTGACAGGCAGGGTGACTCCCGAAACCATCCATCAGAGACCCCCGTGCAGGGGCTGCGTGCTTCCTTTCCAAATCCCGGTGCCTGGGGAACTGCCCCTGGTAGCTGAGCACCCCTCCCGCCTAAACCTCGGGCCCTTCAGGGCATCTGGAGGTGGAACCCTCCTGCCCCAACCCGGTTCCACTCCTGCGACCCCAGGGTCAGACCTCGCTCCCTCCACCTGGTGAGTCACAGGCCCCTTCACGCCTGCACCTGCCTCTTCGGAGGGCGCACCTCTGATTCCCTCCCTGCTCCCCTGCCCTGGCCCCAACTTCCCTCACAGCAGCCCAGTTCTCTACCTGCTGGCCACTCCGCCCCCCACCACCGCAGCCACCGCAAAGTTTCTGTTCTGCCCAGCAAGCCCCGAGCATCACGGCCCCCCGCCCTGTCCAGACAGAAATCCATAATCAGTAGTTTCCCATGGCCCAATACATAAAAGCGCTCACAGCCTGCTCTCTGGGGCTCTCGAGGCTCTTCTCCATCCGCCTGCCCTCCCCAGGTCCCCGCCGGCTGCGGAGATGGGGTTCTGGGTGGTCCATTCCTACCACCCACCCTCCCGGAGAGCCTCAGCGCTCTGCCTGTGTCCAACAGCCTCCCTGTCCAGTAACCCCTCTGCCCCCATCTGTCTAGCCCACTCTGGACCAGTGCGGCCTCCTGGGCTAGTTCCCACTGCCCTGGGAGAGGCACTCCGGGGGCACCCGTCTGCCTGCACCCCAGAAGCAAAAGATAGCGCCCGCCCAGTCCACACGCGATAGCATCTCACCTCCCAGGCTCCTCACATGGGCCGCTTCCCACGCTTGCTGAACAAAGTGAGGGGAAGCCCTGCCCTCCCAGCCCCCATCCCTCAAAATAAATATTTGCCTTGGTACCGCCACTGGAGACTTCACAGGGCACACGCCCCTCTCTCTCCAGCCCCGGGGTCCTTACATGCTTCCTGGGTTGAGTGTGGCCTTTTTTGGGGGGGAGGGGTGGGGGCGGGGGTGCAGGGCAGCTCCCAGGACAAAGTCAGAAGAACAAAGAAAACAACCCCTTGAGAGTAACAGAGAGCTGGCAACACTTAGCTTTCTTTTCCTTTTGTGTCTCCACATAATTGCCACAAACAGCAGAGACTGAAGAGTGCTAATATGTAACCACTCAGACCCCAGATCAGTTTGAACCCAGAGTCGCAGAAGGCGTTTCCCTTTAGATAGCAACATGGACAGGCGGGCACCCAGGTGTGAGATGGACTCCGGGGGTAGGAGGGGCGGTCTGGACTCAGCCAAGAGAGCCCCCACTGACCACTGAGGTCAAGCAAGAGCCAGGGAGAGCCGCGGGGACCCCGGGGGTTGCTCCGCATTTTCAAGGAAACTATTTCCTGCTGAAGGGTTGCACCCTCACTGCTTCATGTATAAAGCTGCAATTATTCCACTAACCAGGAATGAAGAGCCCATAGACATCCCTAAGTCTAAAATCTAACGTCTGAGACAGTGCTGGAAACGCATCAGGCACTTGACTGTTTCTGGACAAACAGCTGGAAAGAAGGCGAGGGAGGGAGGCAGGCAGGAGGCAGCCTCCATCCTAAGGGTCTGCGGTGTAAACCCTGAACAGCAAAGGAAAGGTCCCTCCAGACAGGGCCGCCGACAGAGTGGGTTTGGGAGCAGCTTCGCTGACCTGGGGGAAGAGCTAACAGGACACTAACCACCGCCTCACCAACAGAACAGGGACACCAGAGGTGTCCTATATTAGGTGTCCTACTAGGCAGGCCTATTCCCACGGCTCCGAACAGGAAACCACCCAAATGCCCGTCGCTGGGACAGCAGGTGAGCAAGCAGAAGCAGCCACCTCCAGCCACACACAACACAGAGGAGTCTTGCCCTGCGCTGGCCAACTTCGCTGTTCTGATCTGGATGTGGGACGTACCCACGTGGTCAGTTTGTGAGAACACCCTCCCTTAGGACCTGGGCATCCTTCTAGATCTACGTTCTATGCCCCCCCCAAAAAAAGAGTCCCAAAAAGTGTCTAAAGTGGTCTCAATACCTCCAACCCCCAAACTCCTAACGGTACAATAATATACAGAAAATTGGAGATCCAGGCTTGACGGTCCAAAGTAAAACTGAAACAACTGTTTGTCTGTCTGAGACCAGGTTCACCAGCCTGAACTAACAGGTGTCGGGACAGGAGACCGAGGCACTGCTCACGGCAGCACCCGGATCCACAGAAACCGTAGCGAAGGGCGGGGCGGGCAGGCGGGCTGGCCCACGGAAGTGCCCTCCCTGGAAAATGGGCCAATCGTCCCCTCCAGACAAGGATCCCTGGAAACACAAACAGCAGAATGTCAGCCCACTCCACTCTCTCCAGACCCACTTCCATTTATCTCATTACAAAAGCGTGCCCGTAGTCACCGCATCTATAACATATAACAACATATAACATATAACATATAACTCTTGCTGCCTCAGCAGTCACGTGGAGAAGGTGAAGGAATAAACTCAGGAAGTGAAGGGGTGCCTTGCTTTGCTGCAGGCACTCATGCAAAAAATTTTTTCTAACTCCTTCAAGTATCCTCAGTAGACCTGGTATAGCATGTCCATATTAACTAAAAACGCATTGAATTAAGGCTAAACCCACTTCCTAAAAGATCCTGTTACCCTCTTTAAGACTATTATGAGAATCTGTTAACAGGAGCTTTGTGTGCTAAGCTGGAAAGCAACATGGTTCTATTTGCAAGAACCTGCTGGATGTTGATATTTCTAAGACCAAACATAAATCGTTTGTGAACATGGCCGGTAATTATTTGGAATTCTTCTCCCAGAACCATGAAAAGTGTTTCCCACCCTTTCAAAAAAAATAAAAGGCAGCTTCGAAGCACGATGCTAATGACAAGCAGACATCGTGAGCGGTTGTTAGGATCACACAGTTGCTTGTGTAGAAACACTGCACAAATACTCCAACACTGCAGCCCAAAAAAAGACAATCCGAATCAAACAGCGAGAAGAGTGTGAAAATTGCAAATGAGCCCCTGGTTAAACAAACACACCAATCTGTTCCCAGAGAGCTCAGGGTGGCCACCTGTTGGGGCTGGTGGCAAGTTCTGATTACCAGTGGGAGAGACAAAATGGGAGTGATGACAGCCACCCCCCGCAGCTCGGGCCCTGGGCCCCACCCTCCAGCCTATATTTAGTCTGCTCTTTATGGAAAATGTCCCAACCTCGCACACAGACAGCTATTTGGCTGGTCACTAAAAGGGTCCATTAACAGACCTCTTCTGCTGGCACTGGTATCTTCTCTCCTTCCCTCCTTAGCTCCCAGGTGCAAGTAAGCCCCTCCTGGCTTGGGTCAGTCATGGGCATAGGCACAGGGCAGGGACGGGACCCACCACAATGCCAGCCCTGCCCCTGGACAGGTCATCCCTGCAGCCCCCTGTGCAGGCCTCCCACACCACAAAACAGGAGAGGGAAAGTGCCCCCTTGGCCCTCCCGGAAGGACATGGCACGGAGGAGGCCCGGTGCTCAGACCCCCAGGACAATCACAGATGCTGCAGAGATTAGAGACAAACATCTGCAGGGTGCGTGTTCCTTCTCGGAGCAAGGTACTTAACAGAGCGAAGGAATTACGAGGCTAAGCACCCGATCAGAGCCCCGAACCCTGGATTTTAAAAATAACTAAGCCTGATCGGCTTTGCCAAACTCAATCACTTAGGCCTCAAAGAATCCGGAGTGTTGGGCCGGGGGTGGGGGGCAGGGGACAGGGGTTTGCTTGAACGCTGAGAAACAAGAGATGGGACCAAATCAGTAGTTAAAACCAGCCCTAGTGAGACTCACCAACGATAAACACCTGCAGGGCACACAGGGAAAAAAAGGATGCAGAATAAGGGATTTCAGTCTTAACAAAATAAAAAGCCAGCTTTGGACAAAAAAGACAGGAGGCAGTAAACAGGGCTCCAGGCTCTGCAGTGGAGGCTGCAGCTCCCTCCTGAGTCACTTCCTCCAGGGCCCCCAACAGCCCTCTTAAGCTGCTAATAACAGATCGCTCTCCTTTTTAGGGAAACGCCCTTTTAGCAGCAAAAGAACAAACACAAGGATGTTTCACCTGCCAAATTATCATAACAAGTGAATACGGAAGAACCTCACTGAAACATACAGGAGATTTCCCTAAAAATCCACCATCGCAAGACAGGAAGGGGAAGTCCAGGGAACCCCAGACGGGACTTCTGGAATACCATCCCTGAGGGACTGAGGAGTGTGTGGTTTAGTCGCCAAGTCGTTTCCAACTTCTTGGAACCCACCAGGCTCCTCTGTCCATGGAATTCTCCAGGCAAGAATACTGGGGTGGGTTGCCATGCCCTCCTCCAGGGGATCTTCCAGGAATCGGACCCAAGTCGCTTCTGTCCCCTGCACTGCAGGTGGATTCTTTACCATAAGCCAAAGGGGAAGGCCCGCCCTTGGCAATGCCCATCCTCCACCCACCACGTTCCTTGCAGGGCACTTACGATCAGCATCATCATGGAGGTGAAGTGAACATGGACTTGAACCCATTCAAACCTGGGCTTCAATCCTCCTCCACTGTGTTTAAGCTGAGTCACCAGAGGTAATGGCCAGGGCTGCTGGCCCCCACCGGTCCCCCACAGGGGAGGATGAGAGGACACCCCCTCCACTGATTGAGAGCGACACTCAGGGAAGGTGCCCAGTCCACCCCTGGACTGCCCTCCCCTCCTTGACCATGCTTCTCAAAGTGCGGTCCCCGGACCGGCAAGCCAGCATCCTCTGGAAACTTGTCAACAGCACGCTCTCTGGCCTGATCCAAACCTACAGAAGTAGCAACTCTGCTTTCCCAAGCCCTCCATGTGATTTGACTGCACACTGAACTTCAAGAATCAAGACTCTCAATGTTCCATTGAAGATACCACACCGACAGCCACCCAGACCTGCCACTCATTCGTCCCTATCAATAACACAGACTCTGCACCTGAAATTCACTTACACCGGCAGAAAAAGCACCACCCTTCTGCAGACAGCTGGGCTGAAAAAGTTGTCAGGCTTCAGCAAGCAAATCTTTCTCTTCCCCTACATGCACTAGAAAAACAACTCATTGCTACCCAAACAGCACACCCAGGTTAACCACCACTGCCTGACCCCAAAGCACCCCAGTCCAAGCATCTGTGCTCTCGTGACAAGTTTCAGAATACCCTCTCTGCACGATCAACACGGGTCAGATCACCAGTGAGGAGGAAGAGGACCCAAAAGCCAGAAAAAACGTGAGTCCCTCCAGCAACTCACACCCTCGACAATTCCTGGGCGTCCTCCAAGGGCCAGACACAACACACAGCATTGCTGAGGAGATAAAAACGTGCATGACTTGATTTCCTCAAAGAGCCCCCGGTCCTCAGGCTGGACTGGAGTAAGGAGATGAGCTTTGTGCAGGGAGCTGGGACAGAGAGCCTGGGCGAGGCCGGGAACACGCTGACCCCAGCCAGGTGGAAAGGACGCCTGGATTCTGGAAGGGTCAGAAGCCATTAAGGTATGAAATTTAACTCGGAAGGGACAAATAGCCACTTGAGAATTAATTTTAAGGAGGAGACTGTGATACTCATATCAATAACTAGAAGTCCCCATGGTTACAACTTTGATGAAGCCTGAAATATTATGAATACAGTCAATAGTGTCGAAGAAGAATTATGCTCACCTAACGGCAGGGAGAAGGTATTTGTTCCCTAATCCTGCAACAACCAGATTAAATAAATTTCCATAGGAAAACAGGCTCTTACAACGGTTTTGCTAAGGTAAGCAACTTCACAGAGAACATAAGACCTCCAGCCATTGGCAGCATCCGCAAACCCTTCTTCTCTTGGATAAGGTCGGTTGAGGGGGGCACAGGCTCGAATGGTTTGTACATTCAACTTGTAGGAACTGTGAGTAATCAGGAGTCCCATCACTCGCTCAGAAAGGGCTGGAGAGTCAGCCCTGAGGATAACCAGCCCTGCTCATCTCTTTCGAGCAAGTTTCCTATCCTTTCTGGCTCAAAGTAGAGTGAAAGTCGCTCAGTCATGTCCGACTCTTTGCAACCCCATGGACTATACAGTCCGTGGAATTCTCCAGGCCAGAATACTGGAGTGGGTAGCCTTTCCCTTCTCCAGGGGGATCTTCCCAACCCAGGGATCAAAGCCAGGTCTCCCATATTGCAGGCAGATTCTTTACCAACTGAGCTATGAGGGAAGCCCTCTGGGCCTCAAAGGAGGCATCGATGTCACGGGATCATCACAAGATGGATGGAGATACGCAGGTCAAGCACTTAGCTCTCTGCTGTACACGATGCTGAATGGAGCGGCTGTACCACGAGAGGAAGGAGGGCCCCTGTCCCATCTTCCCAGGTCCCCCACATGCCGGAGCTCCGCCCTTGAATGCCCCCCGTGAGTGCCCTGACCCGGCATGCCAGGCACCGTTCTCCTTTTGAACACCGGGACTTCTCCAAACCCTCAGAGGAAGCCACACAAACCACCAACGGGGCCAGCAGGGCACTCGGTTCCCCCTGAGCTGCTGCCTGGTGGGCGTGGAGACACGAGACCAGTTAGGGGCTCAGCCCCGGCTGAATACGCTGGCTGGGTTGTCATCCGCATCGCTGTTCCGCTGCTGGCAAGCTGAATTACAATGTGCAATTGCTAATAGAGGCTTTACCCATGCAAGAAGAGCAAGCTTTTTTATCTAACAAGAAAGGCAGCTGATGCGTTTACCTCAACCCCATCAACTCCAGATGGGCTTTTTAAAGAAGAACCAGAGTGGGGACCCTAGGCAGGATGCTCACCCTGGAGACAGCTGGCCCCGGCTCGCTTCCAGGCATGGAGGACACCTGCGGTGCCAGCCACACCTCTGGGGGACACCCCAGAAAACTGATGGGGTAAATCTGAAAACAATGGGCAATGCCTCCTTAAGACTCCAGATCCCGGAGGGGAAAAAATAGACCTCTGTCTCAAGCAAATATTTGAAAAAACACTTTCTTCTTTTTTGGCAAGTAAATGGCAACTCACTCCAGTATTCCTGCCTAGAGAATCCCAGGGACAGAGGAGCCTGGTGAGCTGCCATCTATGGGGTCGTACAGAGTCGGACACGACTGAAGTGACTTAGCAGCAGCAATGTTTCAAAACAAGACTAAGCATTAAATCACGCTTCCGTGCCTTCAAACAGGGTCACAGACCCGACTCAGGGTTGGGATTCTTGGCGAGCCCTTTCAACTAAAATATATACAATTTGGTCCATCATTAAGAGATTTTCCAATCCAGACTCTCTGGGAATCACTTTGAAAACAAGCACGAGCCGAAACTTCCTTCCCTTCGACAAGCCCGCTCCTCTCTTCCACAGCAAAAATGCTTCAAGATGCCAGAAAACAGGAAACGTTTCTGTAAATTATGACACAATCAAATGCTGGAATATTACGCCAAGGTGAAAAACCGTTATCCTCAAAATTTTTCATAACATGGAAAAGTGCTCACATTGCACCAACAAGTAGCTTTGTAAGTCTGATTCCAATTCTGTGCATATACACACAGACACAGAAAATAAAGCCTGGCTGGATATCCTCTAAAATGCAGACAATCTTCCCTGTTCGTTGGGAGAAGCGATTCTTAAAACAATTGACTATGACGCGCACAGACTTTAAAATTCCGAGGAGGTGTACATTTTGCCACGGTACCGCCCTCGCCTGGCAGGTTCACAGGCAGGGGCAGATATGTGCATGCTCCTCAGGGCTACTGGGATGCTCCGGAGCGCACGCTCGGTTATGGCATGGAGCTGTGACAAACGCGTCTACAGTTTGCGTACCCCAGGGCCATGCTCCCCCATCTGGGGTGAGGGAAGAACCCAATAACCCATGCCCTACTCAACTGCACCAAACTGCTTCTTCGTACTTCTCACATCACAGGAAAAATGTTGTCCTGCCACAATTGAGCAATCTTCTCGGCTTCCAAAATATCAAGGGCGCAGATATAAATCACAACTGCATCTTCAAGCTGGCACAGAGTGGGGGAACAGTTCATTATAACAACGAATTTCATTAGGAGCAGCAGAAGGTGGCCGGGGAGTGGGGGAAGCCTGCACACCTGGGTTCCAAGGATCCTTTGGTTCAGACTCACCTCTGACCTCAGTCAAATGCTCAGGAGGTCATTAACCTTCCCTGAAGCTCCATCCTCTAGAAAATGAATCTGGCCCACATTCTCCCCCAAGGTCGGGACCGCCACACAATGAGCTTATGAATATAAGAGCATCCTTGCTAAAGTTCTTCTATACAAATGAAAGGTGCAATCATTGTTAATAACGCAAAGAAGGGACGCATATCTGAATGATTCTTCGAGTCTCATTAAATAAACCACAGCCCTGACACAACACAGACATTCCTTTTTTTTTTTTAACAGAAAAAATAATAGCCTTGTCAAAGTCCCAAGCAGGATTCATCACTGATTCTGAGTCTCATCAACAAACGACAAGGCTTCCGGCCAAGAAGGAGCCTAAAAATCTCAGCGCGTACAGGCAGACAGACACTGAGCTACCAGAAACCATAATTAAGGAACCACACAGGTTTTTGTTTTTGTTTTTTCCAAAAAAGAAGAATGAAACCACATCCTCTTGCTAGAAAGTCAAACTGCTGCGTGGGGAGCGCCTGAGACCCCAGAGCTGGACTTCAAGAAGGACGCTCTGATGAGGTCTTTGCACGGAGACTAGGCGCTCTCGGCCAGGTACATCCAAAGCTCAGCACCAGCTTTCTAAGAGTTTCATCAGACTCCCGTGGATGCTGCCAGGAGAGAGAGAGGAGCAGGGGGCCTTTCACGTGAGTGTCCACCGTGCCGGAGCCCAGACCCTGGAGGCATGTTCCTGCCAGCTCGCCCAGCATCAGCGGCCCTGCGCTGGACCCCCGGGCCTCCCACAAGTCCTGCCAGAGGCACACAGGAGCCTCTGCCTCTCGAGGAATCTGGAAGCATCTTAAATGGCCAGCGGGGCGGCAGGTGCTCTGACAGCCAGGCCTGCAGAAGGCTGGAGCACCATCCAGATCCTTCCTGGAATTAGCAAGTCCCCTATGGAGACAGGACGCCAATCGGGCAGCCGAGCTGGGACGCGGTTCAAGTCTGTGGGGCTGCCAGATGCCAAGGGCATCGACACCACCTTCTCCATCTAACCGGCCAGGCATCAAGCCCAGCCACTCTGGGTTGAGCCATGCAGGCTGCACAGCACCCAGGCAAAGCTCCCCCCGCCCCGAGGCCAATACCCCCTGCTTACAGATGGACCAGAGCTGGGCGATGCCTAAGCTGGGCTTCGGACACACTCCTGGCCAGGCCTCAGAACATCCTCAGTATTCCCCAACAGCGGCAAGAAGAACTCTTACTTGGGACTATTTTATATTACGGACAACTCACCCTTCAGACCTTTTACCATCACTGGCCAACAGCAAGGAGAGGGGGAAGCAAGGGGACAAGCTGGAAGCTCAGTAGCAGAGAAATAAGAACCACGGGGATCCAGAGAAAACACTGGCCCCGGAGAGGCTCCGCGGCACCTCTCCTGAGGACCTCTGCCTCACCCGGCTTGCAGGAAGGGTGAGTGGCATCCCAGTGCCAGGGGTGTGAAAGTGACACCCCCCAGGGAGCGTTCTTCTGATCTGATGCAGGATGTCGGTAGAAAACACTGTAGAGGAAACCAGCCTCTGCGCAGGAGCAGGTGGGTCGGACCTGCGGTGCTGTCCGTACCCGGGGCTGGTTCTCCGCTGGGGCTAAGTTCCGTTGCCTCCACTGTGCCCCCGAAATGGGCAAACACACCAAAGGGGTTGGCCCTACCCTGCGGAGGAGACCCGCCAGCCAGAGCCTCGCCCCCAGCAGCAGCACTTCTCCAAAGACCTCTTCAAGTCCAGCAAGACGCTCGGCCCCGGCCCAGTAACCTGTCACACGGTCCGGGGGCGCCAACCGCTCCGGCCGCTCCGGGGGCTTATGGCTGGGCCGGTTAACTCGTGTGGCCCAGGACGCGGCCGCACAGAGTCACTTTCTCAGCGGAGACTCTACAGCCCATTAGCACGTTATCGCCGGCGATCCATCTCTGGCCGCGAGCTCGCCGGCCCTCTTGGCCTCCCCCTCCGCTCTCGCCCGGCCTTGCCGGGTGAGAAGCACCGCAGTGCCCACTCGGCGGGGCAGCCGCGTGCCATGGCCCGGCGCGTGTGTACACACGCACGCATACACACGCTCGCGCGCGCGCGCGCCCGCCCTCCAGAAGCCCCGCGGCGGCCCGGCCCTCACCTTCGATGGCGATGACGTGCTCCCGGATTTGGTTCTGCAGCACCGGCTCCTCCACGCGCTCCAGCAGCTCGTAGATGGAGTAGATGTTGGGGTGGACCGACTCGAAGCGCTGGATCTCGGCCCGGATGGCAGCCGAGTTGGCCAGCTGCTGCTGGTAGTTCATGGTGCAGGCGCCGCGCCCGGAGCCGCGCGCCCCCCGCCGCCGCAGCCGCCCCGCGCCCCGGGGCCCGCGGGCCGCCGAGCCCCGGGCGCCGCAGCCCCCGGGGAGCCGGGCCCGCCGGGCGGCGGGCGGAGGAGGCGCGAGAAGAAAGGAGCGGGCGGAGCAGGCGCGGGGCCGGCCCGCCGACTCAGTTCATGGCCGGGACGCGCGCCCGGCGGGCGGGCGAGCGAGCGGGCCCCGGCGCCCCGGGTCAGCGGGCCCCCATGGAGCGCGCCGCGGCGGGCGCGGCCGGCCCCCGGAGGACGCTCGATCGGGCGCCTTCCTGTGCCGCAGTAGCCTTCCACCCCTAGGCGCTGCCCCGCCGAGCAGCCATTAAAGCCCAGGCGGCCGCCGCGCTCCGAGCGCCGGGGCCGAGGGCCGGCCCGGGGGCAGTGGCCGCTCCGCTCGGGGCGCCCCGGCCGCGGCGTAAGTCCGCGCGCTGCGTCCTGCGCCGCCCGGCGCGCCGGGGCCGCCCGCGCCGAGCCCGCCGTGCGCCGCCCGCCGAGCCGGGACCGAGCCGCAGGCGCCGTGCAAGCCGCGGAGCCCGCTCCGAGCGCCGCCCGCCGCCTGCCCGGTCAGCCCCCTCCCTGGCACGCAGGGCTCCGGCCCACGTCGGCCCCGCCCCCGCCCGCGCCCGCGCCCGCGCCCCGCCCGCCCGCGCGCCCGCCGCCGCTGCGTCCTCCGCGGCGCTTCCCAGCGCGCCGGATCCCGGGGAATTGCGCCAGGCCCCGCCCCGCGCCTGCCTCTGGGCTTCCTGGGACTTGTAGTCTGCGCTGCGTCGGGGCCCCGCCGGGACCGCGGGGAGGTGGCGCGCAAGACGCCCCCGGGTCGACGCGCGGCCGGGGCCCGGGGCGAGGGGCAGGGCTCTCCGACTCGGGGACCCGCGCGCGGCCCCGGCTCCCGCCCCGGGTCCCGGCGCGCGTCCCGGTGCCTCGGCACCCGGGAGGCGGTGCGCGAACCCTCCCGCGTTTTTGTTTGTCTCTAACTGCCTGGCTGGAGGAGCCTCTGCAGCTCGCCGTGGCCCCCGACCGCGCTTTGTTACCTCGCCTCCCCCCACCTCCATTTTTAAACTTTCTGTCTCCTTTTGCGAAAGTGACACGAGTGCTTTCTCCGTAATCAACTTAAATTTCTTTCCGAAGGCTAAGAGCCTCCTTAGCCGTGACGGCGCGGGCATTCACACTCCACGAGTGTACTTTGGACCGGCACGCGGCGAGGTGCGGTGACAACACCAAGGAGGGTCTCTAGGCGTCCTTTTTCTTTAAAAAAAAAAAAAAAATTTTTTTTTAAATTGAGATGTAAGTCTGAAACTGCAGCCTGCTCTGCGTGGGTCCCCAGGCTACGCACCCACCCCAGTCCCCGCGTCAATTCGTCACGGTGGCGGGATCCCTGGGGCTGGGGCGGACCGAATTGCTGCAGGGGCCCCAGCGCGCAGGGGGGCTAATCCCAAAGCTTTGCCGCAAACCGGATTGTTGCAGACGTGCTGAGCTCCGGGGCCAGGTTTGTGCGCACCTACAGGCCTGGTCCCTGCCCCCACCCCTCCAAGTGGCCTTTTGGAAACAGGACTCTGCTGCCCGGCATCCCTGATGAAGCCCACTGAACCTTCACCTGGTTCAGCTGCAGCCTGTGTGGCTTCCGCACGCTGGTATCCAGCATCCTTGAGTTACACTCTGGGCTCACAATTCCCCCAGACGAATGTGCCGTCTCCCTTCAGCACTCGAAGCCTTTGCTCACCCCCTGCTCCCTCACCCCAATCCCTCTGGGCTACCTGGCGCACTGAGGCACAGTTCATGGCTCCCTCCGTGGTCCGCCTCTGGCTAACCTCGCATCCTCAGTAAAGCACATGCGGATAGTGTGGCTTCCTCTTTCTTAACCTTTCAGCAGTCGGTGAGCCCTCCTCTCCTTGAACCCCTCTTCTCCTGGCTGCTGGGACAACGTGTTCACCAGACTTTCCTACTATCTTCCTGGCTTGTCAACCCTCTTACTCTCTTAAATACAGAGAGCCACTGAGTCTCTGGGTCTCTTCTCTTTTCTGTATGCAGGGATTTCTATCTTTGGTCTTTGAATGCCCTATACAGGTTCAGTTCGGTTCAGCCGCTCAGTCGTGTCCAACTCTTTGCCACCCCATGGACTGCAGCTCGCAAAGCCTCCCTGTCCATTACCAACTCCCTGAGTTTACTCAAATTCATGTCCATCGAGTCGGTGATGCCATCCAACCATCTCATCTTCTGTTGTCATCCCCTTCTCCCGTCTTCAATCTTTCCCAGCATAAGGGTCTTACACAGGTTAGTGAACCTCAAATTCATATCCAACTGTCTCTTCAATATCTGTGGGATGCTTGCTGACAATGTCAGTCAGACTTGTCTCAAGCTGATCTCTTGCTGTGCCTGTCCCCTGCTCCTCCTGAAATCTTCTCCATCCTAGTTATGGATGGCTCGGACGGTAAAACGTCTGCCTGCAATGCAGGGGACCCTGGCTTGATACCTGGGTGGGGAAGATCCCCTGGAGAAGGAAATGGCAACCCACTCCAGTACTCTTACCTGGAAAATTCCATGAACAGAGGAACCTGGTAGGCTACAATCCATGGGGTCGCAAAGAGTCGGACACAACTGAGCGACTTCACTTTCACTTTTCAGGCCTCCTTTTGCTGGGGCTGACCACCTGGTACTATCCTTGGTGCCTCTCTTTCCCACATTCCAAATAGCGTCAGCTCGACCTCCCAAGACCTAGAATCTCCAGCTTCTCACCACCCCACTGCCCCTACCCTGCTGAACCTGCGGTCTTCTTGCCTCTGGGCTATTGCTAGGAAATGAATCTAGCAGTTTGTCTCCTTGCTTCTTACTTGTACCTTATTGTTTATTCTCCAGAAGGCAGACCTGGTGACCTTTATAAAACCCAAGTTAGGTCATGTTAAGCCTCTGCTCAGAACCCTCCTGTAATTCCTGTCCCACTCAGAGTAAAATCCAGCTCCTTCCTCTGGTCCACTCGTTGTTCAGTCACTAAGTCATGTCTGCCTCTTTGTGACCCCATGGACTGTATAGCCTGCCAGGCTCCTCTATCCATGGAATTTTCCAGGCAATAATACTTGAGTGGGTTGCCACTTCCTACTCCAGGGGATCTTCCCGATGCACGGATCAAACTTGAGTCTCCTTCATTGGCAGTTTCATTCTTTACCACTGGCGCCACGTGGGACACCTCCTCTGATAACCTGTCTAAAAGGGCATCCTTCTTCCCCAGCAATCCATGTCTTCCTTCCCTGATATGGCAGGAAAAATAATGGCCCCCAAAGATGACCACATCCTAATCTCTGAAAGGTGTAAATACGTTATCTTACATGGCTTTGCAGATGGGATGAAATTAATGATGTTGAAATGAGATTATTCTGGGCCCAATATAATCACAAGGGACCTTATAAGAGGGGAGGCATCGGGGTCAGAGTTAGAGGAGGAGCTAGGAAGACAGATGCATGTTTGAGAGAGAGAGAGAAGTTGGAGGATGCTCTACTTCTGACCTTGAAGATAGAATGAAGTAGTCATGAGCCATAACACAGGTGACCTCTGGAAGTTGCAAAAGGCAAGAAAATGAATTCTCCTAATGGTTCCCCTGCTATTGCTCAGTCGGGAAAGAAACTGCCTGCAATGCAGGAGACCCAGGTTCATTTCCTGGGTGAGGAAGATCCCCTGGAGGAGGAAATGGCAACCCACTCCAGTCTTCTTGCCTGGAGAATCCCATGGACAGAGGAGCCTGGCGGGCTACAGTCCAGGGGGTCGCAGAGTTGGACATGACTTAGGGACTAAACCACCCCCAATGGTTCCAGAAGGAACCCAGTCCTGTCAACTCATTTCTGACATATTACCTCCAGAATGATAAAATAATAAACTTGTGTTGTTTACACCACCCATTTTGTGCTAATCTTTTACAGCAACTATAGGAAGTTAATACACTTGCTTAGTTTCGGTATGGACCTAACAGAAGCAGAAGATATTAAGAAGAGGTGGCAAGAATACACAGAGGAACTGTACAAAAGGGATCTTCATGACCCAGATGATCACGATGGTGTGGTCACTCACCTAGAGCAAGACATCCTGGAATGTGAAGTCAAGTGGGCCTTAGGAAGCATTACTATGAACTAAGTTAGTGAAGGTGATGGAATTCCAGTTGAGCTATTTCAAATCCTGAAAGATGATGCTGTGAAAGTGCTGCACTCAATATGCCAGCAAATTTGGAAAACTTAGCAGTGGCCACAGGACTGAAAAAATCAGTTTTCACTCCAATCCCAAAGAAAGGCAATGTCAAAGAATGCTCAAACTACTGCACAATTGCACTCATCTTGCACGCTAATAAAGTAATGCTCAAAATTCTCCAAGCCAGGCTTCAGCAATATGTGAACTGTGAACTTCCAGATATTCAAGCTGGTTTTAGGAAAGGCAGAGGAACCAGAGATCAAATTGCAAACATCCGCTGGATCATCAAAAAAGCAAGAGAGTTCCAGAAAAACAACTACTTCTGCTTTATTGACTATGCAAAGCCTTTTACTGTATGGATCATAATAAACTGTGGAAAATTCTTCAAGAGATGGGAATACCAGACCACCTGACCTGCCTCTTGAGAAATCTGTATGCAGGTCAAGAAGCGACAGTTAGAACTAGACATGGAACAACAGACTGGTTCCAAATAGGAAAAGGAGTATGTCAAGGCTGTATATTGTCACCCTGCTTATTCAACTTATATGCAGAGTACATCATGAGAAATGCCAGGCTGAATGAAGCCCAAGCTGGAATCAGGATTGCCGGGAGAAATATCAATAACCTCAGATATGCAGATGACACCACCCTTATGGCAGAAAGTGAAGAAGAACTAAAGAGTATCTTGATGAAAGTGACAGAGGAGAGTGAAAAAGTTGGCTTAAAGCTCAACATTCAGAAAACTAAGATCGTGGCATCTGGTCCCATCACTTGATGGCAAATAGATGGGGAAACAGTGGAAACAATAACAGACTATTTAGGGGGGCTCGAAAATCACTGCAGATGGTGACTACAGCCATGAAATGAAAAGATGCTGATTCCTTGGCAATAAAGTTATGACCAACCTAGATAGCACATTAAAAAGCAGAGGCATTACTTTGCCGACAAAGGTTCATCTAGTTAAAGCTATGATTTTTCCAGTAGTCATGTAGGGATGTGAGAGTTGGACTATAAGGAAAGCTGAGCACTGAAGAATTGAGGATTTTGAACTGTGGTATTGGAGAAGACTCTTGAGAGTCCCTTGGACAGCAAGGAGATCAAACCAGTCCATCCTAGAGGAAATCAGTCCTGAGTGTCCATTGGAAGGACTGATGTTGAAGCTGAAACTCCAATCCTTTGGTTACCTGATGCGACGAGCTGACTCATTTGAAGAGACCCTGATGCTGGGAAAGATTGAGGGCAGGAGGAGAAGGGGACAACAGAGGATGAGATGGTTGGATGGCATCATCGACTCAATGGACATGGGTTTGAGCAAGCTCTGGGAGTTGGTGATGGACAGGGAGGCCTGGCATGCTGCAGTCCATGGGGTCACAAAGAGTCGGACACTGCTGAGCGACTGAACTGAACTGAACTGAACTAAATTTCTTTCTTAATGCTTATCCCATTCTGATACAGTACATACTTTCTTTATTTCTTGTGGGTGTATTCTGTGTTCCTCACTAGAACATAAACTCTATGTGGGCCAGCATTCCTATCTGCTTTGTTCCTCGTTCTATCTCGAGCACCACCTTGAAGTGCCTGACACATGGTGGGTGCAGAATAAGTGCTTATCAGATTAATGGCTTCCCCCGTCAGTTTGTAATTTCCATGAAGACCAGGACCATTTCCCTTCTGCATAGTCCTGGAATATTTATTCATGAATATTCAACAAGTTAACCAATAAGCAACCACCTCTTCTACTGCAAACGTTCACTTCTCATCATACTGGGCACATAGTAGATGTTCTATAAATATTAGCTGAATTTAAATGAAAGTTAGGGGACTTCCTCTGTGGTCCAGTGGCCAGGATTCCACAATCCCAAGGCAGGGGGCCCGGGTTCCATCCCTGGCCAGGGAACTAGATCCCACGTGCCATACATAACTGGGAGTTCACATGCTACAGCTAGAGATCCCACACGTCGCAACAAAGGTCCCGCAGGCCTCAACTAAGACCTGACACAGCCAAATAAATAATTTGTAAACAGAAACCCTGGGAGATGCTAAATGATTCTTGTTGTAAGCCACTAAATTTGGGAGTGACTTGTTCTACAGGAATAGACACTAATGGAGAGGGAATGTTGGAACCTGTGACAATGTATGCAAATCATGATATATGTGAAAATACATGACATTTTTGTTTCTTGGCCCGTCTTTTGTTGAACAAACAAGAGGCCCCTTGAGAGAGACTCCGGCTCCTCCATCAGCTCTGCTTGTCATCCCAGGCAGCACTTATCCGTGCCCATGGCCCACCTTCTGAGACAGGTCATGGCTTTTCTGTTGCTGCCACCAACAACACAGATGTGTTATCCTCTCGCTCTATAGGCTGGAGGTCTGACACGGGTCTCAACAGGCTAAAATCAAGGTATCAGAGGGCGCGTTCTTTTCTGTGGGGTCTGTTTCTGGGCCTTTTCCGGCTTCTGGAGGCTGCCCGCACTCCCTGGCTCGTGGCCTCTTCCTCCATCAATGTCACAGTCAGCAAAGGTGAGTTGAATTGTTCTCACATCATATCAGTCTGACCCCCTCCTTTGCCTCCTCCCACTTCCCAGGACCTTTATGACTATATCGATCCCACCTGATAATCCAGGCTCATTTGCCAATTTCAAGATCATATGATTGGTAACCTTAGTTGCATGCAGTTCTTGATTCCCCTTTGTCATGTAGGGTAATATATCCGTAGCTTCCAGGCATTATGATATATTCTTCCTGTAGCACGTTAATAGACTCTACCACCGTTCAGTATGCGTTTGCTGTTGACCATTTGGGGTTGTCAGGTGTAACAGGAATTGCCTTTGAATCTACCTATGTGTAGCTAGCAGGGTTTTCAAAAGAAATATTGGGTTGCCAGAATCAGCCTTGGACCTACCCACCCCCACACCCTCGGTGCCAAGTAGCCTTTGAAACTCACAAGATTTGTGTAACCTAAGTCCCCTACCACTAACAAGCTCAGAATTCCCCATAGGAACCCATGGCCCCATTGCAAAGGAATGGAAAACAGAAACACAGATGAACACAATGTTCAAAGACTTCATTTCTTTTGCACTTATATTTTTAGGTTATTCACAAGGTTAAAAGAATATCTTTCTAATATGCAGAGTAAACAAGGTGAGCAGAAGTACCATTTAGTCCAAGGTCATTTAAAAGAGATTTTCATGTTTATGGGATAGCTTAAACTTAATAATGGATGATATATAGTTTTTATCAAGATTTTCAAAATCCCGCTGAAAATGCAAATGGTTCCTGTATGAAACCCAAGTTTTTTGCCTCCAACTGTCACTCAATTGGCAGTGTGGTTCTTGAGGACTCTTGGAAAGCTTGGGGCCACAGAAAGTGGGACAGGGTAAAGTTGGAGTTCAGGGTGGATGAGAGTAAATTGAAGCTGAGCCTCTAGTGTTATGCTTCCAGAAAGTGTCTTGGCTCTTCGGTGGGGCGCTGTCCCTTCTGACCTTTCTTCTCCTTGATCCTGAGACCAGTTGCTCCTTTCCTCACAGTCCCAGTCACCCTGAGTCACCAGGAAGGAATTTGCCCCAAACCAAGAGAGTTGGTGGTTGTTGTTCAGTCGCTAAGTTGTGTCTGACTCTTTGACACCATGGACTTCAGGTTCCTCTGTCTCCCACCATCTCCTGGAGTTTGCTCAAATTCATATCTATTGACTTGGTGATGTTATCTAACCATGTTTCCCAACATCAGGGGCTTCTCATCAGGTGGCCAAAGTATTGGAGCTTCAGCTTCAGAATTAATACTTCCAGTGAATATTCAGGGTTGCTTTCCTTTAGGATTGACTGGTTTGATCTCCTTGCTGTCCAAAGGCCTCTGAAGAGTCTTCTCCATCACCATCATTTGAAAGCATCAGTTCTTCAGTGCTCAGCCGTCTTTATCGTCCACCTCTCACATCTGTACATGACTACTGGAAAAACCATAGCTTTGACTATATGGACGTTTGTGGGCAAGGTGATGTCTTTGCTTTTTAATATGCTGTCTAGGGTTGTCATAGCTTTCCCTCCAAGGAGCAAGCGTCTTTTCACTTCATGGCTATAGTCACTGTCTGCAGTCAATTTGGAGCCCAATAAAACAAAATCTGTCACTGCTTCCAGTTTTTCCCTTTCTATTTGGCATGAAGTGATGGGGCCAGATGCCATGATAGTTTATGACCCTTTAAGCTGAAAATAACAACAAAAAATCACTATATTTTCTCCAATTAAGGAGTAATTGTTATTCAGAGATGTTATTCAGAGATTCTGTGAGTCACAATTCTTTGTGCTGTATCTAGTCACTCAGTCGTGTCTGACTCTTTGCGACCCCATGGACTGTAGCCCACCAGGCTCCTCAGTCCTTGGGGATTCTCCAGGCAAGAATACTGGAGTGGGTTGCCATTTCCTTCCACAGTTCTTTAAGAGGTTGCAAAACCAATCTTATCAGCAAATAGAATAGAATAAACAGTAGAGTATCAATGCCTCATAGATAGTGGGTGTGAGTATTTGTTTAAGGGAGCAATCGTTCTGTGAAATGTTTGCTGATTTGTGAAGACAGTAAGGAAGTGCTGCTTCTCAGAGGACAAAGCGAAAGTGAGAGTCACTCAGTCGTGTCCGACTCTGTGACTCCATGGATTACACAGTCCATGGAGTTCTCCAGGCCAGAATACTGGAGTAGGTAGCCTTTCCCTTCTCCAGGGCATCTTCCCAACCCAGAGACTGAACCCAGGTCTCCCACACTGCAGGCGGATTCTTAACCAGCTGACCCAAAGGGAAGCCCAAGAGTACTGGAATGGGTGGCCTATCCCTTCTCCAGCGGATCTTCCCAACCCAGGAATGGAACCCTGGTCTCCTGCATTACAGACGGACTCTTTACTAGCTGAGCCACAAAGGAAGCCCTTTCAGAGGACAAAGGTGTAAGCAAACCCCCAGCCCCACCCCTGCCTCTTGACCGCAGTTTCCACGGTGTTTCCTGTTCCAGTGCTCCTATAACAAATTACTGCAAACTTACTGGCTGAAAATAGCACGTATTTATTATCGCAGTTCTGGAAGACAGAAGCCTAAGTGGGTGTCACGGGGTAAAAGTCAAAGTGTTGGCAGGCCTGCCTGCCTTCTCAAGGCTCTGGGGCAGGGTCTGTTTCCCCGCCTTGTCTAGCATCGGGAGGCTGCCTACCGCCCTTGGCTCATGGGCCCTTCCTGCATCTTCAGAGCCCGTGTCATAGCGTCTTAGAATTTCTCTCCCACCCTCCCGCCTCCCTCTTTAAAGGAACTTGTGATTCCATTGAGCCCCCTGATGACCCAGGAGAATGTCCCCAACCCCTTATGTTAATACATCTGCAAAATCCCTTTTCCACGTAAGGTTGTGTCTTCACAGACTCCAGCATTAGAACTCAGATACTTTGCCAGGCCTCGAATCTGCCTGCCACTGACGCCAACCTTGCAATGGAAATAGACATGGGCTTTGCATATTTCACTGAACTATATCGTGGGCTGTTCCTTGGCTATATCCACATCAACAGAGATTTAGTGACCACCCTCACAACAAAAACAAAAAAACCCAGCCTCTTTGGAAAATCTAAGCACTGTGAGCTCTTCTCATGTTTACCTAAATTTAATATTCTAAAATCCATTCAATAAAATGCATAGGATTATGAAGGGAATCCAATTATATTAGAGTTTTCAAGATATTTAACAAGTTATTATTAGGAATATATGTTCTTTATTAACATATTAATTTACAAGGTGTAGCAGTCACTCTACAAGCAGAACTTTGAATTGCTGATAAACCTAAACAATATTTTAAGAAATTTATGATATTTGTGATAGGAAAATATCTGATTTTTCTCACTGACAAAGTCTCAGATATTGGTAATACTTCTGTGATTTATTATTTACATCTAAAATGGAAGAGAAGAAAATGGTAACTCACTCTAGTGTTCTTGCTTGGGAAATCCCATGGACAGAGGAGCCTGGAGGGCTGCAGTCCATGGGGTTGCAAAGAGTCAGACATGACTTAGCAACTAAACAACAATTAAAACTTAGTGAAATTAAAGATGTAAATACTTTCCCATGAGAGTTCATAGACACCCTGTTTAAGGATAGAACAAAGTGGGCAGGACAAGGTCCCCAGCCCAGGAAGAGGGTTAGGGTCTTCTAAGGCAAGTTGTCTTCTTTTTTTTTTCATTGTGGTAAAATACACATAGCATAAAATTTACCATCATAACCAGTTTCAAGTACACAATTCAGTAGTGTTAGGCATACTCACATTTTTAGTTAAGTATACTCACATTTTTAGGCATTCAACCTTCAGAACTCTTTTTGCCTTTCTAAACTGAAATAGTAAACAAATTCAACAACAACTCCCCCTCTCCCCTCCCCCCAGCTCCCGGCAAGCACCTTTCTACCCTTTGTCTCTGTGAATCTGACTACTCTAAGTGTCTCCCATAAGTGAAATCATGCAATTTTTGTCTTTTTGTGACTGGCTTATTTCATTTAGCATAATATTTTCAGTTTCAGTTCAGTCGCGTCCAACTCTTTGTGGCCCCATGGAGTGCAGCACACCAGGCCTCCCTGTCCATCACCAACTCCCAGAGCTTACTCAGACTCATGTCCATCAAGTTGGTGATGCCATCCAACCATCTCATCCTCTGTCGTCCCCTTCTCCTGCCTTCAATCTTGCCCAGCATCAGGGTCTTTTCCAATGAGTCAGTTCTTCACATCAGGTGGTCAAAGTATTGGAGTTTCAGCTTCAGCATCAGTCCTTCCAATGAATATTCAGGACTGATTTCCTTTAGGATGGACTGGTTTGATCTCCTTGATGTCCAAGGAACTCTCAAGAGTCTTCTCCAACACCACAGTTCAAAAGCATCAATTCTTCGGCACTCAGCTTTCTTTATGTTGCAATATGTGTTAGAATTTCCTTTCTTTATAAGGCAGAATGATATGCATATATATACATATGCTATATGTATATATTCCCTGGTGGCTTGGTGGTAAACAATCCACCTGCCAATGCAGTAGACCCAGGTTTGATCTCTGAGTCAGGAATATCTGCTGGAGAAGGAAATGGCAACTCACTCCAGTATACTTGCCTGGAGAATTCCATTGACTGAAGAGCCTGGTGGGCTACAGCCTATAGGGTCAACAAGAGTCAGACATGACTTAGCAACTAAACAATAAATATATTCATACATATGTGTGAACGTATATTACATTTTCTTTATGCATTCATCCACTGACTGACATTTCAGTTGCTCCCATCTTTTGGCTATAGTGAATAATGCCGCTGTGAACATGAGTGAGCAAATATCTCTTGGAGATCCTGATTTCCTATCTTCAGGGCTTATACCCAGATGTGGGGTTGTTAGACAAGGCAAGTCCTTTTCATGGTTGTCAGAGTGATACTCAACTCTACCAGGTTCAGTCTGTTTCCAGATCAGGATTCCAAGTCCTAAGATTTGTACCAGAGAAAAGCAGTTAGAAGTCTGGACTCAGGGACTTCCCTGGGGGTCCAGTGGTTAAGAAGTCTCCTTTCAAAGCAGAGGACACAAGCTTGATTCCTGGTCAGGGAACTAAGATGGGTGGTACAGCCAAAAGAAAATAAAAAATAAAAGAAATCTAGTCTCAGATTGTCACGGAATAGACACCACAGAAGAGACCCCAGAGTCCCTTTCACGCACCAATAAACTGAGGTCCCCATGGGTGAAGTCACTTCCTGCCCTACTTGTTAGAAGCGGACCCAGGAGCAGGGCTGACCCTGTCAAAGTTCCTAAGCCCTGAACTCACACAGGGTGGGCGGGGACCGGTGTGGCTGAGACCGGGCGGCCAGACCAGAAGGTGGTGCTGGCCCCAGGGCAGACACTCCAGGGCTCCCTGGAGATGCCCTTCCCCTTGCCTGCTAGGAAAACTGTCACCCAAGAGCTGTGTCCCTAGAATTTTCCCACCGAGCCAGTTGCTGTTTCTTCTCTTTTTTCCAAATGAAGATGAAAGGCAAAGAAGCCTCATTCTCCCAGCAACCCGCTCCAGCCCTCTTCTGCATGCGCCTCACAGAAAACTCTGTTCCGTGTGCATGTCAGCTCCTGGGGGTGTGAGAATGCAGGACGCCGAGCCTGGGTGTGCAGCAGGTTTTAAACTGGATGTTTCTAGAGGCACAAGCTAGAAACACACGTGTGTAAATCATTCTTCTGTGTACCTGAGTGTAAAATGCATAATAATTCTGAGCTCAAGAATTCTTCTCCCATAAAATGCAAGATTAATGTGCTTCTATACACTCTGTGAGCTGATTAAAAAGCTGGTTTTATACACATAGCTGTGGCTGATGAACAAATTAGACATTGAGAAATCAGATGAAAATGAGTAGTTTACAGACAGTTTTGAAATTACATAATCTTCTCCTGGATCATATGAAAACCAAGTAACGGATTTAGAAAGGATCTGTTCAGGCGTCTGCAAGGAGGGTTTCCGTAATGTTTACCGACTTTTGTTTTTCTCTCATCACATTTGCTGTGTATTTTCGCAAGCGTCTTTGCCCTGGTGCTTTGTGTTTGTTTGTTTTATCGATTATTTGCTACAATATCTTCAGGGGTTCTGTTAAACTTTAGGATTGAATACATTTGGCAAACTGTGACCTTTGCTGTCCCCTCTGAATATACACAAAGCAACAGCCCCTCAGAAGGACTGCTTTTCTGTTCTTCAATTTTACTTGGTTTCCAAATATAGATTCAGCTTAAATATTCATCAGCTGGCTGCTAAGTCCTTGGCTGGGCACCTGTCAACATCATCTTATTTAACCTCTTAAGATATAGCAGGGAAGTGAATGCTGTCTACCAAAGAGGCCCGAGGGTCAGACAGGAGGTAACTGTCCAAGGCCACAGCCAGACTCAACACCCAGAGTGTGAAGCCCAGTTTTCTGAATGTGAGCACATGTGCCTTCCCTTTGTCAACTAAGAAAACGCACAACATAAGAATCGCGAGTGAAGTTGTATTTGGGACAATATGAGGAGTGCTGCCCGGGAGACGGCAGCTCAGACAGCTCTGAGAGACTGCTCCAAAGAGGCAGGGGGATGGACAATATGTATGTGATTTTGGGAAGGGGGAGTCCATGCAGCCAAGCTCATATTTTTGTGGAAGGTTTCTCCTGGTCTCATGAAACTTCTCTTAGTCATGAGAAACAGTCATCACCATGAAGGATTTCAGTGCTTTTTAGATATGAGGAGCTACAAGAATTGGGCTCATAAAATCAGCTCCTGAGAAGATCTAACTACCTGAAGACAGACCTGTCCCGCCAGTTTCCTGGGGCACAGAGGGCCTCATTTCTTCTGTCCACGCTGAACTCCTTCGGGGGTGCTGGAGCTCAGCAGCTGCGGCGGCTCAGACTTAACCCTCATCGAGGCAGATGGCAAGCCCACGGCAGGCAAGCCCACGGCGAGTGCCGGTGCATGGTTGGCACCTTCTATGGCAGAAAGTGAAGAGGAGCTCAAAGGCCTCGTGATGAAAGTGAAAGTGGAGACTGAAAAAGTTGGCTTAAAGCTCAACATTCAGAAAACGCAGATCATGGCATCCGGTCCCATCACTTCATGGGAAATAGATGGGGAAACAGTGTCAGACTTTATTTTTCTGGGCTCCAAAATCACTGCAGATGGTGACTTCAGCCATAAAATTAAAACACGCTTACTCCTTGGGAGGAAAGTTATGACCAACCTAGATAGCATATTCAAAAGCAGAGACATTACTTTGCCAACAAAGGTCTGTCTAATCAAGGCTATGGTTTTTCCTGTGGTCATGTATGGATGTGAGAGTTGGACTGTGAAGAAGGCTGAGTGCCGAAGAATTGATGCTTTTGAACTGTGGTGTTGGAGAAGACTCTTGAGAGTCCTTTGGACTGCAGGGAGATCCAACCAGTCCATTCTGAAGGAGATCAGCCCTGGATTTCTTTGGAAGGAATGATGCTAAAGCTGAAACTCCAGTACTTTGGCCACCTCATGCAAAGAGTTGACTCATTGGAAAAGACTCTGATGCTGGGAGGGATTGGGGGCAGGAGGAGAAGGGGACAACAGAGGATGAGATGGCTGGATGGCATCACTGACTCGATGGACATGAGTCTGAGTGAACTCCGAGGGAGTTGGTGATGGACGGGGAGGCCTGGCATGCTGTGATTCATGGGGTCGCCAAGAGTCAGACACGACTGAGCGACTGATCTGATCTGATCTGAAGCACATCAGATCTCCCAACACGAGGGGGGAATTCCCTGGCGGTCTAGTAGTTATTACTCAGCACTTTCACTGCCTTAGCCTGGGTTCCATCCTTGGTTGGGGAACTAAGATCCTACAAGTGGTGCCGTGCTGGCAAATGAAAAAAAAAAAAAACACTAAGGGAATGTTTCATCAGTGTGATCATAGAGATCAGCCTGTTACAAAATATATCTAGGTCAACGGGCATGGTTTCCATGGAAGAGAAGAGCAGTTTCCGGCCCTAACCTCACTCTGCTCTGTTCTCACCAGACTCCATGTTTTGACATGGGTTGATGCTTTTCTTGGAGAAGGCAATGACAACCCACTCCAGTACTCTTGCCTGGAAAATCCCATGGATGGAGGAGCCTGGTAGGCTGCAGTCCATGGGGTCGCTAAGAGTCAGACAAGACTGAGCAACTTCACTTTCAATTTTCACTTTCATGCATTGGAGAAGGAAATGGCAACCCACTCCAGTGTTCTTGCCTGGAGGATCCCTTCTTGCCTGGAGGAGCCTGGTGGGCTGCCATCTATGGGGTCACACAGAGTTGGACACAACTGCTTTTCTAAGCTGTGACCTACCCAGCTCAGCATGCCACCTGACAGTCATCCCTTCCCGTGTGTCACCCTCTGCCCCCAGTGTGAGCCTGCCCTGCAGGGGAGTCATGTGCCCAGGTGGGGTCCAGGGTACCCAGCATCCCGCACGCTTGCCAGCTTTCTGCGTGAATCCCAGGAACATGAGATTGCCTTTGAAAAGCAGTGGTGGCCATGTACTCAGACTCACTTCCTCTTCTTAGGACAGTGGTCATCAAGCTGTGTTCCTTGGAGCTCCCTCAGGAAGCCTTCTTGCCAAGGGGGTGGGAAGTGAGTATGTGGGGTTCTCCCTCACCCCAAACACAGGCTCCACTTTTTAAATATGTTTTTTAATAGATAATAGGCAAGGTTCCCCATTAGATTCACTTCAGGGCAGTGGAGTTAGTTAAAATGCAAGACACATCAGTGTTTTTCTTGTTGTTCAGTTGCTAAGTCATGTCCGAGTCTTTGTGACCCCATGCACTGTAGCCCACCAGGCTTTGCTGTCCTTCACCATCTCCCAGAGTTTGCTCAAACGCATGTCCATGGATCGGTGACACCACCCAACCATCTCATCCTCTGTCATCCCCTTCTCCTCCTGCCTTCAGTCTTTCCCAGCATCAGGGTCTTTTCTAATGAGTTGGCTCTCTGCATCAGGTGGCCAAAGTATTGGAACTTCAGCTTCAGCATCAGTGCTTCCAATGAATATTCAGTTGATTTCTTTTAGGATGACTTTTTTGATGTCCTTGCTGTCCAAGGGACTTTCAAGAGTCTTATTCAGCATCACAGTTCAAAAGCATCAATTCTTCAGTGCTCAGCCTTCTTTATGATGCAACTTTCACATCCATACATGACTATTGGAAAAACCATATGTAAATGATATTTTAAAAGTCAAAAGAAGACTGGTTTGTAACATTTGGAAGTAAATAAAATCCAAATTTTGGTGTCTAAATAAAGTTTTATTAGCACAGACGTGCCCCTGGGTTTGCCCATTATCACAGACTGCTTGCTTTCACAACACAGTGTTGACTGGTCATGACAGAGACCCTAAGGTCTATAAAGTCTAAAATACTGCTGGGCCCTTTGCAGGAAGAGTGTGCTGAGCCCTGAGCAAATTTCAGAGGGTCCTGCCTAGTTTTAGAGGGGTTTCTGGAAGATATTGCCTTAACAGTAGACTTTTTTTTCCTAATTAAAAAAATTAATCATCTTATCCCATTGACCTTTCTCTTGCTTGAAGAAAATCTGAAAAAATGTTGTTTGCACAGCTGCCTTCTAGCTACCCAAATGGGTCAACAGCAGAAATTTAGTAGTAACAGAGCAGGGGAAATCCTGAGAAAACGCCAGGGAGTCCTTACTCTGGACTCCCTTGTAGCCACGGCAATTCTGTGGGCATCCTATGATTACACAATAAAGGAGTAGCACAGTGAATACAGAGCCTTTATTTTGAGGCCCATGGGACTGAGTGTGCAGGAATTTTATGAATATGCTAACAGTATTCACCAACCTCAGGCAACTCATTTCTCAGTTTCATCAGTTATATTGTACCAACCAAGTCTCTGAAGCAGTTATGTAATAATAATAAAAAAAAACTTATTGAGTATCACACAAAGCTGGGTAGAGCTTTGTTGGTGGCTTGGAAGGAGAATAATGTGGTGCTCATCAAACCAATATTCACTGAATAGTTAGTGGATGTAGTTAGTGGATGTACCTTCCTGGGCTATTCCAGGAAGGTAAAAAGAAAAGTATCTTGGAGAATCGTGAGCCAGCCCTGGTCCCTCTTCTCCACTGCAGTTCAGCTCTGCCCCAAACCTTCATCTCTTATTCAGAGAAGCAAAGCTCTGGAGGAAACTGGAAACCCCCGCCCTACAGTGCTTTGAACTTCTCTGCTCCTTCCAGTTGGATTCCTTCAGAAGCCGACTCTGAGAGGGTTCGAGGGTATGGAGTTGATTTGGGAGGTGACCTCAGGAAGCCAGGGTCCCAGGAAGCCTCAGGAGGTGGGGTTGGGAAACACGAGAAGGACGGGAAGGACCCCCGCTTCGGACGGGCTTCTGAGAAGTGTGTTGCTGGAGGCAACTGGGCCTCCATCTCCCAGGTCCTCTGGAAGAACACACAGGGGTCACCCCACAGTGGGTCTCATCTCCGACAGATACAGAAGCCCTGGTACTGGCATCCACTGATTCATTCACGAAGGACTCTCCTCTGAGGCATCAGTTCCCTGAGGTTTTGAACCTAGCACATTTCTGTAGTCCAAGAGATCTCAGGTTCCTACAGGGAAAAATCCACGTGTGGGTTTGGAAGGTGTGCCTAGGGTGTAGGGAAGGGTACCAGCTGTGGTCCCCACACCCTTCTTCCCAAGCTGTGTGCTCTGGGAAGCATGCATCCCCCAGCTCAGTTCTCTCACAAGGGTGCTATATGGCCCTGGCTGTCTGCTGCTCGAAGAGACCACACAGCTGGCCTGTCCTCTCCCCATCTCTGGGGCTACAGGATGGAGAAGAGAGTCTGATAACTGGGGGTGGGGGCTGGGGCAGAAGAAGGAGCAGAGATGAGCCTCAGTTGGCTGTGGGGGTGGGGGGACTCCTTTGCCATAGCCACCACTTTTCTGTCACCTGGAGTAAAGACTTCCTCTCCTGGGCTTCCGTTTCCTTGCTTGAAAAACATCAGATGGACCAGAGGACTATAGGTCAGTGCCTCTCAAACTTTAATGTACACACAGGTGACGTGTGTGTGTGTATTAGTCGCTCAGTCATGTCCGACTCTTTGCAACCCCACGGACTGTAGCCTGCCAGGTTCCTCTGTACATGGAGTTCTCCAGGTAAGAATACTGGAGTGGGTTGCCATTCCCTTCTCCATTATAGATCACCTGGAGTCTCATAAAACTGCAGGTCCCGATTCAGTAGATCTCAGGTAAGACCTGAGATTCTGCGCTTAGAAGGTCCAGGTGAAGCCGTTGGTCTCATCTGCGGATCTCATCTAGTGTAGTCAGCCTGTAGTGCACCTGGTTCATCAAAAATCTCTGGTTGGGCTTCCCTGGTGGCTCAGTGGTCAAGAATCTGCCTGCCAAGGCAGGGGACACGGGTTCGTGTTCCTGATCCTGGAAGATCCCACATGCCGAGGAGCGACTAAGCCCAGGCACTGCAGCCGCTGAGCCTACGCTCTGGAGCCGGAAGTCTCAACCACCGAGACCATGTGCTTCGACTCCTGGAGTCTGCGTGCTCTAGAGCCTGTGCTTTCCAACAAGAGGAGTCCCCACGATGAGAAGTCTGCACACTGCTACACAGGGTAGCCCCCTCTTGGCACAGCTAGAGAAAGCCTGTGCAGTGACGTAGACCCAGCCCAGCCAAAAATAAAAATAAATACAATTTTAAAATCTCTGGTTAACCAGGATGGTTACGGAAATGGGGTCTTTCAACTTCACAGCTGTAAATGGAAACATTTTTGTGGTTGCTGTTCTAATCCTGACAATTAAACTTCTCTCTGAAGTATTTTGGACTATAGACCTGTTTTTGGAGGCTCACGGTATTTGTAAAAACCAAAGAAGCTTCTAGAAGTTTCTTAGAAATGCATGCCAGCCCTTTGTCTTTCCCTCAGAAAGCTAACTTCTCTGGGACTCCAAAGTGCCTGCTGGGCCGTCAGCCCACTTATCACCTTCCTGGTTACTAGAGGCACACAGTCAGTGCCAGCTTCACAGGGTGACGTATCCTAAGCAGGGGGAGCTGGGTGTTCTAGCCAGTTCTTCCCCTGAGACCTGGAGTGGGACCTCATGATCCTTGGCTTCTGGCTGCAGCTCCGGGCCGGGCAGCTCACCCACCTCCACCTTGCCAGTGGACTGGACCATGGGCGGGCTCGCTCTCTGCCAAGCCACCCTTCCTGGAAGTGATGTTCAGCTTGACCAGCCCTGTGCTTGTGTTGTCCCCATGCCAGACCCCTGAGCAGCACCTCCAGATGGCTCTTAATTATGGATGAGGAAACAGAGGCTTGAAGCTGGCTTCAAGTCACCCAGAGCAGAGGGAGCAGTGGGACCAAGTGTCTGGTCCAGCGATCTATCCAGGGAGCCACTCCATCTAACTGCAAACAGAACCTGCAATACCAGTCCACGTGATTCAAACTATGGCTACTGTTAACTGCGTGACTTGGGTGAGTTCATTACTGTCGCTGGGGCCTGGTGTCCCATCTGTAAGATGGAGCCACTAAAACCCCTGCTGCTTGCTGTATTATGATTATGCTTCTGGGGACCTTAGTAGTAACACCAGCAATCTTATTAGTAACATCAGCTATTAATTCAAATTACACATATGCAATTATGTTATTCTTGGAATAGGAAATGGCAACCCACTCCAGTACTCTTGCCTGGAAAATCCTATGACAGAGGAACCTGGTGGGCTACAGTTCATGGGGTCCCAAAGAGTCGGACATGACTGAACGAAAGAGCACAACACACAGTCATAATGTTTAAGGCTCTTTTACATTTGTTTTCAAACTCAAAATACGTTGGAATTAGGTTACACGTGCCCTCTGAAATCTTGTTTCATTTTGAAGACACATACATGCATAGACTGTGCTGGGGTCAGCATAGACTGGGACCGGTCAACCAGCTAGTGTTTACTGGGTGCCTGCTCTGTGTGAGGCAGTCAGTACTCTGGAGATTTGGGACATGATGGTAAACAAAACTGAGCCACTTCCGTCTCAGCACTGTCGCTGGGGATGGAGGTAAGCAAATACTCTCTCATCACTAATTAACTCATTTCAAGTGTTGCTCCGGGGGACTTGAGATGTAGTACTCTTTATATCAGCTTCAGTGTCTTCTTTGGCCCAAGTGTCCAGGCCAGATTTCTGTTTTCCTTCCTTCCAGGTCCATGTATTGATTACCCTGGAGCCCCTGACCTTTCCTTTGACCTTGACCATCATGGGAAAGATGAGCTGAAGGTCTAGGCTCAAGGAGCAGAATCTGGTCGAGTTTTGGCAGAGGACTGGGTTCTTTGTTTGAAAGAGAGGAAGCAAATGTTTGCAGAAGAATAGTTGAAAAGCCTTGGACGGTAGAAGGTGATTTCAAGGCTCTGTGGGAAGAGAGGGGGAGAGTGAGAGGCTCAGCGATAAATAATTTGGTCTAAAATCTAGAGAAAAAATTAACATGGCTAATGGGGAAATTGCATTTGGTTTTACTGTATGACATGTTCTTTTCTTTCCACGGAAGTCCGTGAATTCCGAATTACGTGCTCGTGGGTGGGACCCGGATGTGGATTCCTTTCCTGGATGGAGGGAGTGTTGAGACTGGGTCGGGGACTATGCAGCGTCACTCAGGTTCCTGCACAGGTGCGGGTGTGTAGATGGGGTAGGAGCAGGGTTCCTGGCCTTGCGTTGTGTTCAGGTAGCCGTGTCTATCAGTTCTGGGATTAGGGGCTGAAGAACTCCTGTGGCCAAAACGATCCACACAGTGCAGCCCAGCGGTGACTGGCCAGGATATACGGAGGGTTCAGCAGGGGATGGGAGACGGTGAGGGGCACCTTTGCAGCACACTTTATCTTGCCTGCTTGTGTGGGATGTTTTATCGTGATGATGGCGCGGCAGGGTGGTGCATGGGGACTGAACTGGGCGGAGTCTGGGAAAGCTGATGTGATGTGAACTAATCTCTGTGACGCTGACTCCTCTGAGTTCAGCCCAAGCTCTTGTATCACCTGTCTCCAAGATGCTGGAGCTCTCTGGAGGCCAAAAAGTCTTTTAGAGATTCTCTAACCAAACACACTTGTCTTCATGACACTCTCCCAGGGTCCCAGGGAAGTGGGGAAGGTCCTGGTGGTGGTAGCAGATCAACCTAAGGTCTGAAAAGATTGGAGATGGGAGAACTTGAGATCGGATTGTTGTGAGTCAGGTTCAGTCTGGAGTGTAGAAAGCTCGTTCCCAATTCGCTTCAGCTGAGCTCGCACCCGATGATCGTCTATCACAAACAAAGCAGGTTGGAATCAGTTTCCAGGCTTCAGTATGGAAATCTAGCCTTCCCCGCCTCTGTTTTGTGGTCTGTCCCCAAAGCTCTGTTAAAGGTGGACAGCCCTTGGTTTCTTCTCACACATGATACTCTGGCTTTTCTCCAGAGAAAGGGCTGTTATGGTCATATATCCTCAGATGGAGCTGGGCTCAAATGGTCCAGGAACTTCCTTAGTGGGCAAGTCTGATGCGACCCCAAAATTCATATGCTGAAGCCCTAACTCCCAGTGCAACTGTATCTGTAAATAAGGCTTTTAGGAAGTTCAGGGTTAAATGAGGTCATAGGGTACAGTCCTAATCCAAAAGGATTGGTGGTCTTATAAGAGGTGGGGAGATCCTGCCCACCTCTCTCCATTGTATATGGACACAGAAAAGAAGTGACCATCATCAAGCCAAGAAAAGAGCTCTCACAAGAACTCAACCTTGCTTGCCCTGTGATCTCGGACTTTCAGCCTCTACAACCGTGAGAAGTGTTTCTGTTTTTCAAGCCACCCAGTCTATGGTATTTTATAACAGCAGCCCCATGTGAGACAGCTACTATGCTCCTGGCTTTGTAATTCCATCCCTGTCAGCAACTTACAGGCACTGAATACTGTCATATCCCACCCAGAAAGCAATGAGGCAGCACGTTGCTGAAATGTTGTGTCTTTGGTCTTGTCATTTCAGTCCTGAATATTTTTAGGAAGTAATTTAACAGGAGGGGAAAAACTGTGTACATTGAAGAGGTTCACTGGAGTAGTATCTTTCAGGTTCTGAAATCAGAAGTATACCACCATATGACCCAGCAATCCCACCACTGTGCTTGTACCCAGAGAAAACCGTGATTCCAAAGGATGTGTGCACCCGTGTCCATTGCAGCACTCTTTACCACAGCCAGGATTGGAAGCCACCCAAATGTCCATGGGCAGCCGTACGGATAAAGAAGATATGGTATGTATGTATAATACAATGGAATATTACTCAGCCATACAAAGGAACAAAACTGGGTCATTTGTAGAGACGTGGATGGACCTCGAGACTGTCATACAGAATGAAGTCAGAAAGAAAAAAACAAATATCATATATTTACACATATATGTGAAATCTAGAAACATGATATATTAACTTATTTGCAAAGCAGTAATAGAAACACAGACAAAGAACAAACATGGATACAGAGTGGGGAAGAGGCACGGGATGAATTGAGAGATTGGGACTGACTCCTATACACTGCTGCGTGTGAAATAGATAACTAATGAGAACCTACTGTAGAGCTCAGAGAACTCTACTCAGCATTCTGTAGAGACCGAAATGGGAAGGAAATCCAAAAAAGAGGGGGTTATAGGTACATGTATAGGTGATTGACTTAGCTGTACAGCAGAAGCTAATTCAACATTGTAAAGCAAGTATTCTCAAATCACAGTTATTTTTAAAACATCAGAAGTATTCCACAGCCTAGACTAGGCAACAGTAGGTGTCAACTTGTGCAACATAGAGATGTGGAAAATACATTTTTATATCATATGGTTTAAAAAGGAAAAATGATACATTTTGTATAGGTTTTAGTTAGAAACGTGAAACTTTTGAATCCATGTGCAGGAAGAGAGAAAGAGGGTATGTTAAAATCGAATGAGTTAATTTAGAGGAGTGGGATGTTAGGGAATGTGAAAAATTTAGACATTTTCCCTTTATTGACGTTCCATTGTTTCTACAGAGAACAAAGCAAGGCTTATGCTTGTCTGCTTCCGTCCTTGGCAGCGCCTCTCCCCAGCCTGTTCGTCCCCTCCAGGCTGAGTTTCCCGACCCACAGGAGGCCTTCCCTGCCCTGCCAGGGGCTCTGCTTCATAAGAGAGCATCCACTTATCACAGGCATTGCGTCCTCCTTGCTGTGTAAACTATCCCCTTAGTCCTCGACAGCCTCTTTTGCATCTTTCCATTAACCTCGCACCTGGGCTCACCTCTGGTTAATGGAAAAAACCTCCACGGAGTCCAGAGCCAAGACCAATTTCACTTTTCCACAGCTTCACCCTGGTCGGCGGTTTCTCTCTCTGGGACGCCGGATGATTTGCTCTCGATGACAAAATGCCCTGGAACCAGATCCTTGTCTGAGTCAGAGCTGGGTCCTCCTGCTGAGTATCCCTTCGTGGAGTCAGGTGATACCTAGCCTGGCGTTTTGACACCAAGACAGCAGGACTGAGTGCTCCTGCTTTCTGCGCGTACTGGGGCCGAGTTTTGGCTCACAGCCTCGAAACTCACCCCAGTCCCTTTGTCTGCATGACTGGGGTAAATACCACCTTTCGGGAATTGACGTTAGGTGGGAAGTGATGACTATTTTCCATTTGTGCCGCACTTTTATCAAGTTTTGAAATGATGTCCTTTCTAATGTAAACCAATGAATGCAAATGACAAAACAGCCACAAAAAGGTCGAAAGAGAAAAACAAAACTATGCCTCCTCTACTACTTCGCTCATCGAGAGTAATTGTTAGCAGGTTCTTGTGTACTCTTGTGTCTGAGCATATTTGCATATACGCATCTCTGTGTATATTCTGAATATCTTCAAGCCAAACCAAACTAGGATCATACCGTGCACTGTTCTAACTATATATTTTGGGGATCTTTATCAGCACATGGGTTTCTTTGGGGGTGGTTGTTTGTTTTTTACCTCTATTTAAAAAAAACTTTCAATTTTGTATTGAAGTATAGCTGATTAACAATGTGATAGTTTCAAGTGGACAGCAAAGGGACTCAGCCATACATACACATGTACCCATTCTCCTCCAAACTCTGCTCCCACCCCGGCTGCCGTATAACATTGAGCGGAGGTCCTTGTTGGTTGTACATCTAAAATACGGTAGTGTATATCAGCACAGGTTTTAACAGGTACTGCGGTACCTTGCTGTATGACGATAGCATGATTTAGACTGTTTAATAAGCCATTTGATAGATACTCAGGTTTGTTTTGCTGTAATAAATAATGCTGTAAGTGACTGTTTTGTGCACATAACTTTGTGCACATTAGCAAGGTTATTTGTAGGGTACATTTATAAAGATGGAAATACTAGGTCAAAGGTAACATGCATTTTAAATTTAGATTTCCACTGACGAACAGCCTCCAAGAGGTTGCTCTATTTTATTCTTCTGCTGACAATGTATGAACCCACTACACTCTAGCTCACAATGCATGCAAACTTTTATTAAATTTTTTGCCAATGATAGTTGAAACATGGGCTCCTCCATTATTTAATAATGGCTTCATTATTTAATTTGCATTTCCTTCATTATGAGTGAGGTTAAACATCTTTTCACACATTTGTTGGCCATTTATATCTTTGGTTCTGTGAAATGCCTGGCCCTTATTCTACTGGGTATTTGTCTTTTATTATTTTATTAAGGAAATTAGCTCTTTATCTGTTTAAGAATTATAAATCTTTCTCTGGTTTTTCAATAATGTTGGTTTATGAGGTTATTTTTCATGCAGAGAATATTTAAAATTTTTACTTAGCAATTGGAGCCAATTTTCTCCAGTCTCTAGGTTTTAGGTTGAATTTAGATACTTTTTTTTTTTTTTTTTTTTGCCACTCTGCATAGCCTGTAGGGTCTTAGTTCCCTGACCAGGGATTGAACCCTCGCCCCCCTGCAGTGGAAACTTGGAGTCTTAACCATGTAACTGCCAGGGAATTCCTGACTTCAAGATTATAAAGTTTGTGTTAATTTTTCTTCTAGTGTTTTAATAGGGTAAGTTTTTACATTTAAACTCTTGAACCATTTAAAGCAGCCTTGTTTAACAACTTTCTGGGATGATTAATATGGTCTGTATTGCCCAGTGGTATGCACTAACCATATAGGGTTCTAGAGCACTTGAAATGGGGCTAATATGATTGAATAAATGAGTCTCTACTTAGTCAATCAGTCATGCCCAACTCTTTGTGACCCTTTGAACTGTAGCCAGCCCAGGCTCCTCTGTTCATGGGAATTTTCAGGCAAGAGTACTGGAGTAGGTTGCCATTTTCTTCCTCCAGGGGATCTTCCTGACCCGGGGATCAAACCCACGTCTCCAGTGTCTCCGGCCTTGCAGGCAGATTGTTTACCTGCTGAGCCATCACGGAAACCCAAATGAGTCTTTACTCTTATTTAATTTTAATTAATTTAGATTTAAATAGCCACACATGGCCAGTGGCTACCATTTTGCAAGCCACATACCTAGAGTTGGGCTTCCCTGATAACTCAGTTGGTAAAGAATCCGCCTGCAATGCTGGAGATCCTGGTTCAATTCCTGGGTCGGAAAGATCCACTGGAGAAGGGATAGGCTACCTACGCTAGTATTCTTGGGCTTCCCCTGTGGCTCAGCTGGTAAAGAATCCACCTGCCATGTAGGAGACCTGGGTTCGAACCCTGGGTTGGGAAGATTCCTCTGGAGAAAGGAAGGGCTACCCACTCCAGTATTCTGGCCTGGAGAATTCCATGGACTGTGTAGTCCATGGGGTCGCAAAGAGTCGGACATGACTGCGTGACTCACTTTCACTTACCTAGAATTTATTTGGGTGTTGAGACTGCAGGAAGAATCTCTTCCCCTCTCCTCCTGATGGCCCAACCAGGTGTCCCAATGGCATCTATGGAACCTATCCTTTCCCCTTGATTTAAAATGTCAACATTATCATATCCTCAATTCCTGTGTGCATTTGCATCTAGTTTTGGACACTCTGCTTCCTCCCTTGTTTACACAGAACCTTTGTATCTGCAAAGAGCTCTTAGAAGCTCCTCTATTTACAGCATCTCACAGCACCAGTGTTACTTAATGAAGCATCTATTTGTTATCTGCATAGGAAATGGCACTTCTTTCCTTGTTTTCTCCTACATTTTCTATCTCACTCTATTTTTGACTGTAATATTTTAACCGTTAATATCTAAGCTAAGTGATGGTGGAGAACAGGGGGAAAATAGCTAAAGGATTGACATGTGAGATTTTAAGAACTAAAATACACATGCAAGAACATGCACATGGATTTTCCAAAGAGTTCTCAGGGAGTCAGCTCAAGGTAAATGGGGAAGGGGGTGGAGCTGGGCTGCAGCACCTTCAGCTGTATATTTCTGGGCCCTCTCCTCCCAAGCAGCAGTTACTCCTTGTCCATCCTGAGGCTCTTGCAAGGCTCTTGGTCATGACAGGTGTCCAAACCCTGGCTCATTTGTCCCACTCAAGGCGTCAGCTCTTTGGAGGGTGTGTACTCTGGCTGATTCACTGTACGTTTCCTCAGGGGTCCACCCCACAGCCTTTTACAGCCAAGGGCCCCAGGGACTCGAACGCCACCCTCTTGGGTGGATTCCCATAAAGTCAGCTCTACTAGGCTCTCTTTTCAGCATCCCTTGGCCCACAGGACACTTGTGCATTTTGGTACCACACGTGTTGGGGTCTGTGCTATTGGACGACTGCCCTCTCTCCCAGCCTTGCCGTTTCAGGGGTTCCAGTCAGCCCCCCACTGTCACAGCCTCCAGTCTTCAGTGTTCCCAAGCATGCCCCTGCCCGCAAGGTCTGGCCCAGGCAGCAGGGTGGCCATGAGTTTCTGCATCTCAGCCACCGTGCGGCTGGGAGAAAGACACCGGCGCCAGCAGGCTCTAAAGAGGGGCGTCTCGGGGATGTTGTGGTTTGGGGGTCATGAGAAATGCTTTACACCCCCTCCCTACCGCCCAGCTCTGCTCCTTGGCTACCTGTGATCTCCCTTGAGCTCCAGTCTCTGCCGAAACAGCCTGCTAGTGGGATTTTGAGGATCACGGAGCCTGCTCAGTCAACTCAGGGCAGGTCCTGGGGGGATGTGTCTTGTTCTCTATATCAGAACCTGAAGTTGGTTATTTCCTACAGTCCTCGGGAATGAGGCCTTCCCTGAAATTCCAAGGTAACGCAGAAAAAACATCATGGGTCTAGCACATAGCACCTCACTCCACTGCTTTGACTCTTTGCTATTTTCTTCTCCCTCCCTCTCAACCTTTTAACATACCCTAGTTCTTGTCTCAGAGCTCCTAAGTTTATTTTATTTTTAATTTAAAAAAATTTTATACAAATTGTAGAGGCTACCTTTCATTTTTAGTTGTTACTAACCATCAGATGTATTCACTATGTTGCACCGCATACCCTTGAGCTCCTCTCACACCCAATGGCTTGTTCCTCCCAACCCCACCCCTGCACAGCTGCTCCCCACACTGGTAACCCCTACTTTGTTCTCTGTATCTGGGGGTCTGTTTCTTTTCTGTTGAATTCACTAGTTTGTTGTAATTTTTGGATTCCACATATAAGTGATACCACACAGTATTTCTCCTAAGATTATTTTAGGACAAAGTACGAGGACAATGTGTTAGTTGCTCAGTAGTATCCAACTCTTTGTGACCCATGGACTTGCAGCACACCAGGCCTCCCTGTCCTTCACCAACTCCCAGAGTTTACTCAAACTCATGTCCATTGAGTTGGTGACGCCATCCAACCATCTCATCCTCTGTTGTCCCCTTCTCTTCCTGCCCTCATCAGAGTCTTTTCCAATGAGTCAGTTCTTTGCATCAGGTGGCCAAAGTATTGGAGTTTCAGCTTCAACATCAGTCCTTCCAATGAATATTCAGGGTTGATTTCCTTTAGGATGGACTGGTTGGATCTCCTTGCAGTCCAAGGGACTCTCAAGAATCTTCTCCAACACCACAGTTCAAAAGCATCAATTCTTCAGTGCTCAACTTTCTTTATAGTCCAACTCTCATATCCATACATGACTACTGGAAAAAACCATAGCTTTGACTAGACGGACCTTTGTTGGCAAAGTAATGTCTCTGCTTTTTAATATGCTGTCTAGGTTGGTCGTAACTTTCCTTCCAAGGAGCAAGTGTCTTTTAATTCCATGGCTGCAGTCACCATCTGCAGTGATTTTGGAGCCCCAAAAATAAAGTCTGTTACTGTCTCCACTGTTCCCCCATATATTTGCCATCAAGTGATGGGACCAGATGCCGTGATCTTGGTGTTCTGAATGTTGAATTTTAAGCCAAGTTTTTCACTCTCCTCTTTCACTTTCATCAAAAGGCTCTTTAGTTCTTCTTCACTTTCTGCCATAAGGGTGGTGTCATCTGCATATCTGAGGTTATTGATATTTCTCCCAGCAATCTTGATTCCAACTTGTTCTTCATCCAGTCCAGGGTTTTTCATGATGTACTCTGCATACAAGTTGAATAAGCAGGGTGACAATATACAGCATTGACATATTCCTTTCCTGGTTTGGAACCAGTCTGTTGTTCCATGTCCAGTTCTAACTGTTGCTTCCTGACCTGCATACAGATTTCTCAAGAGAAAGGTCAGGTGGTCTGGTATTCCCATTTGTTTCAGAATTTTCCACAGTTTATTGTGATCCACACAGTCAAAGGTTTTGGCATAGTTAATAAAGCAGAAAAAGATGTTTTTCTGGAACTCTCTTGCTTTTTCAATGATCCAGCAGATGATCTCTGGTTCCTCTGTCTTTTCTAAATCCAGCTTAAACATCTGGAAGTTCATGGTTCACGTACTGTTGAAGCCTGGCTTGGAGAATTTTGAGCATTACTTTGCTAGTGTGTGAGATGAGTGCAATTGTACAATAGTTTGAGTATTCTTTGGCATTGCCTTTCTTTCAGTTCAGTTCAGTTCAGTCACTCAGTCATGTCCGACTCTTTGTGACCCCCATGAACCGCAGCACGCCAGGCCTCCCTGTCCATCACCATCTCCCGGAGTTCGCTCAGACTCACGTCCATCTAGTCAGTGATGCCATACAGCCATCTCATCCTCTGTCATCCCCTTCTCCTCCTGCCCCCAATCCCTCCCAGCATCAGAGTCTTTTCCAATGAGTCAACTCTTTGCATGAGGTGGCCAAAGTACTGGAGTTTCAGCTTTAGCATCATTCCTTCCAAAGAAATCCCAGGGCTGATCTCCTTCAGAATGGACTGGTTGGATCTCCTTGCAGTCCAAGGGACTCTCAAGAGTCTTCTCCAACACCACAGTTCAAAAGCATCAATTCTTTGGCGCTCAGCTTTCTTCACAGTCCAACTCTCACATCCATACATGACCACAGGAAAAACCATAGCCTTGACTAGACGAACCTTTGTTGGCAAAGTAATGTCTCTGCTTTTCAATATGCTATCTAGGTTGGTCATAACTTTTGGGATTAGAATGAAAACTGACCTTTTCCAGTCCTGTGGCCACTGCTGAGTTTTCCAAATTTGCTGGCATATTGAGTGCAGCACTTTCACAGCATCCTCTTTTAGGATTTGATATAGCTCAACTGGAATTCCATCACCTCCACTAGCTTTGTTTGTAGTGATGTTTCCTAAGGCCCACTTGACTTCCCATTCCAGGATGTCTGGCTCTAGGTGAGTGATCATACCATCGTGATTATCTGGATCGTGAAGATCTTTTTTGTACAGTTCTTCTGTGTATTCTTGCCACCTCTTCTTAATATCTTCCGCTTCTGTTAGGTCCATACCGTTTCTGTCCTTTATTGTGTCCATCTTTGCATGAAATGTTCCCTTGGTATTTCTAATTTTCTTAAAGAGATCTCCAGTCTTTCCCATTGTATTGTTTTCCTCTATTTCTTTGCATTGATCACTGAGGAAGGCTTTCTTATCTCTCATTGCTATTCTTTGGAACTCTGTATTCAAATGGAATTTCTCCTTTTCTCCATTTCCTTTTCTCCTTTGCCTTTCTCTTCTCTTCTTTTCATAGCTATTTACATCGAGGTTGCTGCAAATGACATTACTGCATTCTTTTTTATGGCTAGGTAGTATTCCAGTACTCTTGCCTGGAAAATCCCGTGGGCGGAGGAGCCTGGTAGGCTGTAGTCCATGCGGTCGCGAAGAGTCAGACACAACTGAGCAACTTCACTTTCATTTTTCACTTTCACGCATTGGAGAAGGAAATGTCAATTCACTCCAGTGTTCTTGCCTGAAGAATCCTGGGGACAGGGGAGCCTGGTGGGCTGCCATCTATGGGGTCAGACAGAGTGGGACACGACTGAAGCGACTTAGCAGCAGCAGCAGCAGTATTCCAGTATACACATGCAGCACGTCCTCTTTATCTTCTTCATCTGTCGATGGACGTTGAGGCCGTTTCCACGTCTCGGCTATCGTGAATAGAGCTGCGATGCATGTACAGGTGCCTCTGTCTTTTTGATTTAGAGTTTGGCCTGGATATATGCCCAGGAGTGGGACTGCTGGATCATATAAGGATTCTATATTTAGTTTTCTGAGGAGCCTCCATACTATTTTCATAGTGGCTGCATCAATTTACATGCCCACCAACACGTTGCTGTACAGCTGCAGTGAACACAACTTTGTAAATCAACTATACTTCAGTAAAAATAAAGTTCTTTCTGTTTTTGGTGCCTCTGGGGAGGCTTTTTCCCACTCTGGCAGAATTAGCTTCCATTCCAGCTCCTCAGGGGTCTTTCCCAATGGCTCAGCAGGTAAAGAACCTGCCTGCCAATGCAGGAGACCCAGGTTCAATCCCTGGGTTGGGAAGATCCCCTGGAGAAGGGAAAGGCTACCGATGCCAGTATTCTTGCCTGGAGAATCCCATGGACTGAGGAGCCTGGTAGGCTACAGGCCATGGGGTCGCAGAGAGACGGACACGATGGAAGTGTCAGAACACAGCATAGCATGCCAGTTCCCCAGCGCACACGTGCCGGGAGGCATCCCACCGGCCAGGGGCTGCAGCTGGCGGGAGTCAGCCCCAGGAGTCCGGTACAGCAGAGGCGCTCAACCACGCTCAGCGCAGCTATAGGGTCTTCCCTTGGGAACAGGCAGAAATTATGCTGCGCTCAGATAAGAGGTCTCTAATTAATAAGAAGTTTAAAGAGGCCCAATCTATGCTCCACGGCACACAAATTCCAGAGGCCCGTGGCTATTTAGGGACCACAGAGCCATAATGGGCCTAATTGTCCTTTATTGAAGAACGGCACGGCACAGCTAAGAGGCAGGAAAGGGGCTCTGGGAAACAGGTATCATCTGGTTCCACATCCATTCTCTTCAATCGCTCGCGAGCAGAGAGATTTTCCTCGCCGATGAAAAGCACAGTCTTGTTTTCCTCGGTGCCAGTTGGAGGGCTCTGGGTCTTGTGTTTAAGTACTGGGAATCTATAGCTGACTCCCGACGGCCTTGTCAGTACTGGAACACCAGGGCGTGGCCCCATTTATATGCAATTCTCTACATCCTTGTATCTTGTGTCTCAGGAAAAATTGTCCGTACTGATAACAAGCTCCCGGGTGAGCAGAAGCAGGAGGAGAGAAGTGGGTCGGGAGATGTGGGTTCTAAGCTGGGTTCTGCGTGCACCTATGAACCCCTTCATCCTAGAGTCCTGGGGCTGCTGAAGCATTAGCCCCGCAAACCTGGTGGCTGGAAACCACAAAGTCCTTCTCTCCCGGTTCCGGATGTCAGAAGTCCCAGATCAAAGGTGTCAGCAGGGTTGGGCCCTTCTGGAGGCCCGAGGTCGGCTCTGTGGCCGTCTCTCAGCTCTGCCAGCGTCCACGGTGTTCCTTGGTTTGGGGACGCATGGCTGCATCTCTGTCTCAGTCGACACCTGGCTTTCTTGACTCGTCTCTGTGCCTCTTGTCCTCTTTACTTTGTATAAGATTTTTTTGGGATGTGGATCATTTTCAAAGTCTTTATTGCAGTTGTTACAATATTGCTTCTGTTGCTTTTGTTCTGGTTTTTTGGCTGTGAGGCATAAGGGATCTTCGCTTCCAGACCAGGGAGGGAACCCATACTCCCCGCACTGGAAGGCAAAGTCCTAACCATTGGATTTCCAGGGAGGTCCCTCTTTTCCTCTTCTTATGAGGATGCTAAGTTGTGTTGGATAAAGGGTCTGTCTTAGTCCCAGATAACCTCCACTTAGTCTTCCCAGGTGGTTCAGTGGTAAAGAATCTGCCTACCAAGTGGGAGACCTGAATTCGATCCCTGGAAGATCCCTGGGAGAAGGAAATGACAACCCACTCCAGTATTCTTGCCTGGAAAATCTCATGGACAGAGGAGCCTGGCAGGTTACATCCTGTGGTGTTGCAAAGAGTCGGACATGACTTAGCGGCTAAACAACAACTTACATCTTAATTACATCTGAAAAGACCTTATTTTCAAATAAAGTCACATACATTCGTTCCAGGGCTTAGGACTTCAGCTTATCTTTTGGTAGGATACAGTTAAACCCACAACAGCCTCTTACCCTGGCTTCCACTGTTTGAATTATTTGCTGTGAATTTTATGAGGCAGATCTCTGGAGCTAAGAGGGGCTCGATCAGCCATCCTGATCATAATTAGCAAGCCTGTGCCCACCCACATCATCCCCAGGGTTCCTGGACAGTGTTTCTGGCCCCTGCCCCAATGATTTCAATCAGGGTTTTCATTTGGTTGCTAAAACCCCAAATCGATGCCTTACAAAGCAAAAGCAGAATGTCACAATTTGGAATTGAAATTAGTAAGGTCTTTTTTTAAATCTCTCCCCCATAAATCCCAAGTTCTTTCTCACCAGTGTCCTCTGGGCCGGCTGAGTTAGGGTACTTGTTCCCTTGGCATCTTTCTTGCCTCTGAAGGGAATGTCCCTGCAAGCACCTCCTTGCCACGTTTCTTCTGCATTCCGGCCCCTTTAATGCTGGGGCCTTGTCGCCAACACCCATGCTGTTTCCTGTCTAACAGGCCACCGGCTTTGCTCTTATCAGCGCTCCCCGGCAGCGTGGCTCTGGGCTGTGTCCCTAGATATGGTATAATTTCCCCCGGTGCTTGTGGAACCTTCCATCTGTCCCACCTCCTCTGTTTGCCTCTCCTCGTGTTTGGTGTGGAAACTTCACACTGGCCCCTGCTGGTGGTCAGGGCGGCAGAGGTGACCCGAGAGCCCTACAAAGCCCAGTAGCCCTCCCTCCACGGTCACCTCTTTGTTGCTTTTGCAAAACTGGATCCCAGTCGGACCTTGTCAGTTTCTTCTGATGGCTGGGCTGTGTAGTCGGGAATTGCTGATGTTAATATCTTTGTCGGTCTTTCTGGAGGCGAGGCTGCTGCCAACATCCTGCCTGGAGCTGCAGGAAGAAAGGGGTCTCAGCCTCCAGGAGATAAAAGTATGCTTCACGTGCCTGTCTTTGGTGGAGGGCCCTGCCCTCAGTGGAGCCTGGCCACCCTGTCCAGAGGAGCCTGGCCACCCCGTCCAAAGCCCATTCGCTTCGCTCTCCCCGGAGGGTCCACTTCCAGGCTTGGCAGGGGTGGGAAGGGGCATTTCCTCCGCTGAGAGGAGGGCTTACTGAGCCCTCACTCAGCTTTCCCCGGTTGAGCTCTACGCCACCCCTCACTCACCCAAGTTCCTAGACTTCTGGGGGCCTCTGCTCCTTGGTTCTTAGAATCCTCACTGTCTGCTTAAGGCTTCTTAGCTGTCAGTCACTGCTGTTGTCCGGTCGCTCAGTCGTGTCCGCTCTGCGACCCCGTGGGCTGCAGCCAGGCCTCCTGTCACTGCTACTCACCATCCTCCTTCCCAGCCTTCAGATCTTATCGCTGCTGTTTATGCTTCCATTTTTCTTACTCGTGTGACTTAAAAAAAAAAGCCCATAGCTCTTGCATGACTTTATTGTAATATATTTAATCAGCTGTTGTTTTGCATAGTCATATTGTTTGCATTTTCTGTTATTATAAGGAAGCTGCATCAAATAGCCTTATGCATATCTACTTACACAGCACTTATTCTTATAAATTCTTGTGAGAGAAATTGGTGGATACTTACACATATACCAACACATATATTTACTATATTTGACACATAGGTATCAAGGCTTGTGATTATATATAAACTCATAAATATCATATCAACATGTACATACTCATACTCATAGTATATATCATGAACTCACATGTGAATGTATGTTTATATATAGTCATGCATACTTAATGAGTTTATCATGCTAAGTATAATATACTGCCAACCTAGGTTTGGTATTATCACATATGCTTTTTATTTAAAAAGAATGTTTATTTATTTATTTGGCTGTGCCGGGTCTTAGTTGCAGCACGCGGCATCTTCAATCTTCGTTGAAGCACGCAAGATCGTTAGTTGGGGTGGGCGAACTCTTAGTTGGGGCATGTGGGATCTAGTTCCCTGACCAGGGATAGAACCCAGGCCTCCTGCATTGGGAAGTGTGGAGTCTTAGCCACTGGACCACCAGGGAAGCCCCTTCATTTATATGTGTGTGTGTGTGTGTGTGTGTGTGTATATATATATATATATATGGAGAAGGCAATGGCACCCCACTCCAGTACCTGGGCCTGGAAAATCCCATGGCCGGAGGAGCCTGGTGGGCTGCAGTCCATGGGGTCGCTAAGAGTCGGACACGACTGAGTGACTTCACTTTCGCTTTTCACTTTCATGCATTGGAGAGGGAAATGGCAACCCACTCCAGTGTTCTTGCCTGGAGAATCCCAGGGATGGGGGAGCCTGGTGGGCTGCCATCGGTGGGGTCGCACAGAGTTGGACACGACTGAGGCAACTTAGCAGACTTAGCAGCATATATATATGTATACACACATATACATATACACACACATATATACACACACATGTACATATACATGTATACACACACACACATATATATATTTGTTTTTATTGAAGCATAGTTGACTGATAATATTGTGTTAGTTTCAGGTGTACATAAAGTGATTCAGTTATACATGTATATGTGTATATATTCATTCATTTTCAGATTCTTCTCAATTGTAGGTTAAGACATTGAATACAGTTCCCTCTGCTGTACAGTAGGTTCTTGTTTATCTGCTTTATATTGAGTAGTGTGTATCTGTTAACCACACGGTCCTAATTTATTCCTCCCCCCATCTTTCCCCTTTGGTAACAGTGCTCTTCCCTCATTACTTTTAGGGCTTGGGGGTCAAGCTGTTTGGGTTCAAGGGTCCTCTCTTCCAGCCCCAGTCCGTGCAACACGACCTGGCCTCTCTGGGCCCCCAGGTACTCCCTGTGAGTGGGGATGACCGAGAGTCTCCTCGCTGAGGCAGCAGCGAACACTCAGGACCATACTGAGCAATCCTGTAGGGTCCTGGCTCAGCGCCCTGCGCCCAGCCCTTGGGAGGGGTCAGCGCTGCTTGCTCTCAGGGTCAGTAGTGACATTGCCCTCCCACCTGACCTCTGAGTCACAACAAACTAAGACAAGACAATCAGCAGCTAGAGGCCCGGATGGCACCTTCGTCACTGATGAGGCCGGGTTCAGGAACGGCCGGCTTGCTCCCTGCCTGCAGGGAGAGAATGAGTCGTGTTCGGCTGACAGGTCTCGCCCTGTCCTGCCTCGAGCGGGGCCGGTGGAGGGAGGGGGAGACAGACTCTCCGGGTTGAGAAGATGTCCCGCGAGTTGCTTCAGGGCAGCACCTGGTGCTGGCTGCTGGCATGTTGCTTACTGGCCTTGCTGTCCTGCTGGGGGTGGGGCGGGGTGGGGCAGGAGGTCTGGAGGGCTCTGGGAGAGCTCCTCCTCTGGAAAACCAGAGGGGTTCCCCCCAGCCGACTGTCCTCTGCACCTGCTGGGCCAGTGGGCAGTGGAGGGCAAGCCCCATCTCTGGGAAGGGGGCGCCAGCAATCCATCAGGGCAGGTCTGTTCCCCCCGCACCAGGCACTGGTCTTTTGTGGGTTCTCTTAGGAACTTTAGGAGGGCTTCCCTGGTGGCTCAGATGCTAACGACTCTGCCTGCAATGCAGGAGTCGGGAAGACCCCTGGAGAAGGGAACGACAACCCACTGCAGTATTCTTGCCTGGAGAATTCCATGGGCAGAGGAGCCTGGCGGGCTATCGTCCCTGGGGTTGTGAAAAGCTGGACATGACTGAGTGACTAGCACACACTTAGGAACTTAGCAGCACAGCCTCCGCCTCCGAATAGCTCAGAAGTCAGCTGAGTTCAGTCAGCTCCAGGTCGCTTTCCCCTCAGGGTCACGTGCTCAGTTAGGTCTAGCCCCGTGTTTGACATTCCTATCAGAGATCCTGCAGTGTTATCAAGTGACATCCTCAAGATACTCCCAAAATTAAATAAATCACCTCTGATTTGAACATAACCCTTTCTTCATTAAGAAGTCCCTGGGGATAACATAAAACCGGAAGATTAAGTCCCCTTGCAAGCCAAACTTCAAAGAAGTGGAAGTCTCATGGAATCAGAGTTGGAATTAAACTTCTTGTCCTTGTGAGTTAAAAGTCAAAGAACTGAAAGACCAAAAGTCACGCTCCTAACTTCTAATTCCTCTTGGCTCTGCCAGGGACCTTCTTGCCAGGATGAGGGGCAGACCCCCAGATGGGCAGCTGGCGGGGGGTCTCTTCCTTCGGAAAGGCAGGAGTTGCCAGCTTGGCCACGCGGGGTGGTCAGCTGGTGCATTTGTTTCCGGGGGCTGCCATAACCTAGTGCCACAAACCGAGGGGCTTAAGAGGGCAGACATTTATTTTCTCACAGCCTGGGAGGCTAGAAGTTCAAAACCAAGATGTTGTCAGGGCCGGTTCCTTCCGGAGGCTCTGAGCAAGAAACCATCCCCTGCTTTGCCAGCTTCCGGGAGTTGCTGGAATCCTTGTTGTTCCTTGGCTGTGGGCCCGTTCCTCCAGCCTTGCTTCTGTCTGCACACCAACTTTTCTGTGTTTCTCTGTGTCCCTTTCTGTCTCTTATGCAGGACGCTCTCACTGATATACCACCGCAGCCCTCCCCAAGTCAGCGTGCTCCCACCTTGATTGTAAACTAATTACATCTGCAAAGCCCATATTTCCAGGCGAGGTCACATTCTGAGGTTCTGGATACAGCTGCGGATTTCGTACAACTCCCAGCGCCCAGGCCGCATCCCTCACCTGTTAACTCAGGGCCTCTGGGCTGGGACCAGGTGCTGGGTCCTTTTCAAGGCTTCCCTTCTGATTCTGATGTGCAGCCACAGTTGAGAAGCTCACTAGGTCTTGGCAGGCCGAGGGAGTCTTTTTTTAGAGACACCAGGTGTTAACGGGCTGGAATAAAAGTGCATGCATGTCATACCCGCCACCCGAGTGAGGCAGACCAGTGCTCGGCCTTGCAGGGAGCCCAGGGCACTTGAACAAAGGGTGGGGATGGAGAGAGCCTTGCTCCCCACCCACCCCACCCCACGGGCTGCCTGTCAGTCCATGAGCATTGGCTCAAGTCCTTGACGTCTGAGTTACAGTCAACTGAAAGAAATCTGCCATTGAGACATTATTTGCTTTTGAATTTGAAGTATAGTTAAATTCAGTGTCGTGCTAGTCTCTGGCGTACAGCAAGTGATTCAGTTATAAGAGAAAGTGAAAGTGTTAGTCGCTCAGTCGTCTCCAACTCCTTGCAACCCAGTGGATTTAGCCTATCAGGCTCCTCTGTCCATCGGATTCTCTGGGCAAGAATACTGGAGTGGGCAGCCATTCCCTTCTCCAAGGCGATCTTCCAGGCCCAGGGATTGAACCTGAGGCTCCTGCATTGCAGGCGGATTCTTCACCTTCTGAGCCACCAGGAAATACCCACGTATATAATTTGTAGGCTTTCTGATGATGGGCATTCTGACCAGTGTGAGGTGGTGCCTCCTTGCAGTTTGATCTGCATCTGTCTACTAATTCTCCATGTTGGACATCGTTTCACGTGTCTGTTGACCATCTGTAGGCCTGGAGGCATTGTTACGGCATGTGTTCATCTCACCTGGGGAGAATCCACGTGTTTGCATGGGACACGGCTGCCTTCTTGCAGAAACTTCGCCACCTGTAGCCTAAGGCCCATCCTGGGGCGTGTTTGCAGTCTCGGCCCCCCTCTGCATAAGGAGACCTCTGGTTTGTGTGCCTTGGTACTTTGAGCGCTTGCTCTGCTTCTCTGCTCAGAAGCTCAGCTCCCTTTGGGGGTCCACCCTCCAGTGCCTGGTGGCCTGGGTTACCCTCCACTATCCTCTTCCTCTTGAGCCTCCAGCAGTTGAAACTACTTTCCGAATGGCTCCCTCTCCTTGCCCCACACACATCGGGTTCAAACCCCGAGTGCCTTCTCTCCTTCTAGTTCCTCGTGGCTTTGGTTCTAACATATTCCTCCATCCTCTGCCTTGTCAGCTGCTGAGTGACCAAAAGGAAATAAAAAGATTCCAGGTCTTTGACAGCCACCCATGGTTCAGAGTTTCATCTCCTTACGACTCCATTCCCAAGTGCGTCATTCCACCGGGGGACAGGCTCCCCGAGGACGAGCATCTCAGCCAGGCTGGGCCTGATCGCCTTTCTGTCCTCCTGGCTCAGGGCGTCTTGGCTGTACCTTCTCGTAGAGCTCTTGTTCCTGAGCTTGTCCTCACAGGGCAGCATGTCCTGGTCCCAGTGACAGTGTCCCCTTGAAAAGCACCTAAGGAGGCTGCTTTGAGTGTTTCACGCTGGTCAGAGTGAGCATCTCTCGAATCCGTTCAGACTTTCTGTAACCACTTGGAATATCCACCCAACGTCAATGGTGGTTCACAGTTGCTCTTATCATAGACTCTGATGCTGAGCACCTTCTCCCCTACAAGGTGGTCCTCCCAGCGGATGAGGGCAGAGACGTCAGATTTTATTCAATTCCACTCTTTCTGACCTGTTAACAACCAAGATCACGTTAACAACAAGCCCCCTATTCCCGTTAGACCTGGGGGTACATCTCCTACCCCGTTTGTATCCTTTCCTGGCCCCGAGATCTCAGTTATTCCTTCAGTACTGTTTTGGCTGTTGCTAAAATCCCACTCTTTCTCCTAGCTCTTAATCTCTCTTCAACTGAATGCTCCCAGTCTGCCTTATTTTATTGTTACTTTTCCTGTCCTGACTATAAGCCTAAACCAGTTTTATTTGTTTGATTAATGTCACTCTGATTTCTCCTTGATTGTCTGAGCAAATAAGATTCTTAGAGGCAGCGGCCTTTCTAGCTTTCAGATTTGCAGCGATTCTCTGCTTTCATACAAAATGACAGCCATTAGTTTCAGAAGAGATCCTGGTTCTTTTTATTTGTTACTGAAAATCTACCACTTCCTGCAGGTGAGTTGGTTCGGTTCTCTGTATTCAAAAGCCAGACTCAGAGCTTTCATAATGAAGGCGCCCAGAGCCAGCTCGCGACCCTGTGGGGAACCCTTGATTACAGTTTAGTCCCTCCATTGTTTTCTTTGGTTGTGCGTGCAGAAGGAAATCAGCGGCCAATCTAATGCTCTCTGTCTCCCCAGGCTCAGCACCCACATTCTAGAGCTACAACTAACTCTGCAACAAACGCAGAGCTCAGCTGCCTTCCAGTTTAAAAGCAGACCCTGTTTTACCCACCAAGGTCAAGGTCAAGGAGGATCTCCTCCAGCCTCAGCCTCACCTGGTGTACTGGTGTGTATATTTAAATGTCAGCTGTGTCTGCATAGCTCAAGGTCAAGCTGTAGCAGCTGGCATGACCACCACCCACGCAGCTCATATTTGGCTAAAAAGCATCTGCTTGGTTCCCAGAGGCACACGTCTTCGCTAAGGCTTGGGCTCCGTGTCCTCCATTCACCACCCGGGTTTGCTTAGGCTGTCATAGACAGGGAGCATCTGCTAAGTGTCCGTAGCCTGGACTGGGTCAAGGTCAGAGGCTGTTGCCCTTCCTTTTGAAAAACAAAACTGCTCAAAGCTGCAGTGACTCAGCAAGGTCAAATCTCACTTTCGTCATTGTTGGTCAGTCGCTCAGTCATGTCCAACTCTTTGTGACCCCATGGGCTGCAGCACACCAGCCTTCCCTGTTCTTCACCATCTCTTGGAGTTTGCGCAAACTCATGTCCTTTGAGTTGATGAGGCCATCCAACCACCTCAACCTCTGTCACCCCTTTCTCCTCCCACCCTCAATCTTTCCTAGCCTCAGGATCTTAGGCTTAAATCTGCGTGAAATTGTCAATATCCACAATCTTTGAGTTCTGTCTTACCTAAAGCTTCAGTTATCCTGCAGCTTGCCAACCGCATGTGTGATTCTGGGCCAGGAAGGCTTGGGGCTGCGAGAAGCAGATCAGAAAGCCTACTGTCTGATGGCTGGAGGAGGATGGGCTGGCTGAGCATGCCTGTTCTCTTTCCCTGACTTTCCAGTCAGGTCAGGGACCCCAGCTCCCTAGAGAAAAGTAAGAGACAGGACAAGCAGTCTGAGTGTTTAGGGAAAAATTTCTCTCATGGAAACCAGTGCAAATGCTATTAATAGCATTATTCTGTTATTAAGGAGGGGGAGCTCCCTGCCTTTAGAAATGTTAGCACTGTTGGGAGGTTATCACTGATAAGTCTTAGGTTAGCTTGCAGAATAAAGTAGGCATCACATCGCATGACCATGTAAGTCTTGGGGTTTCTACTACCCTGTGTGTGTGTGCTCACTCGCGTCAGTCCTGTCCAACTCTCTGTGACCGGATGGACTGTAGCCCCCGGGCTCCTCTGTCCATGGGATTCTCCAAGCAAGAATACTGGACTGGGTTGCCATTTCCTCCTCCAGGGGAGCTTGCTGACCCAGGGATCCAACCTGTGTCCACCGCACTGCAGGCAGATTCTTTACCGTGGAGCCACTGGGGAAGCCCCTTCAACCACCTTATTGAAATGTTAACTCAAACAGTAGGCGATGCTTCCACCTGAAATGTAATTAGTTGCCACGGGCTGGCACAGCTCCAAAGCCAATAAAGTATAATTTTAGAAACAAAATTCAGCATAATGGATGCATCTTAATTTATCTGAATCCTGGCCAGTCATAACATTTGGAGAACTGACGATTGTAATTTGATCGCTTTCTCTTTTGTGTCCTTGGCTTTGTGATCAAAACACAGGACAAAGGTGATCTATTTTCAGTTGCGGCCTTAGAGGAGAAGCTTGAATGATGTGGACCCCTGCGGGATGCCCATGAGACCCCAGGGCTGTAGGATGGACAGGAGGTTTCTGGAGCATGGGTGTTATGGTCGTTTCCACGTCAACTGGTAGCCTTGCCCCTGTACTCACAGAAAAGGCCAGAATGAACCCTGTGGCGCTGAACTGGGATCTGAGGTATTAGTATAAACTCATGATTTGATAGAGACAGAGAAATATGGATGTGTGTCTAAGATGGGTTACTGTGCATACACACATGCCTATATGTCTTAGCTCTGTCTCTGAGAGCCTGGAAGCAATGATAACCCAGTAACAATAAGCATGACTGCTTCCCAGATCCTGGTCTCTAAACACCATTCTCCAAAAAATGGAATCAGGAGAAAGCGGTTCAGCCCAGTGCTGGGGCAAGCAAAATGCAAGATGAAGCTTGTGGTGCCAATATAAGAAAACGCCCAAGAAAAGCGGGCAGCTTATCAAAGCGATACAAGAGTCAACATGAAGGAAGCCCTCATGGCCAGAGCGCAAACATTTGGTCAACAGAACAGGTGATGATGGTGTTGAATTTTAACATATAGCACAAAGTTAAAAGCCATCATGAGTTCGTATTGGTATAAATAATTGAATAGTGAAGTAAATAAATAGAAGAGAAGAGAGAGTGGTTCCTTAGAACAGAATATCAGTTGCTAAGTAGAGACAAAAAGAGGGAAATAGAGAATAATCAGTAAGCAAGCATCTCAGTGTTAACTGTTGCAGTCAAGATCCTTCGATGCTAAAATTAATGTGAGAAAGTTTGAGAAGAATTAGGGTTTGCATAGTCTCCAAGTATCTCCCTCATCATTCTTATCCACTACAGAAAGAATGACTTCACAACGGAGAAACCCAGCCAACAGTAACTTAACCAAGTGATCCAGGTAAATGTCACAGCTAACAATACATCTTGGCATCGTGAACCACTTGATAAGATGCACTGAAAGGATATGATGTCATTTAGCCTCTTTTTTCTCTAGTCATGAATAAATGTTGGCCAAACCTTTACTGAGGAACATCTTACAAAATAACCAATCAATATTCTCCCAAAGTATCAAGGTCATGAAAGACAGGAAAAGACTACGGATCCGTCATTGACTGGAGGAGACCAGTGTGACCCGACAATGAAATGCAATATGGGATCCTGGACGGGACCTGGGAACAGAGAAAGGACATGACAGGGAAAATCTCAGACTCTAACAAGGTCACAGTTTAGTTAATAATTTCACAACAGTGTTAATTTCCAGTTCTTGATTAAACTATGGTATGTTAACAGGAGCTGGAAGCAGGGTATATGACTTCTACAGATGTTTTTGTGTCTAAATTTAGTTGTGGTGCTGAAGAAGACTCTTGAGTGTCCCTTGGACAGCAAGGATATCAAACCAGTCAATCCTAAAGGAAATCAACCCTGAATATTCATTGGAAGGACTGATGCTGAAACTGAAGCTCCAATACTTTGGCCACCTGATGCGAAGAACCGACTCATCAGACAAGACCTTGATGCTGGGAAAGATTGAGGGCAGGAGGAGAAGCGGATGACAGATGATGAGATGGTTGGATGGTATCACTGACTCAGTGTACTTGAGTTTGACCTAACCTTGGGACATAGTGAAGGACAGGGAAGCCTGGTGTACTGCAGTCCATGGGGTTGCAGTTAGACACGATTTGGTGACTGAACAACAGCAACAATGACAACAACTATTTTTTTTTGTCTAAAATTAATTCAAAATATGGAGTTTAAAGAGAGAGGCAGATCCAGATTTTGTGGGGCCTGAAACTTGTACAATTTTGGAGGGCCTCATTAAGAATACAAAATGATAAATATAAAATTAGGCACAAAATGAGTATTTATAAAGAGTAAAGAAAGTGCAGTAGGTTTTGTGATACATGTAATTTGGTAATTGAGTTGCTCTCATACGACAAAGACTGATGTATAGAAAAATATTGTTTTTGATAAGAACTTGTTTGCTTTTGCCATGTTGCTGCTAGGCGGCAACTTCACATGCTGTTTCATCTAGAACCATCAGACTTTGTAAGGATAAGAGATGTGAGCTATGGGGACACATGGTCAAAAAGTTCAGTTCAGTTCAGTCTCTCGGTTGTGTCTGACTCTTTGCGACCCCGTGGACTGCAGTACTCCAGGCCTCCCTGTCCATCACCAACTCCTGGAGTTTATTCAAACTCATGTCCATTGATTTGGTGATGCCATCCAACCATCTCATCCTTTGTTGTCCCCTTCTCCTCCTGCCCTCCATCTTTCCCAGCATCAAGGTCTTTTCTGATGAGTCAGTTCTTCACATCAGGTGGCCAAAGTATTGGAGCTTCAGCTTCAGCATTAGTCCTTCCAATGAATATTCAGGACTGATTTCCTTTAGGATGGACTAAAAGTTGGGGTGGGTAAAATACACATCTTTATACACAGATGTGCCTACTGTTTGCATTAGTGCCGCAGGTCTGTACAACTTTCATAGAAATTCTATTGACACAGCTCTCTCGGATAAAGAGAACGATATGGTCCTTCTGTAACTGTATGTGTGGCATTGTAGGAATACTCCTGATGGGAAAGAATTTCTACTTTAGCTGGATGTCCATGAGAACTAAATCCTCAGCTTATAATATTAATGTGTAATGATTGGAAGGTTTTCATAGGCCAGCTATTGGTTTCTTACTTTAAACTTATTTTCACTCCTCTACGCATATATTTGTGATCTGGGCACCCAAGGATACCTTCATGCCACCAAGTGGCCAATGTTGGGGGAGAATAGATATATGTATCTATATGGCTGAGTCACTTTGCTGAGCACCTGAAATAATCACAACATTGTTAATCGGCTGTACTCCTACATAAAATAAAAAGTAACAAACAAACACACAAAAACCATAGTAGCCATCAGCACGTCATGGAGTCCTGGAACAGGTGATCGGGTTATTCCTGGCAGCCATCCCTCTGCTGAGATGGCTAGAAATACTGTAAACTAGAAAAATATATCTGGTAAGCTCCCAGTGAATTCCAGTGCTGTGGATGTGAGAAGCTGACTGAGGGCAATAAGAGTGGAGAAAGACAGATGGTAACCAACTGCCATTAAAGCATCTTATTTTTGCAGTTTTCAAAAACATGTATGACTGTGTCCATGCATTACTCAGCCCTTCCTCAAATCTTGGAAGGGCCCTTGTAAGCCAATGGCCCCAAAGCTTGGAGCTCACCGGCTTCACCCCGAGTCAGCCTCGGTTATCTGCCTCAGGGGAAAACTGACATTTCCTGAAGCTTACCTTCCTCCCACTTTCTGTCCCTGGTTTGCAAACCAGTACCTTGCAGACCTTTGGCCAACAAGCCTGTCCTGTCTCTGTTTCCCATGTCCCCCTTTCCTAGTCCCACATGATGGGGCTGCCTTTGTCTCTTTGGCTTCCTCTGTCCTCTTTAAGATGCCACAAGGACTTCCCCGGCAGTCCAGTGGTTAAGACCCTGCACTTCCAATGCAGGGGCCGTGGGTTTGATCCCTGGTTGGGGAACTAAAACCCCACATGCCACGTGGCACAGCCAAAACAAAACAAAAAACTAAAAAAAAAAAAGTGCCATGAACAAGAATCCTTTCCCAGAGGAAGCTAGAGACATGGGGAAGATGAGCATGATCCTGTGCTGTGATTTCTTGTCTCTGTTTCATGCTGATAGTTGGGTTTTTACCATGTGAAAGTGAAAGTCGCTCAGTCGTGTCTGACTCTTGTGACCCCATGAACTGCACAGTCCATGGAATTCTCCAGGCCAGAATACTGAATCCCTTCTCCAGGGGATATTCCCAGCCGAGGGATCAAACCCAGGTCTCCTGCATTGCAGGTGGATTCTGTACCAGCTGAGCCACCAGGGAAGCCCTTCTACTATAACCATCATCTATTAATGGTGAGTAGATTGTATGCTGGGTGATTCCTGTGCTTTATCCCCATGAGATTCCATGACTCCTTGAGATGGGAAAGAGTGGTACTCTCAGTTACTCAACCATAGTAGGGCTTGAACAGTGACGATCAAAAGCAGATTTGGCCACTGTGATAGAGTGGTCTCAGAGGTGTAAAGCCTTTAATTAAGGGAGAATTGGGGGAGGAGCCTGGACAAAGGGTGGAAAGAGTTGACTTGGAGTGGTTCAGGCGAGAGATGAGGACAGTGGCCATACACCAGCTGAAACGGGGCTGTTTCAGCATGTTTATGGCCTTCTGGTGCGAACAGCTGAACACCAACCATGGAGATAGGAAATGATGTCTTTATTTGGCTGAGGTGAGAAAGAGGTTGAGAAATGTTGAGTAACTTGCCCAAGCTCACACAGTGGTAGCTCGTGAAGGCAGGAGTCCATACCTGGTCTCAATCATTGGCTTCAGAGCCTCTAAATTGACGAGTCTCTAGCCTCTGGCCATTGCTGTGTGAAGTTGCTTCAGTCATGCCCGACTCTTTGCGAACCTAAGGACTGTAGCCCTTCAGGCTCCTCTGTCCATGGGATTCCCCAGGCAAGAATACTGGAGTGGGTTGCCCTCCCCTTCTCCAGGAGATCCTCCTGACCCAGGAATCGAACCCATGTCTCTTATGTCTCCTGCTTTGGCAGGTGGGCTCTTTACCACTAATGCCACCTGGGAAGCACCCTTTTGGTGCTGTTCATGGACCTAAGTGCAGCTGGAATGCTCAGTCCACGCCTTAAAGGAGCTGAGAGATGGTAAGAGCCTCCCACTGGGAACCATATGTGTCCAGGAGCCAGCTTGCAGCTCCTGGGAGGGCCTTTCTCCCCAGAGGGATGAGACCCACAACTGCTCAACCTCTGGGTCACTGAAGCCCAAACTGGACTTAGCAAAATTGTTAACAACAACAACGACAAAATCACAAACTGTAGATATGCCAAGAACAGCCTGACAAAATCAGCAAAGGACACTCTCACACGTGCTGCCACTTAGTATGAGAATGTCTTCCCCGAGTCTCATCAGTACTGTTGGTCTTGCAGCTGTTCAGGCTGTGCCAGGAAGGCGGGTGGGAGACGGAGCCGCAGTGTTGGCTTTCCCCCCTGCATTGCCGTTTTGACTCATTTGTTTGTGGGTGAGATTGAACACTTTTAGAGTAAATGTTTAGCAGGGCAATTTGTTTATCAAAACTCTAAATGCTGTACTCTTTTACACATTAATTTTACTTGCAGAAATGTACTTTTTATTCTTGCAAAGGCTCATAACAATAATATTCAATAGTCACTGAGTCTTCATAATATGCCAGGCACTGTTCTAAATGCTTTCCATTATTATCTCTTTTCATCTTTACAATAACTTTTTGGGAAGTAGAATTTTTCTTCACATTATACAAATGAAAATATTGAGATAGAGACATGAATTATCCTGCCCAGAAGACACAAAGCTAGTTTATCTTAGATCTGTATGTAATCATAACATCTAGAGATAATTCACATTGATATCAATTAGGGAACTGGCTAAACAAATTTTAGAACAGTCATTCAACGGAATACTGAACAGCTGGTTGTAATAGTATCATAGACGCTTACTTATTTACTGAGAGGGACAGACGTCTCAGATCTAAATCTATATCTACCTATTAGCTATCTATCTATCTCTATCATCTATCTATAGTAAAAAATCAAGTGAAAAAATAGTAGTAGCCCATTTAGATGGAAAAAGCTATGTATTACAAATGCATTAGTGTATGGGTCTGCTTCTGTTGGTATAGACATCATCTAGAAGTTATATTAGAAATCTATGCAAGATAGCTAACCTACTTGTTATCAGTGGATTGGCCACAAAGTTCATTGGGCCATAACATTATGCAAAAAATCTGAACAAACCTTTTAGCCAACTCAATACTTACGGAGCATAAGTGTTGGGGGTGGGGAGGATGAGATCATTTTATATGTTTCAATAGTTTGATTTTAAAAAAATGAGTGTGCATTAGTTTAGAAATTAAAAAAGCAACAAAACTATGCTTCAGTGGATATAATGGGCTTTCTCTTGCAGTGCTGTTTTAAGAATAAAATAGGATGATGATGAAACAGCCCAGCTGTGTCAACTTAAAGGTGGATCTCCGTGAGCACTAATTCTGAATCTAATCCGATGCCTGGCACAGGGCACACAGGACGTCATTCTTTTTTTTTTTTTAGGAGATGTTTTAAATTTTGCTTATTATACTTATTTGTGGCAAGAGAAAACACTGCATTTTTAACACCAACACCCACCAATGTCTTTCAAGTCCTCATAGAGCTACAGTCGTGGCTGTGGACCCTCTTTAGAGAGGAGTTTGAGCCACTTATAAGCCAGCAGGAAGCCTCTCAACCCCCGTCTCAGAGGACAGTGGTCGTGGTTTGTGCTGCCAATGTCTGCGCGAGACAGGGGTTCTTGTCGCGCTCCCCTATGGCACCAAGAGACTGCCACTTTTTCATACCCTTGCAGGACGTCGTTGACTGAAGAGTGGGACTCAGGGGCCAGCCTGGAATGGAAGGGCTCAGGGCTATGCTTTGAGCAAGGACCCTGATCGCTTGGCACCTAAGCTGCCGTTTAATGAAAGTAACATGAGAAAAGTAACTTCTGGCTGGTCTAGGTCAGGCTTGTTACAAGGATAAGCATGTTACGGAGAAAATAGCTGCGAGATTTGGCCCTGAGAGCCGGGTTGGCATCTTAGCTCTCTGCCCCTCGCAGGTGTCAGCCTGTGGTGGTTATGGGAGCCTCAGGTTGCCGTGACCATCAATTAGATAAAGTGTCAAGGGAGAGGCTTTTGTCAATGATAAAACATGACTCATACATTTTGTTTGATGTATGTAAAAGTAGCATGTGAAACCATTCAACCATCAAATGCTCTAGTCACCAGAAACAAAACAAAAATTAACTCAGAGGGAGCCCACAGAAATGTATGCAGTTTAAGCCTTCAATAAAACTTCTTCTTCTTTTCAGAAAAAGCATAAAGGTGGGGGGGGCCCAGGCTCTGTTTATGACATAGGAAGGTGGGAATAGGTGTGCTCCCTGCAACAAGAAAGACCAAAAACCGGCGTGATGTCTAGGAAGTGACTCCAGACTCCAGGAAGGGCTGGGGCTGGAGCACCTGTTTTGGTCCCACCCAGGAGAGGATGGGCTGACACACGGCAGGTGGGACGATCTCTGCTCAGAGCGTTACCTCATTGTCACAAGCTCAACGTGGGCCCTTCTGAGAGCGTGGAGTCCCAGGAGTGGGGTACCCCAGGAGAGTCTCTCCCCACCCCCCTGTTGGTGGTTCTTCTCCACAGACCTGGCTGCTGGAAAAGATGGGAGGGGTGGGAGAGAGGAGAAACCTCCACAGGTATGGGCTGGGTGAGGGCAGCTCGGCCAGGACCCTCTCACCCAGGAGGCAGGAGCCCAAGTGGGCAAACCCTGTTGCCCCTGCCCAGGGCTCAGATCCACAGCCATTGTGTCAGAGGAAGGCAACAGAAAAGAAACCATCCTGGGCCTAGAACATAAGAAATCTTCTCCAGGGGAAGGCAGAGAGGAACAGAGGACCCAGACCCAGGGAGCCAGGCCTGCCCGAGAGACAGAGGATGAACCAGGACACCAGAGGTCAGTGCTTGCTCTCCCAGGCTCAAAAACACGATAAACAAAGAGAGGCTCTCCGAGGAGGTTGGGGAGGGGTGGGGACAGGTAGGGCTGGAAAGAGAAGAGATTTTTTCCAACTTAAATAAAAATACAGATTCGTGCTACATTTATATCTGCCTGTTTAAATTCTGTCAACTTTCTAGCATGGCAAGTCATGTTTTCCTTTCAGTTAAGCATTAGTAAGGGCTTCCCAGGCGCGCTAGTGGTAAAGAACCCGCCTGCCAAGGCTGGAGATGCAAGAGACGCAGGTTCGATCCCTGGGTTGGGAAAAGCCCCTGGAGGAGAGCATGGTAACACACTCCAGTATTCTCGCCTGTGGAATTCCTTGGACAGAGGAGCCTGGCAAGCTACAGTCCGTGGGGCCGCGCAGAGTCCAACGTGACGGAAGCAACTTAGCAGGCACACAGGCAAGCATTGATAACAGAGTATCCGGTTATACCAGGAAATGATTCTGTACTTGAGTTTTGTACTCAGCACAGATGGACCGTTCCTCATCTAATGTGCCCCAAATGCAGCTTCATTTTCAAGATACCCTGATGCAAAATACAGCGCTTCACCATAGGTGCAAACGCAAACAAAAACCTCGATGTCGGCAGAAAAAGCCTAACGTTGAGAGTAGGACAGGAACCAGAATAACGTTCCCGTGCCCCAGGGTCTGGGGCTGAGAGGAGGGAGGGGGAGGCTGCCTGGGTCTTTGCTCACCTGGTCCAACCCTGGTCCACCCAGGTTGCCGTGTGCATCCACCTGCCGGCTCTCCCGGGCACAGATGAGTCCTGGGGGCTGTCTGACTGCAGGCCCCTCCATGGCTCAGTTCTCCAGCCCCCGGCTTGACCTCCTGCAGCCTTGATTCTGCCCTTGATCACATACCTCACAGCCACCTCTGTGGGAGCCTCCTCTCCAGGCAGGCCGCTCTGTCCAACGAGGCCCTCGCTGCCAGACCAGATGAACAGAAATTATTGAACTGAACTTCTAACTAGCTTGAGAATATTATCCTATTCTTGCAGAAATGTTTGTGCCTCCCAGTTTTTCATAAAACTGATTTTCTCTTTTCTCCCTAAATACAAAAGCAATCTACGGACGTTGAAATGTACAAAGTGTGGAGAGAAGGGGAATTTTCAGAACCAAACTTCTCAGCCTAACAGCTCACATCTAGTTATTTGGCTTCCGTCTGCCTTTGTCACTTTCTGTCGCCCCCTCTATAAGCAGCCAGGGCAGCCCTTTGTGTCAGACACACCTCTGTTTCTGTTGCTGATGATAAGCCCTCCCCACCAAAGGGCTTTAAATTTTTTTTTTTTTAAGTTTAAAGATAGTTTAAGTTTGTATAGTTACTTTACAGCGCTGTGCTAGTTTCTGCTGTACAGCAAAGTGAATCACTGTATATGAACATATATTGCCTCATTTGTTGGATTTCCTTCCCCTTCAGGTGGCCTCAGAGCACTGGATTTGTGCTGTACAGCAGGTTCTCGTTATCATCTACTTTATCGTGTTCAGTTGTTAACTCGTGTCTGACTCTTTGTGACCCCTGAGCTGCAGCACGCCAGGCTCCTCTGTCCTTCACTACCTACTGGAGTTTGCTCAGATTCATGTCCATGTAACTGCTTTATCATGCCCACGTATCATTTTATACATAGTATCAATAGTACGTGTGTGCTCAGCCGCTCAGTCGTGTCCGACTCTTTGCCACCCCATGGACTGTCGCCCACCAGGCTCCCTCTGTCCGTGGGACTTCCCAGACAAGAATGCTGGAGTGGGTTGCCATTTCCTTCTCCAGGGAATCTCCCGTCCCCGGGATTGAGCCCCCATCTCCTGCACTGGCAGCTGGACTCTTAACCACTAGCGCCGCCATAGAGTACGTATGTCAGTAAGAGGGCTTTAAACTTGCCGCAAAACACAGCAAGCATTTCACTTTCTCTAAACTCGGTTGTCTTCCTCCCTCTACCACTTTATGCTTATGTGACTCCAATGCACTATCTTGACTACAGCTTTCCATAGAAAAGCTCAGCCAAGCATCCTTTCCCCAACAGAGGCAGCAGCCTTTGATGTTTTCCAGGCCCCTCTGGGAAGAAGCAGGAAGGTGTTGCCAGAGTCACACCACATGCCGGAAGTGAAACCGACTTCTGCAAGCAAACTTTCTTCAGGGAAATTAGACCAGGCGTCCAGTGGCCTTGAACCTTAGTTCCTCTCTCCCTTTGTTAACGCTAAGTTGGAAGGAAAAAGACCTTTGCTAGGATCTCTTCCTCCTTTTGATCTTCTGTCATCATGATGTGACTCCAGGCTTGACCGCCTGTGCCAGGGTGGGAGTTGCCCAACGTATGAAAAGTGACTCTTGTGGGCTCTGAAGACTGGCACAGATGGGTTTTGAAGCACTTTCCATGTCACTGGGCATGAAGTTGCTCTTCACCTCAGCTGAAAAGAAGTGTGAGAAAGACATCTCCCAACATGTAAGTCAGACTTCCCAGGTGGTTCAGCGGTAAAGAACCCACCTGCTAATGAAGGAGACTCAGGAGACATGGGTTCCATCCCTGGGTCAGGAAGATCCCCTGCAGAAGGAAATGGCAACCTACTTCAGCATTCTTGCCTGGAAAATTCCATGGATAGAGGAGCCTGGCGGGCTACAGTCCATGGGGTCAGGAAGAGTTGGACACGGCTGAGCACACACGCGTTACCTTAAGATGAGCTATACCCTCAACGGAGACATGTTTCTTTCTAACTCTCGCCTGCTCATACCTGTGGAGGGGGGTGGTCAGGCTTCCTGTCCTCTCTTCATTTCCTCCTTACCTTGAAACCTACAGATTTTTTAAAAGTTTGCTGTTATTATTATTTAAATAATACTGGATCCTTCCTGACAGCCAAACGGGAGGTCGTGACCGTGACATGACCAGCTCTTCCAAATCTTACTGTTTTTCTTTACTTTACATATGAGTTGTTTTGCAAAACAGAAAGGTTAGCATAGTTATTTGAGTGATCGGGCTGCCAGGGAGTAGGTGTCAGTGCTAATTTCTAAGCTATAAGTTGAAACGGGCTTTCCCAAACATTCTTCTATGGAACACTGGCAGGTGTTCATGGCTATTCCATGGGCAGAGCACCCTGTGATTTAAAACAATTGGTAAAAGGATTTGTGAATATGGGTGATTCATGTAGAATGAATATTAGCATTTTAAAGGCATGTGTAAGTGCTGACATAAAGAAGTCTATTTAAAACTGCTAAGCATAGAGATTTTTTTAAAGGTTATTTGACTCTGGAAAAATTTTCTTAAAGAATTTTCACTCAATTTGAAAAACTCTGAATTGTATTGAATAAATAAACATTTTATATATATATATTTCTTTTAACTGGGCCTATTGCTTCACAAGCAGTATAGACATAGGTTTGGGTTCTTACTACAAGAAGAAATTCTGAGCTCCGTTCAAACTCTTCCTAATGGTGTCCCCCTTCTTGCAGTATGCAATTTGTCCTTTGGGCCCCAAGTGGCTTGCTTCTTTGTTCATGCGTCCATCCGTCTGTCCATCCACCTGTTCATTCACTCATTCATTCATCCATATGTTTGTACTTAGGGAATCCAAAATGTTTGCCCTTAGAGCCTGCTTTGGTGAACCTAAAATCTAGAGACGAAGGACATGACCAATGACTCCACTGAAGGACAGAGGAAGGATGAAGAATATTGATTAACCAGTTAATTAACTTGACAACTAAACAGATATTTACTGAATATCTGCCACGTGCATTCCACACACAAATGGAGGTACTGCCAAAACATCCAGGAGCAAATAAAATCCCCGCCCCCGGGGGAACTAGTGAGACACACAGCAAACAAACGCTGGCGTGTCAGAGGCCGACAGTGTGACACAGGAAGTAAAGCAGGCCGGGGACAGCAGGTCCCCGATGGGCAGGGTGTGAGGCTTGCGGGGGTCAGAAAAGGCTTCCCTGAGAGGTGACATTTTGATCAAAGACGCAGAAGTAGGTAAGGAAGGCATCTCCAAGCTTCAGCTTAGCTGAAGCATAGTCTGTCATCAAATGTTTATGGAAGTGACTAATTATACAGAATAAAGTTGAGTTGCGTGGCACAGCATTGAAATAACTGGCAGAGGTGAACCGCTCTGGCAAACCGTGGTGGTGATCATAAAAATCAGGCATGTGCCTGAGGACCCAAGAGGGTACGACATAAAAACATTTGAAACGGAAAGAGAAGGAAGGAATACGTGAGAGCTCAGTCACTGCAGTCGTGTCCAGCTCTGTGTGACCCTGTGGACTGTAGCCCACCAGGCTCCTCTGTCCCTGGGATTATGACTATAGAAAATTTGGTGTGCTTCCTGAAAATCTTAAGATCATAATAAAGAGTTGTTTGTGAGGCAGTCATTAGGAAGCCACATGTGTCCACTTCATGGGTCATGCTATTCTTTTTAAAAAATGTTTTTCTTTTAATTTTTGGCTGTGCTGGATTTTCTTTGCAGTGTGCAGACTCATTAGCTGCCTAGTTGATCCGCAGCTTGTTGGATCTTCGTTCCTCAACTAGGGATCGAACCCAGGTCCCCTGCATAGGAAGGCAGAGTCTTAACCACTAGACCACTAGCGAGTCCCACATGCTGTTCTTACAACAAGCCTTTTGCTGGTAGGAAGATTGGAGGAGCAGATGAGTAGGTCATGGAATCCCAGGGACTTGCCTGGAAAGTTTCTAAAGTCTTCATAACATCATTGTTAGGACCTCACAATGTGTGATGGATTCTGATTCATACAATCACACACAGCTGTTGAACACCTGTATCCACAGAATGTTGATAAATTGACCCATGTCAGCATAAAGGATGGTTTCTTGTGTTGGTCAACATTAAAAGAACTTGAAGCCCCTTACTCATTTCCAGGGACCTACTCTTTGGAATGTTTGTCTTAAACACAGTTCCTTAGCTCAGATCAGCCATGGACCTGGCCTTGCCCACTCTCCCCTTCTTGGTCATCACGAACACCAAGGCGGCCTGTCTCCCAAGTTCCATCGTGGCCACAGCACTCAATGGCGCTTCCTTGTTGCTCAGCCTGTTCTCAGCAGTGCCAGTTCTTCTTACAGCCTTGCTGGGCTTCTTAGTAGTGAACTTGTTATTAAAACTGGCTAAGAGGTTTTAGAGTCTGTGTGCTGTGCTTAGTCGCTCAGTCATGTCTGATTCTTTGCAACCCCATGGACTGTAATCCTCCAGGCTTCTGTGTCCTTGAGATTTTTTAGGCAAGAATACTAGAGCGGGTTGCCATTTCCTTCTCCCTTAGAGGCTCTGCTTTTAGCCAAATGAAACATCCCACGGACGCCAAGCTCCTCCACACCAACTTGGTTTTCATAACAGATTCTTTGACGTACGATGACTTAGGTTTAGGGTGGAATCACATCCGTCCTCTGAAAGGCCACACTTTCTGCCTCCTTAGGATGGTTCTGGGGGCGGGGGGGTTCTGTTGCCTGATCAGTCTCCTTCCCCTTACTCCTCTCTTCCCCAAACTGCTTTCTCCTCCTCCGTAGGCACATCTGCTGCTGCTGCTGCTAAGTTGCTTCAGTCGTGTCCAACTCTGTGTGACCCCATAGACAGCAGCCCACCAGGCTCCCCCGTCTCTGGGATTCTCCAGGCAAGAACACTGGAGTGGGTTGCCATTTCCTTCTCCAATGCATGAAAGTGAAAAGTGACAGTGAAGTCACTCAGTTGTGCCTGACTCTTAGCGACCCCATGGACTGCAGCCCACCAGGCTCCTCCATTCATGGGGTTCTCCAGGCAAGAGTACTGGAGTGGGGTGCCATTGCCTTCTCCACTGTAGGCACATCTAAGGGCTCCCAATTCTGCCTAATTCAGCCAACAGGGTTCAAGGAAAGCTCAGAACAGATCTTCTTAGGATAAAAAATGAGAATTCTTTTTTTTTTTTTATGTACCACGAAGCTTGTGGGATCTTTGTTCCCCCTGCAAGGAAATGCAGAGTCTTATCCGCTAGACTGCCAGGCAAGTTCCAATAATTCTTTCTTTTCTTTTTTTTCTTTAATTGGAGTATAATTGTTTTCAATTATGAGCTGAACCTCAGCCATTTTGACAATTCCAAAATTACTTCCCTTGTAATGTTTTAACCTGTCAAAAGATCATGAATGTACAGGGAAGCATTTTTTAAAAATCATTTCTTCATTTTTGGCCGTGCTGGGTCTTTGTTGCTGCACCCGGGCTTTCTGTAGTTGCGACGTGGGGGCTTCTCATTGCTGTGGCTTCTCTTATCATTGAGCAGGGGCTCTAGGGGCCGTGGCTCAGTATTTGTGGTGCATGGGCATGTGGGATCTTCCCGGGCCGGGAATTGAACCCAGGTCCCCTGCATTGGCAGGCAGACTCTTAACCACTGGACCACCAGAGAGTCCCACAAGGAAGCATTTTATTTAAAGTCGCGTTGGAGCTGATGCTCTGAGCTGTGATGTGGATTTTAATTGGGACCAGGATGCACAGCGGAAGTTATGTCCCTTCTGACTTTGGAAGTTATTTTTCTATGTCCCAGGAAGTGGTGGTGGGCAAGCTGGACTTGTCTTATGTGTGTTTTTTAGCAGGGGAGAGAGCCTGCCTCCCAGGGTCCAGCCCCGTCCTGCGAAGTCAGTGTTTTTCTTGGCCATGGCCAGCTTCTGTGCCCTTAACCACTGTGGTCTTTCCCTTGGGTCCCTTCCAACAGGATGCAGTGGGCACACAGGTGCCAAATGACCCAGAAAGAGGCAGTGAGCTGAGTGCAGAGTGGAAAACTACCTTCCATCCTTGCATTCACCAGACAGCCACACACTCCCCGCAGCGGCCTGAGCAACAAACAGGAAGAAAACCTGCTCACGTTCCCAGCACGGAACAGGGGGAGTTGATTCTCACGCTTGCATTGTCTATATTTAGGCTTTTCCTTCACCGAGGGAAACACCTGCAGGGCATGCACGTGCTATCTCAAGGTGCTGATTATTTTTCCTCCAAAAATCAACACGTCTAGGTGTTGATATGTTATAATGACACAAAAATAGTGTGATGCTCACAACCACTGAAATATGTTAAGGGACCTAAGAAGAGTCAAAGCTTGGGAATTGACTTGTGAATGCATTATTTCTTACCCAGTAAAAGCTTGTTTTCAAAAGTTTGGATTTTTAAAAATTATATTTATTCACTGCTGAGCTATCAGAAGCTACAGATAAACCAGGAGGAAAAGTGGGAAAAATACTTGTGATACCAGAGGTAACCACGCTTAAGCATTTGCTGTACATCCTTTTAGAATATTTTCTATATTTTGTATGTATCAATGATACACACCATTTTATAATGTACTTTTTTTCTTTTAATACACAATGAATGACTTTCTATATCAATGAATTAATTTCTGCCAGTATGATTCTGGTTCCACTGCCAATGTGTGGGTTCTCTCCCCACCCCCTGCCCCACTACAGTTCAGCTCTGTTCAGGCACTCAGTCATGTCTGACTCTTTTGAGACCCCATGGACTGTAGCATACCAGGCCTCCCTGTCCTTCACCAACTCCCAGAGCTTACTCAAACTCATGTCCATTGAGTTGATGATGCCATCCAACTATCTCATTCTTTGTTGTCCCCTTCTCCTCCCACTTTCAATCTTTCCCAGCATCAGGGTCTTTTCAAATGAGTCAGTTCTTCATATCAGGTGGCCAAAGTATTGGAGCTTCAGCTTTAGCATCAGTCCTTCCAATGAATATTCATGACTGATTTCCTTTAGGATGGACTGGTTGGATCTCCTTGTAGTCGAAGGGACTCTCAAAAGTCTTCTCCAACACCCCAGTTCAAAAGCATTAATTCTTCAATGCTCAGCTTTCTTTTTTTTTTTTACCAGGCACACATTTTTAATGTCCTTATTGAACTTATTACAATATTGCTTCTGTTCTGTGTTGTGGTTTTTTTTTGGCCAGGAAGCATGTGGGATCTTAGCTTCTCGACCAGGGATCAAACCCACACCCCCTGCATTTGAAGACAAAGTTTAACCACTGGACCACCAGGAGAGCCCTTAGAGTCTTTTAGAGGAGTCAAAGAAATTACATCCTGCTATATGACTTTGAGATGGGCCTTTTATAATCATTCCTCCAAGCTTCTGACTCTCCTCTTTATCTATTAAATAACCCTAGAGGTTCCCATGATCTTCATCAAAACAAGTATTTGTAGTGTCTTCTGAATGTTCAGTGAACTTATTATTGTTTCGATAATGATCTCAGGGTCACGTTCATTCTGTCGATGACTGTGCTTCTGCAGACGTTGCATCACCCGTGAGTGGTTTCTTCTGTCCACCTGCCTTTTGCAATCTTGCCCTTAGCATCTCCCACCTTCTTACCAATCGTATAGTCAGTCAGTTATTTAGCCCTTCAGTTATCTGCATCACTAATTCTCATCACAGCCAGGGAGTTTTCATTGCACTTGGTAAGTCAGATAATCATACAGATAAAATCTTAGATATTTGAAATTCACTTTTAATTTGATAGATATTTAGTATAAATGCAGTGCCTCCAGACAACTGAGCAGAAGCTATGCATCAGCTATTTGTAAATCTGTCCATGAAATTTTTTTCACAGTCTTTCTCATGACTTCACCTTGAAAAAATAAGGGAAGGGATGACTGAAGGTTTTGAATGGGAGAGAAGGGGTCATTAAGCTTGAATGTGTCAAACTTCACTCAGAAAATGTAAAAAGGGCAAAAAAGTAGAGGAACTAATCATCTTTGTATAGTCCAATTCTCATACATGACTACTGGAAAAACCATAGCTTTGACTAGACGGACCTTTGTTGGCCAAAGTAATGTCTCTGCTTTTTAATATGCTGTCTAGGTTGGTCATAACTTTCTTTCCAAGGAGCAAGCATCTTTTAATTTCGTCTGCAGTCACCATCTGCCCTGATTTTGGAGCCTCCCAAAATAAAGTCTGTCACTGTTTCCATTGTTTTCCCCATCTATTTGCCATGAAGTGATAGGTCTGGATGCCATGATCTTAGTTTTCTGAATGTTGAGCTTTAAGCCAACTTTTTCACTCTCCTCTTTCACTTTTATCAAGAGGCTCTTTAGTTTTTCCCTTTCTGCTATAAGGGTGGTGTCATCTGCATATCTGAGGTTATTGATATTTCTCTCGGCAATCTTGAGTCTAGCTTGTGCTTCATCCAGCCCTGCATTTTGCATGATGTACTCTGCATATAAGTTAAGTAAGCAGGGTGACAATATACAGCTTTGATGTACTCCTTTCCAATTTGGAACCAGTCTTTTGTTCCCTGTCCAGTTCTAACTGTTGCTTCTTGACCTGCATACAGATTTCTCAGGAGACAGGTCAGAGATGATATTCCCATTTCTTTCAGAATTTTCCACAATTTGTTGTGATCTACACAGTCAAAGGCTTTGACCTAGTCAATAAAGCAGAAATAGATGTTTTTCTGGAACTCTCTTGCTTTTTCAATGATCCAACGGATGTTGGCAATTTGATCTCTGGTTCCTCTGCCTTTTCTGAATCCAGCTTGAACATCTGGAATTTCATGGTTCACATACTGTTGAATCTTGGCTTGATGAATTTTGGGCATTACTTTGCTAGCATGTGCGGTGAGTGCAATTGTATGGTAGTTTGAATGGGAGACTAGAGATCTCTTCAAGAAAATTAGAGATACCAAGGGAACGTTTCATGCAAGATTGGCTCAATAAAAGACAGAAATGGTATGGACCTAACAGAAGCACAGGATATTAAGAAGAGGTGGCAAGAATATACGAAGGAAATATACAAAAAAGATCTTCATGACCCAGATAACCATGATGGTGTGATCACTCACCTAGAGCCAGACATCGTGGAATGCAAATTCAAGTGGGCCCTAGGAAGCATCACTATGAACAAAGCTAGAGGGGTGATGGAATTCCAGTTGAACTATTTCAAATCCTAAAAGATGATGCTGTGAAAGTGCTATACTCAATATGCCAGCAAATTTGAAAAACTCAGCAGTGGCCGCAGGACAGGAAAAGGTCAGTTTTCATTCCAATCCCAAAGAAAGGCAAAGCCAAAGAATGTTCAAACTACCGCCCCTACCCATCCAAGTAATTCTGGGATCCAAGGCAGGGGTCCTATAGCTTAATTCAGTTCGACTGTTTCCCTGGTTTGTGTGTATGTGCGTGTGTGTGCTGTGCTCAATCACATCCAATTCTTTTTGACCCCGTGGACTGTAACCCACCAGACTCCTCTGTCTCTGGGCCTTCCTGGGCAAGAATACTGGAGTGGGTTGCCATTCCCTCCTTTAGGGACCCTTCCTGATCCAGGAATCTAACCCACGTTTCCTGTCTTTCCTCCATTGGCAAGTGGGTTCTTTACCTGGAGATGACATCAAATCCCATAGGTCAAGGGCTCCATCCCGCAAGACAGCCCCTCCCCACACTTCAGATGCCAGTCATAAGTCCAGGTTGATGGTTACTTGTGCCTTTGACCTGCTGGCTATAGATCGATGGTTTGATTATTTTGCTGTAGGAGCTTGCTGTATTTAGGGTAACATTCTTCTTACTAGGTCATTGGTTTATTACATGAGGGTGTAACTCAGGAACAGTCAGATGGAAGAGACGCATAGGACAAGATATGGGGAAAGGACATGCCTTCTGAACCAGCCACTCTTCCCGAATATCCACGTGTTTACCATCCCAGGAGCTCTCTGAACCTTGCCTGTTGGGGTTTTGTGGAGACTTCATCACTCAGGCATGATGGATTAAATCTTTGGCTATAAGTGGTTGACCTTGATCTCAAATCCCTCTTTCGCTGCCCTGAGGTTAGGGAGTGGAGCTGAAAGTCCCAGCTCTCTGCAAACATTGGTTAGTTCCCTGGCAACGAGCCTCCATCCTTAGGTGACTTTGGGGTTTTCCCAAAGCCTTTCATTATCATAACACAAAAGGCACCTTTGTTGCTCTCCTTACAGGAAATTCTAAGAGTGTTCCAACATATATATTTCTTATAAGTCACAATATCACACTGCAGTATAATTTTTAATGACTGTGTATTACTTTATCCAGTGAATACACCATAACTTATTTGATTGGTCCCTTAATTCTTTAATAGCTGAGTAGCTTCTAGTCTCTTACAACTATTCCTGTAACAGAAGTTGTGTGCATTCGACATTTTTAGTTTGTTTTGTATCTTAATGCACAGAGTTGGATTGTGCATTGCTTCCAGCTCAGGATGCTCTCATCTTTACTCATCCACTAAACATTTTTCATGATTTTTTATTCTGGTTTCTTCTTCACCCCATCCCAAGTCTCATTCCATCTTTTACCTTAGAGATCCTACTTTTGGGTATTTTACGTGTGTCCTTCTGATCTATTGGTTTGGCCAAGAAATTCACTTGGGTTTTCCAATTTTGGTTAACCCAATATTTTTTAAACTTTGATTTACACACATGTGTAATTTGATGAAGCATATTCTACTTTATGTGTTTTAAACTTTGCGCTCCTTAATCTTCATTCAGTGTTATGGACTGAGCTTTTCTCTCCTGGATGTATGTAGCTCTTGTTCCTCCCTTTCTGGAGGGCACTCACCGTGGGCCCCCACCATTGTGTGTCTGTTTATTCCTGGTTCTGACCTTTTAGGTTATCCCCTACTCTGTGTTGTCATAAACAACACTGCAAGGAACATCTTCGTATGTGTTTTTTAGTGAAAGTTTTGTCCTGGGTCCTAAAGTGGGACTTCTGGCGTAATATTGTATGTAATTTTCACTAAATATTTTCAATTTACTCTCCCAAAGAGCTTTGCCAGTTTTTACGCTTTCTAATGGTTTGTGAGGACTCCTGTCTCTTATGTTCCCCAATACTATCTCCTTCTAAAATTTGGGCCACTCTGATAGGAACAAATGATAATTTTTATTGATTGAATTTATGATTATTAATCAGCCTATTTCATTCTATGTTTTGTAGCTGTTTTTTTTCCAATTTGAGAATAAACCATTCATAGCCTTTTCTCATTTTCTATGTTTTCTATATGTGTGTGTGTATGTATATATATTTTCATCTTTCCTGATGTATAAAAACTTAGAGGGACTTTGCTGGTGGTCCAGTGGTTAAGATTCAGTGCTTTCACTGCAGGGGCATGGGTTCTGTCCCTGATCGGCAAATTAAGATCCCACATGCCACAACCGAGGGAAAAAAAGAAATATCAGAGTTAATTTTTAATTACATATGCTAAAATTATCATCTTCCAATCAGTTCTGTGTTGATTATCTCAGAATTGAAATCTTTGCCTTTCGGTTGATTTAAAATCATTGATTTTCCCCATTACGGTTTTGTCTTTCAGAATCTTGTGTAATAAATCATTTCTCGCCCTTTCTTGATTAACTGTATCTTTGCTGCTCTTACAGTTGCTAAGTCATGTCTAACTCTTTGAGATATCATGGGCTGCAGCACACCAGGCTTCCCTGTCCTTCACTATCTCCCGGAGCTCGCTCAAACTCATGTCCATTGAGTCAGTGATGCCATCCAACCAGCTCATCCTGTCATCCCCTTCTTCTCCTGCCCTCAATCTTTCCCAGCATCAGGGTCTTTTCCAATGAGTCGGCTCTTTGTATCAGGTGCGAAATATTGGAAGCGCAAAGTGTTGGAGCTTCAACTTCAGCATCAGTCCTTCCAGTGAGGGTATATTATTTAGAGATGGTATTTTTGGAACAATGAATGTACATCAGAACTCTTTGGTTATAAGTGAAAGAAATTTAACTCACAACAGCACAATGCAAAAAAAAAAAAAAAGAGAGAGAGAGAAAGAGAGAAAGAAAGAAAATAAATTGGCTCACTTGACTGAGAGGTAGGTCAAAGGTCTGGTGTTAGTTTCAGGAAAAGCTGGATCCAGGGGTTCAACATTGTTATCAGGGCCGTGGCTCTGGCTCTTCTATCATTTCCCTGCTCTTCTCTGTCTGGGCTTGGTTTTTCAAGTGAGAATTCTCAAAGTGCTGTTTAAAAGGAACACCATCAACTCTTGGCTTATCATGTCCATAGAGATTGCAACTGAGTTTTTCCTGATAGCCCTGGAAAAAGTCATGAGGGAGACTTTGCATTGAGTCTGGAGTCTCATACCATCCTTGGGAGTAGGGAGAAACACTTCTTTGGTTTGAAGCCCCAGGAAAGTCCCCCAGAAAAGAACAGCAGTTTCCTAGACAAGGACCTGCTGGACAGTTAAACATGTGCTCATATTTCTAACTTTCATTTTTTGATAATACCAATTCCAGAATGGTTGGTGCTCCCCTGGCAGATGAGCCCGCTCCACAAACAGAGGTCCCTCAGCCTCAGGAGACTGCAGGCATCCTCCCATCTCCCTGTCCTTCTTCCTGGGCAACAGGGTCCATCAGAAAAGGACCACCTCTTCCGCCTTCACAGGAGATGCGTGGTGGAGGCGGCTCTCTCTCCCACCACTGGCTTCTCCTCTCCAAACATCTTGCCCCTCCGAATCACACAGAGAAAGAGGGGCTGCTTTTGTGCCAAGTCAGCTCCCCCCAGCCCCCTAAGGTGGTGTCTAGGCAGACAGGCTCTCCAGATCACTGTACTCTCCTCATGCCTGACTGTCTTTGTTCAGGAATCCCTTGGAACCAGCAGGAAATCCAGAGAGAGTGGGGAAGATGGTCCCCGGGTGGGGCTGGATAGGGTCAGTCATCACCTAGGAGTTCTGGGCTCAGCCCTGCTGATCTGTGCTGTTACTTAGGGCTGCTTTAGCTTCTGGGTCACCAGGTCAATTCTGGGGGAAGAAGCGGAAGGGTCTGGGTGCAAGGGGTGGGGCCAGACTGTAAATGCAACTTGATGCATCACTTGTAATTATTTAGGGCCTGATTGTCCATCTTCCCCCTAATTCCCTGTCTCTGTCTGACTGGGCAGACTTGGGACACCCAGTCCAACCTTCGCTGTGATCCAGAGATTATCATGTGCCTTTCTCTTTAGAGAGAACAGGGGCAGGGGCCGGCTCTGTGACTGTCAGAGTCTGGGCTGTGACTTCCCAGTGGAGAAAGGGGAGGGCAGAACTGCCTGGGAGATGGCTCCAGCTGGAGATCTGGTCCCCTGCCATCCTCCATGGGGCGAGGCGGATGACCTTCAGGTGAGACAGAAAGTGGGCATCCACCAGTTTACACAAGGGCAGGTCACAAGTTGGGTGATGGGTTTCTGGAGACAGCAGACCAGCATGGACTCGAGACGCAGAAAGAGACCTCACAGGAAATCACGAGCTTGCTCTGCTGGGTGGGAGACAGGGGAAGAGATGGCGCTTGTCACTGTCCTGGAGGCTGACCTGTGTGAGTCCTCTTCAGGGTCCTGATGTGGGTGGAGGTGAGGGTACCACGCTAGTTCTGAAGCGTGCTTTGTGAGCGCTGGATGCTGAGGTCCCCCTGCTGGGCCTCACAAGGATGCCTGGGGCAGGTTACTTTTTCTGTCTTGCGGGCTGAGATGCCTAATAACCAAGGATTTATACGTTACTTACGTTATTTATGACCTGGCGCTCTTACTAATAGTCACCAACAGCTTCTAAAATGGAGTATTCATAAACTACAGTTGATTGGGTATTAGAGTACACCGAGATTTGTTTAGTTGGATTCTGGATGAACTGGCTGCCGATTTCCTGCCAAGCCTGCTGTGTGTGTGTCATCAAGGCTCTTATTTAGGGGCAGGTTTTTTTTTTTTTTTTTAATCAGTGTGTTTTTCATGCTGCCTTCAACTGAGCATAGTGATTAGTTTTAGCAATCAAAACCCAACTTTATTAAGGTGTAATTTGCATACAATAAAATGCATCCATTTTCTATGTATAATTTGGTGAGTTTTGACATGTATTATCCATATAACCACCACCTCAACCAAAATGTAGAATATTTCCAGCACTCCAGAAAGTTCCATGGTGCCTCTTTGCCGTCATTCTCCACCCCCAGGTAGCCACTCATCTGAATATTTGCTGAGTATTCAGGAATTTGTGATGTTTAAATACTTGGCAACACCCTCAGAAGGGATCTGTAATAAAATCTCTCGGCTGGTTTTCGTTCATGGGCCATTAGTTCATGATGGAGAGGCCTGGGGAAGAGCACGTGTCCTCCTCTCATTTGGTAACAGCGGTGACTCACTCTCCTGTCTTTCACTTTTACTACAGGTGGGAACCCTGAAGGAATAGCTAGAAGCCTTGGTTTAGAGCTGCGCCCTTTCTAAACCATCAAGAGCCCACAGACAGTGAGAGCTGAGCATGGCCTGTCCCCCGCTACCCCTCAAAGTTTCCCTCCTGGCCGCCAATCATTTGCCCTCCTCCCTCAGAAGGTACCTGATACCTAGACCTGCGTCTTTCATATCAAGAGTCATGACCCTCTGGGATTCGTGCAATCCATTTGGAGGGTTATGATGTGCATTAAAAAAATGAGATACAATAGAGAATTAATTAGTGCATTGTACTAAGGAAGAGTGAGCTTCCCAGTGGCTCAGTGGTAAATAATCTGCCAGCGATACAGAAGCCATGCAGGAGACACGGGTTCAATCCCTGGGTCAGGAAGATCCCCTGGAGGAGGGCATGGCAATTCCAGTGTTCTTGCCTGGAGAATTCCATGGAAAGAGGAGCCTGGTGGTCTATAGTCCTTGGGGGTCACAAAAGCTGGACATGACTGAAGTGACAAACACTTGTACTAAGGAAGAGTAACGTATTATCAAACTGCTGCTTCATTTATGTATGTTTGTGTGTTTGCATGTACATAGATGTGTATGTGTGAATGTGTGCACATAATGGATTACTATGGAAAATGGATATTTTACTGTGCGTCCCGGACAAGAATGACATTTGAAAAATACTGGTCTGGAAAAGCCCTGAAATCTCTGTCTTCATCTTGTGCTGGGGTTACCGGCTGCAGAGGTGGGTATAGACATGTCTATAGGAGTCACCCTGGGGTCACCCTGTCCCCTCCCGGGATGTTCTGACTGCCCTTCCCTCCCGCTCAGGACAAAGGCAGGCAGGCTGGTTGGCAGCTGTCCTGCTCTGGGCGGGTCCAGTCCATCGTAATGCTGCTGCACCCCCTTGACCCGGACCCATCACCTCTGCCCTGCCCCCAAGGGCACAGCCACGGCTCTTCTTCCAGGACTCCGTGGTCTCCACACCTGGCTGGCGGCTACCATGGCTTCTCTTGTCCAGCTCCAGCTGGCCACTCTGGGTTGCTGCTGATTCTGCAGGACTCAAGCCAGATGAGTGTTTTTAGAGACTGGGGACCCTGGGTCCTGGACCAGATTGGGTGAGAGCTACCCAGTGGAGGCCCAGGGGCTACCCCATGGGGAATGTTGACTGAGGCCGGAAGGCTCCAGGAGTGGGATTAGGAGAAGAGGAGGTGGCGTTCAGATAATGAGTCACCAGGTTGACTTTGGGAGGGCCTGGAGTGAGTTTGATGTGCATGCAAGTCAACCCAGGAGGGACAAGGATGGGTTCTGTGATGGGCAGAGGGGGCCCACTCCAGAGCAACACTGGGCATCTTAGATGGAGACAGCCCAGGGGCCAGTAAGGCAGGCCCTGCCTCTCAGGAACAGGGGTGGAGGAGCCTCTTGGACTGCTCCTCCTCTCAGAATCAGTCCCCTACTTACTGCAAGTGTCCTGCCCCAGCCTGGCTGGCGGTGCCCCTCTCCTCCTGTTGGTTCCTGGAGTGTTTCTTGTCCTTTTCCATTATGGTTTATTATGGGATATGGAATATAGTTCCCTGTGCTCTACAGTAGGACCTTGGTGTTTATACAGTTTATAAAAAAGTCGTTCGCATCTGCTAATCCCAAACTCCCAATCCACCCCTCCCCTCTCCCCTCCCCCTTGGCAACCACAAGTCTCGATGTTTGTGAGTCTATTTCATAGATAGGCTCATAAGCGCCACACTTTAGATCCCACATGTACATGATATCTGATATTCGTCTCTTTCTGACTTACTTCACCAGTATGATCATCTGTCTGTCCATCCATGTTGCTGTAAATGGCATTATATTTCATTCTCTTTTGTGGCTGAGTAATATTCCATTGCACATATGTGCCACATCTTCTTTATCCCGTCATCTGTTGATGGCCATTTAGGTTGCTTCCACGTCTTGGCTATTGTGAACAGTGCTGCTATGAACATAAGGGTGTGTGTATCTTTTTGAACTACAGTTTTGTCCAGATACATGCCCAGGACTGGGATTGCTGGATCATATGGTAACTCTATCTTTAGTTTTTTAAGGAACCTCCATACTGTTTTCCATAGTGGCTACACCAATTTACATTCCCACCAACAGTGTAGGAAGTTTCCCTCTTCAGACTTGGATTGTCTTAACCTAAAATGCAGATGTTAAATTAAATAAATTCAAGTGTTAAATGTAATTGGAGCCCCAAACCCTTCTTGAAGACACTTTACATACAATTTAGGGCACCCTATGCAAAAGGGCTGACTCATTGGAAAAGATGCTGATGCTGGGAAAGACTGAAGGCAGGAGGAGAAGGGGATGACAGAGGATGAGATGATTGGATGGCATCACCGACTGGATGGACATGAGTTTGAGTAAACTCCGGGAGCTGGTGATGGACAGGAAAGCCTGGCGTGCTGCAGTCCATGGGGTCCCAAAGAGTTAGGCTTGACTGAGTGACTGAGCTGGATTGAACTGATGCAAAAGGGCTTCAGGACACCCCAGAATCCCTGAATTGGACACCAAAGGAAAATTCAAGGTTCTACCCAAGCTGTGACTGAACATTCAGTGGGAGGCACTGCTCTCAGGGCAGCTCTCGCAGCTGATTCTGTGTTTCCAAGGATTCAGGGCATCGTCCTGCTCAGCAGACATGGAACTCCACTCTGCAGACGACACACAAGCTCTGCCACCGGTCTGCAGGAGAATCTTTTCTGCCTTCCATTAATACACACACTTAATTTAGATGTATGCTTTCTTGCTCTTCATAACCACACCCGCGTTTGAAGGCTAAGGAAACACACCTTCGTCTTTTATTGCCCATCACAGCCGGGCACGGGCACACAGTGGGTACTGGTTGACTGTTCAGTGGAGCTGGAAAGTCCAAGGGGAATGTTCTTCCTTCCCACAATGGACTGTTTCTCTTTCTAAATCTCCACCAAGAGCTCCACCATGGTTGTCTCCATGGAGCATGAATCTGATGAGTCTGTGTCAGCTCTGGCTCTTCCGAAGCAGGGGAAGTATTGTTTTTTAATTTTTAAATAACTGCACCTCCTATTCTGAAACTTGCCTTCTCAATGGAAAATAGCTCCCATGTATACATGAATTCCTTGCTGGGGAGGTGGGTGTGGGTGTTGGGTGGAGCAGGGGGAGGGACGAGGTGTTAAAACACCATGGGAACAGGATGCATTGAAATAATTGAAGGGCGAGGGTGGTGGCTGTGTCCTCCGTTTAATTAAGTGACTCAGACAGTCATTGGCTAAATGGAGCTTGGCGCAGTGGATGCCCCGGCCTGTGTGCCTCTGGGGATGGAGGAAGGGCTGTAGCTTGGAATTCAAGAGACCAAGGGATACCCCCCACCCAGAATTCAGCCTCTAAGTTGCTCAATGACTTTGGCAGATCACACCTTTGTATTCCAATATCCTCGTCTATAGAAAGTAAATAATCTGCCTATACTGCAAGAGACCTAGGCTCAATCCTTGGGTGAGGAAGATCCTCTGGAGGAGGAAATGGCAACCCACTCCAGTGTTCTTGCCTGGAGAATCCTATGGACAGAGGAGCCTGGCAGGCCACAGTCCATGGAGTCACCAAGAGTCAGACACGACAGAGCAACTAACACTTCCATGCTCCTCTATGAAAGGGTTGGCTGAGTGACCCCAGAGCTCCCCTTCCTCACTGACACTTTTGAGCCTGTGATGTCCTTTGGGCTCTAACATTCTCTGGTTGAGAGGGCGGAACCGAGTGGAACAGGACAGACTCTGAAGTCAAGCACAGTTGCTGGAGGCCCCAACATGACTGGGGTCAAGGGGCATTAGTGAGACTCTTGACACAGCTTGGACGTGCAAATGCAGATCCGACCAGTCCCCCAGCACTCTAAAATTCTCAAGTCACCAGGGTGCTTAATTATCTAATTTTTCCGGTTTTCCATTAATGTAGCTATTGAGGGCATTTATGAATATATCTTCTCATGCAAACAATTAGGCCAAAGGCGTTTCTGTTGAGCTTCAGTATTGTACAGATAGGGCTTCCCAGGCAGCCCTAGTGGTAAAGAACCTGGCTGGAGGTTCAATCCCTGGGTCAGGAGGATCCCCTGGAGAAGGGCATGGCTACCCACTCCGTATTCTTGCCTGGAGAATGCCATGGACAGAGAAGCCTGGCGGGCTACAGTCCATGGAGTCGCAAAGAGTAAGACATGACTGAAGCAACTTAACACACACACACACTCACACATCACACAGCCCAGAACAGACACATCTCCCAAGAGCAACTGTGCCTTGAAAAAAAACAACATGTAAACTCTGTGGGTAACGAAACCAAAAATACCGAACATTGAAGAACTCTTCCATGTAAATAAGAACGAGCACAGTGTTTTGTGCAGAGTCAAAGCTCAAAAACGTTAGAAGGCATGTGTGTTCTCTCTAAGATAGAGACCCTGGAAGGCTCCAGAAACAAGGAGCTATGGTGATAAAGTGTAATTAACTCACTGTGTATTGTGGTCACAGGAGATGTCTCTATCATACGGTAGATGGGTTTCTTCAAAAGCAACTTAAAAAAATGAATTGTTGCTAATTGTTATTAACTGATAAACTATTTATAAAGAGAAATGGGTTTTTTTTTTTTGTCCCAACTATAATGACCCTACTTTAAGAATAATGTGAAAAAATAAAGTGAAAATGTTAATTGCTCAGTTGTGTCCCACTCTTCGCAACCCTTGGACTGCAGCCCACCAGGCTCCTCCGTCCATGGGATACACCAGGCTAGAATACTGGGGTGGGTTGCCATTCCCTTCAACCAGGGGATCTTTCTGAATCAGGGATCAAACCCAGGTCTCCCGCATCGCAGACAGACTCTTTACTGTCGGAACCACCAGTGAAGTCCCCAAACAAATGTTTTGTGTATATACTGTCTTAGCCTTGGCGAAGAATACCATAGACTGGGTGCTTTTAAACAACAGAAATGGAGACTGGAAGTCCAAGGTCAAGGTGCCAGCAAGGTAAGTTTCATATGAAGCCCCTGCTCTTGGCTTATGGGGAGCCCCTACCTCACTGTGTGCTCACTCAGCCTTGTCCTTGTAGGTAACTGGGAAGAGACTGTGAACTTGGAGTCCGTAGCCCCATGAGTGGGGCTTTACCCTCATGACCTTATTTGACTCTAGTGGTCTCCCAAAGGTCTCATCTCCAAATACCATCCCACTGGGGGCTTAGTGGGATTTGAACTTGGGAGGGGAACACACCCATTCAGTTTATATCACATATAATATATATCTGGGTTTCCCAAGTGGCTCAGTGGTAAAGAATCCACCTGTCAATGCAGGAGATGTGGGATTGATCCCTGGGCTGGGAGAAGGAAATGGCAACCCACTCCAATATCCTTGCCTGGGAAATCCTGTGGACAGAGGAGTCTGGTGGGCTACAGTCCATGGGACCAGAAGGAGTTGGACACAACTGAGTGACTGAGCATGCACACAAGCCCCAGACACTTCACATGGCGAGACCCAGCTCATGTGTCATTTTCTCTCTGGGGGACAATGATGCCCTTTAACCATCTGATTCCTCCTCCTCTTCCTGCCCTTGACTGGGGACCAACTTCTCCACGACCACACAGCACATATTCTCTGTACCATGTGAACCGTCACAGAGTCCCCGTGAATCAACAGTGAGATTTTGAGGTCCCTCTGGTCAGGGGAAAGTACAGTCAGATTCCTCTTTGAACTTGCCCAGCTTCCGAGAACCAGGCTAGGAAGAGGCGCAGGAATGTTTGCTGATTGCATCAGGCCCTCAGCCCTTAGTTCTTGCCAAAAGCAAAGCAAATGCAGTTGGAAAGTTCTCTCCTAGGCCCAGGGGGCATATTGTCATTGTTATGAAACATTAGTAGTTAACAAATTCATGACAACATGCTACTGCAAAACCGTTCCCAGTCAAGTATCAAGAGGAAGAGAAAGGAATCAAGTTTAGAAGTGAGCACCAAGTGACAGGCTCTTTTCAAATACTGTTTAATTTAATCTTCACAATAAGCTGATGAATTAGGTATTTGGTTTCCTGTAGTACAGATGAGGAAGCTGGGCTTTCTGGAGATTATGCAATCTGCCCAAAGCCACACAGTTAACAAGTGATAGGATAGGGAATAAAACTTGGACTTGTCTGATTTCTAAATCTATGCTTTTTTCTTATATTAATGAACCTTCCAGTGTACTATACATATTTAGGTATATTGATCATGGTAAATCTCAGATTCCTCTTTAACATCAGGGATTAAACACAGACCTCAGAGCTTCTCCCCCTGACGGTGCAAGGGGTCTTTGCCCAACTCAATAGCTGTGACCAACACCTGTGCCCTTTCTGGGTCCCCTAATATATTACCTGTTGAATCTGAAATGGTGGTGCTCACCTCCTTTTTGTCACTTCTTTTTTAAAATAATATTTATTTCTCTGGCTGGACTGGGTCTTAGTTTTGGCATGTGGGATCTAGTTCCCTGACCAGGGATAGAACCTGGGTCCTCTGCATTAAGAGTGTAGAGTCTTAGACACTGGACCACCAAGGGAAGTCCCTTGTCACTTCTTAAGTCAAAAAGTTGAGCATTTGTTGAGCTGTAAGGAGGAACTTTAAAACAGAAACAAAGAGCCCATGAAGGGACACTCACTATTATAAATTATCAGGGAAATAAAACAGCCACAGTCAGTTATCACTTCCTACTCAGTAGGATAGCTCTAACCAAAGATAGAAAATAGTAAGTGTAGGCAAATATACAGAGAAATTAGAAGCACACATTCTATGGCTGGTGAGAATGTGAACTAGTGCATCTAATTTGGAGGAGAAGGGGATGACAGAGGATGAGACGGTTGGATGGCATCACCAATTCGATGCACATGAGTTTGCGCAAAGCTGTGGGAGTTGGTAGTAGACAGGGAAGCCTGGGGTGCTGCAGTCCATGGGGTCGTGAAGTTGGACATGACTGAGTGACTGAACTGAACTGAACTGAACTGTATGACTCCGAGTTCCACTTGAGGTGTATACCCAAGAGAAATAAAACACAGGTCTGCACAAAGACTCCGGCGTGAATGTCCATAGAGTTATTGCTATAACAGCCCCAAAGCGAAAAGCACCTGAGTGGCCAGCAGTGGATGAATGGATAAATAAAATGTTGTGTATTCATATACAATGGAATATTATTTGAAAAAAAAAAAAGAACGAAGAATGGCTTCAGGCTACAACATGGGTGAACTTGGAAAAAATTAGGCCAAGTGAGCAAGTTAGTCACCCAAAACCACATATTGTACAACAGTTATTTTTGCCACATGTGGTGGTAGGTGAGATCTTAGTTCCCAACCAGAGATTGAACCCACAGCCCCTGCAATGAAAGCATGGAGTCTTAACCACAGGACTGCCAGGGAAGTCCCCATATTGAATAATTTTATTTATGTGAAATGTCCAAAGTAGGCAAATAAGCAAGCAGTAGACAAGTGGTTTCCGAGGGCTGGGGAGGAGAGGGAGCAACTGCTAATTTCTTCTTTGGGGTGACAGAATATCTAAAAATTACGTAGTGGAGATGGTTGTGCAATACTGTGAGTGTACTGGAAACCGTTGAATTGTGCCCTTAAATAGTTGAATTGTATGGTATGTAGGTTGTATTTCAATATTATTAAACAAACAAACATCTTCTCAGGTGACGCTAATGGTAAAGAATACGCCTGCCAATGCAGGAGACTGGGGTTTGATCCCTGGGTCGGGAAGGTCCCCCTGGAGAAGGGAATGGTAACCCACTCCAGTATTCTTGCCTAGAGAATCCCATGGACAGAGAAGTCTGGTGGGCTACCGTCCATGGGGTCACAAAGAGTCAGATATGGCTGAGGGACAGCGCACACATACACACAAACAAAAGGATGGAAGGAAGGAAGGAAGGAAAGTATCTCCCTCCTGTCCTTGCAGGGTGTGGGGTCATTCAGGGATCACACCCCCCCCCCCCCCCCCCAGCTCTCAGTGATCTGAGTCCTTCAGACGCCTTCCTAACACCGTGCCTCTATCCCTCCTCCTCTCCTGGAATGCTCTCCCCTCGCCCATCTGCTTGGCTGCTCTGCAGGCCTACTGTTCCACCATCAGGTCCCTGCTCCCCACACCCACTCTTCTCTGCGGTTTGCCCGGATTAACCTGCCAAGTTGCCTTACCCTTTCTCTGGGCCTGAAGGCTGTGCTCCTTTTAGACACATCACGTGATATCGTGGTTCCTGGCTACCTGTCCATCTTCCTGGTGGCCCTGACGGCCCTCCTGGGGGGCTGGGACCCTGTCCCATCTCTCTGTGAGTACCCAGCAGCTGGCATGGGGCCTGGCAGACGGCAGGGGCAAGGTGGATGCTTGCACGACAAACCGCACATGCCCGCACAGACACCTTCCAGAAACACACATCCCTGGGGAAAAGCCAAGGCGGAAGTCACTGAATGTCTCTTCAGCCAATTTCCTCCTCCTTGTTCAATTTCGGGCAAGCGGTCAGGTATACACATTCCCACTGTGGTTAAAAAAAAACCCCAACAAGCCAGGTTTTGAAATTCAAGAAACCGGAGACACAGGCTACTTAGGGCTGAGAAAGGCTGGCAGATTCTGCTAGAAATTCCGAGTGCCAAAAATGTCAAAGGCAATCACCTTAAAAATAGCAACTTACCTTGTACTAGAGGGCTATTTTGCCATGTGTACCATAAACAAAATTGACTTCATTTAATAATTTACTTGCCAATTCTGAGAAAGCTTGGTCAGAATAGTAAATAATTTCAAGGAAGATAAATAATTGCTGCTAAGCTGCCAAATGAATCTGTTTACCATGTAGATAAACTCTTTAAAGGCTCTTGACAATATTGATGGAAAATTCTGATTCCTAATTGATCAATTACAGCTTGTATTACGTAGGAATTTTGGTTGCAAAGCCCAGAAAGTCATGTGAGCTGTTTAAATAAGAAGGGAAAGTGAAAAAAGTGAAAGTGAAGTCGCTCAGTCTTGTCCAAGTCGTTGCAACCCCAGGGGCTGTATCCCACCAGGCTCCTCCATCCATGGGATTTTCCAGGCAAGAATACTGGGGTGGGTTGCCATTTCCTTCTCCAGGGGATCTTCCTGACCCAGAGGTTGAACCCAGATCTCCTGCATTGCAGGCAGACTCTTTACCATCTAAGCCACAAGGGAAGCCCCTAAATAAGATGGGAAGTTTGTCTTAAGGCATAAGGATCCTCTATGAACCCAAAGTCTGGAGGCTACGGAGTTTCAGGGTGGAATGCAACCAAGCCCTAGAACTTGTTGGGACCCTCAAGGAAACCACTCCCAAGGACTCTGGTTTATTTGTCCCTGGGTTTCTTTCTCAGTCTTTCCTCTGCCGCAGATGGGTCATCTCAGCGTCTTACTTAACACAAGATCTCTTCCCCTGCTACAGTGACCTTGGAAGCCATAGAAGAAAGTGGTCTGACCAACCTGCATTGTGAGAAATCAGCCTTGATTGAGGATTTCTTTGTTTTTGCAGCTTACGTGAAGACTATCCTGACAAATTCAGGCACTGTGAAATTTCTCAAGTTTTATCTACCCTGGTGGCTCAGTGATCAAGAATTCACCTGCTAATCCAGGAGACTCAAGCTTGATCCCTGGGTTGGGAAGATTCCCTGGAGGAGAAGCTGGAAACCCATTCCAATATTCTTGTCTGGAAAATCCCAAGGACAGAGAAGCCTTGTGGGCTACTGTCTATGGTGTTGTTAAAAGAGTCAGATATAACTTAGTGACTAAATAACAACAACAACCCCATTCCAAACCCTTTCCTCTCAAATAAGACATAATCTACAATAAAATGAAGAATTTAAACCCTTCATGTAACATTTCATTGACATGACCTTGAAATGCTGATGGTCAGTATCAGAAGGGTGTTTTCACCATATGGCCGTTTTGGCGTTCAGACGATGCTGAACTGGCTTCTTGCTTACAGAGAACTATTTGAGCAAGCGTGTCATATACATTTGTTCAGCATCCCAACTTTCAGTGGATGTATTTTCTACAGTTTAATGTTTCAGGCTAGAGAGTTGCTTTATACTAATGCTTTTATTATAAAATTAATACCTTGTTATGGTAAAAAAAAAAAAAAATCTAAGCACAGATAGACATCACCTGAAAGGTAGAAGTTACTTTTCCCTCTTAAACACAGTCCTGTCCCTGAGATAGCTTTTCTAATAGAACTTCTCTTTAAGTGTAAACATTAAAAAAAAAAAAAATCACAGTCAGAATTCTCCTAAGTATGAAGTGAAGTGAAAGTTGCTCAGTCTTGTCTGGCTCTTTGTGACCCCCTGGACTTTGTGAAGCCTGGACCTGCCAGGCTTCTCTGTCCATGGAATTCTCTAGGCAAGAATACTGGAGTGGGTTGCCATTCCCTTCTCCAGGAGATCTCCCCGCCCCAGGAATTGAACCTGGGTCTCCTGCACTGCAGACAGATTCTTCACCCTCTGAGCCACCAGGGAAGCCCCCTCCTAAGTATACTCTTCAACAATTTGCCTTTTCAGTTTTAAAGTAGATGACTACATGGTGCTCTATCATGTGAATACACGATAATTTATTTTAGCATTTATATGGTTTTCAGGATTTTTCAGTTGCAAATCACACATCCATGTTTATATTATTGTACATTTGTGGGAGTTTCTCTACAGGATAAATTTCTGGAAAGACAGTTTCTGAGTCAAAGGGTATGTGTTTTAGAAATGCTGAGAGATTTCGCTAAATTGTGCTTCCAGAATGCAACACCAATTTACACTCCTAAGAAGGGTCTATCAGCGCAACTTATGTATTCATTCACGCATGCATACATTAAATTAATCAATCGCCCAGTCAACAAAGTATTTATTGAGTTGTCTTCAACGTGTCAGGTGCTGAAGTGGGTACCATGTTGAGGGAAATGGAGACAACTCCTGCTCTAGGGGGATGACAATGTGGTGAGGAGATAGATGTGAATTATTTTATTTTTTGATAACTGTGATAAGAAAAAGGTGTGGGGACTGTGAAAGCACAGAGAAGCTGGTAATATCTACTTTGGGGGCGTCGCCTTACATTGCTTGCAAGAATCACCATCTGGCACACCATATTTTAACCTCTCAAAAACGAACAAAAAACTCTCTATGGCCTGTTTTTCTTCCTTTTTTCCCCCTTTTGTTCATATTAATTCCCTTTGATTCTGTATCCCTAGGTACAATTTAACCTTCCATTTTTCTATTTAGCCTTCTTTATTAAATAGGACCAATTGTTGACAACTTTATTCCCCTTTTTTGGTAAATTATTGTGCCTTTATATAATGTTAAGACTTTGAATTTTTTGGAAAAGATTTAAAAGCTTTAATTGCAGTGAAACACATAACATTAAATGTACCATCTTAACTATTTTTAAGTATACAATTCAGTTGTGTTAAATATATTCACATCGATCTCTAGAACTCTTTCATCTTCCCAAACTGAAACTCTGCTCCCATTAAAGAACAACATCCCATTCCCTCCTCCCACAGCCCTGGCCACTGCCATTCTGCTTTCTGTCCCTGTGAATATGTCTGCTCTGGGGATAGCATAGAAATGAAATCACAGGGTATCTGTCTATTGTAGCTGCCTTATATCCCTTCACAACATCACCTAGCGTAATGTATTCAAGGTTCATCCATGCTGTAGCTTGTAACAGCGTTCTCTTCCTTTTGAAGGCTGAATAATATTCCGCTCTGGTGCTGTACTAAATTAAATATTGCTCATCCGTTCACTGTCAGAGGAACCTGGGCTGCTTCTTGTTGTTCTTGTTCAGTCGCTCAGTCGTGTCTGCCTCATCGCGACCCCATGGACTGCAGCACGCCAGGCCTCCCTGTCCATCACCAACTCCCGGAGTTTACTCAGACTCACGTCCATTGAGTCGATGATGCCATCCAATCATCTCATCCTCTGCTGTCCCCTTCTCCTCCTTCGCTCAATCTTTCCCAGCATCAGGGTCTTTTCCAGTGAGTTAGCTCTTTGCTTCTACCTTTTGGCTTTTGTGAATAATGCTGTTGTGAACACAGGTGTACAAATATCACACGGAGACCCTGCTTTCAGATCTTTTGGGCATATACCAAGGAGTTGGATTGCTGGATCAGATTGTAATTCTATGTTAATTTTTCGAGGAAACACCATGCTCTTTTCCTTAGTGGCTGCACCATTTACCTTCCCACCAAGAGTGCACAGGCATTTCAATTCCACCACATCCACCCCAGCATTTTCTCTTCTCTGTTTTTCTTTGATAGTAGCCATCCTAATGGGTGTGAGCTGGTAGTTCACTGTGGTTTTGATTTGCATTTCTCTACAGATTGGTGATGTTTAACATCTTTTCATTTGTTTCTTGGCCATTAGTATATTTCTTTGGAGAGCTGTTTATTCAAGACTTTTGCCCATTAAAAAAAATGGATCGTCTTTTGTTTTTCTTCCATTTTAAGATAAGAACATGCAGGAGCAAGTAGGGTGAATTTTGAAAGATGCCTTTGAAGCCTTTATTTTGAATGATAAGTCTCAGCTTGTGGCCCTGGGCAACATTCTTGAACTAAGGAAAGATCATTACTTCTGTTCAAAGTTCCAGGAGTTCAACGCCCACGGAGTTGCTTTCAGAGCCCTGGCCACAGGCCAGAAGGACACTGGGTTCCTCCAAGAGGTTTATGGATGGTGTCTCCTGCACTGTCTGCTCCTGGTTGGGAGGGGTCTCCTGAGAAAGTGCTCACCAACCTTGGGTCTCAGGAGAGCCCCTCACAGCTGTGCTCCTTACCTTCTCCCTCTCTTCCTCAGAGTCCTTGATGAAACAGAGCAGGACTCCCTGGGCACTCCTGGGTACAAGCCCTTCCTGTGTTCTCTGTTTCTTGTTTGTAGGACATAAACTTCATTCAGCCTCCCATACCTTCCCTGAGATCCAAAGGGCAGATTCAAACAGTTGCTCACCTGTATGCAGGTCAAGAAGCAATGCTTAGAACTGGACATGGAACAACGGACTGGTTCAAAACTGGGAAAGGAGTACATCAAGGTTGTACATTGTCACCCTGCTTATTTAACTTATATGCAGAGTACATCATGAGAAACTCTGGGCTGGATGAATCACAAGCTGGAATCAAGACTGTGTGTGTGCTCAGTCGTGTCTGACTCTTTGCAACCCCATGGACTATGGCCTTCCAGGCCCTGTGTCCCTGGAATTTTCCAGTCAAGAATGCTGGAGTGGGTTGTCATTTCCTACTCCAGGGGATCTTCCCAATCCAGGGATTGAACCTGGGTCTCCTGCATTGCAGGCAGATTCTTTACCATCTGAGCCACCAGGGAAACCCCTGGAATCAAGATTGCCGGGAGAAATATCCATAACCTCAGATATGCAGATGACACCACCCTTATGGCAGAAAGCAAAAAAGAACTAAAGAGCCTCTTGATGAAGATGAAAGAGGAGAGTGAAAAAGCTGGCTTAAAACTCAACATTTAAAAAACCAAAATCATGGCATCTGGTCCCATCATTTCATGGCAAATAGATGGGGGAAAAACTGGAAACAGTGACAAACTTTATTTTCTTGTGGTCCAAAATCACTGCAGATGGTGACTGCAGCCATGAAATTCAAAGATGCTTGCTTCTTGGAAGGAAAGCTATGACATGTCTTTTGTTGTTCAGTCACTCAGTCATGTCCGACTCTTTGTGACCCCATGGACTGCAGCATGCCAGGCTTCCCTGTCCTTCACCATCTCCCAGAGCTTGCTCAAACTCATGTCCATTGAGTCAGTGATGCCATCCAACCATCTCATCCTCTGTCATTCCATTCTCCTCCTGCCTTCAATCTTTCCCCGCATCAGGGTCTTTTCTAATGAGTTGTCTTTTCCCATTAGATGGCCAAAGTGTTGGAGCTTCAGTTTCAGCATCAGGCCTTCCAATGAATATTCAGGTTTGACTTCCCTAGGATTGACTGGTTTGATCTTCTTGCTGCCCAAGGGACTCTCAAGAGTCTTCTCCAACACCACAGCTCAAAAGCATCGATTCTTTGGCAGTCAGCTTTCTTTATGGTCCAACTCTCACATGCATACACGACTACTGGAAAAATCATAGGTTTGACTGTAAGGATCTTGGTTGGCAAAGTAATGTCTCTGCTTTTTAATACACTGTCTAGGTTTGTCATAGCTTTTCTTCTAAGGAGCAAGTGTCTTTTAATTTCACAGCTGCAGTCACCATCTGCAGTGATTTTGGAACCCAAGAAAATGAAGTGTGTCACTGTTTCCATTGTTTCCCCATCTATTTGCCACGAAGTGATGGGACCAGATGCCATGATCTTAGTTTTTTGAATGTTGAGTTTAAGCCAGCTTTTTCACTCTCCTCCTTCACTTTCCTCAAGAGGCTTTTTAGTTGCTCTTCACTTTCTGCCATAGGGTGGTGTCATCTGCATATTGAGGTTATTGATATTTCTCTCGGCAATCTTGATTCCAGCTTGTGTTTCATCCAGCCCAGCATTTTGCATGATGTCCTCTGCATGTAACTTAAATAAGCAGGGTGACAGTATACAGACTTGACATACTCCTTTCCCAATTTGGAACCAGTCCATTGTTTCATGTCTGGTTCTAACTGTTGCTTCTTGATCTGCATTCAGGTTTCTCAGGAGGCAGGTGGTCTGGTATTTCCATCTCTTTAAGAATTGGCCATAGTTTGTTGTGATCCACATAGTCAAGGGCTTTAGTGTAGTCAATGAAGCAGAAGTAGATGTTTTTCTGAAATTCTCTTGCTTTTTCTATGATCCAAAGGATGTTGGCAATTTGATCTCTGGTTCTTCTGCCTTTTCTAAATCCAGCTTTAACATCTGGAAGTTTTCTGTTCATGTACTGTTGAAGCCTAGCTTGGAGAATTTTGAGCATTACTTTGCTAGCATGTGAAATGAGTGCAATTGTTTGGTAGTTTGAACATTCTTTGGCAAATCCCGTCTTCGGGATTGGAGTGAAACCTGACCTTTTCCAGTCTTGTGGCCACTGCTGAGCTTTCCAAATTTGCTGGTATATTGAGTGCAGCACTTTCACAGCATCATCTTTAGGATTTGAAATGGCTCAGCTGGGATTTCATCACCTCCACTGACTTTGTTTATAGTGATGCTTCCACTTGATTTCACATTCATAGATGTCTGGCTCTAGGTGAGTGTTCACACCATCATGATTGTCTGGGTCATTAAGTTCTTTTTTATATCACAAACCTAGACAGTTTATTAAAAATCAGAGATATCACTTTGCTGACAAAGATCCATCTAGTCAAAGCTATGGTTTTTCCAGTAGTCATGTATGGATGTGAGAGTTGGACCATAAGGAAGGCTGAGTGCTGAAAAACTGATGCTTTTAAATTGTGGTGCTGGAGAAGATTCTTCACAGTCCCTGGGACAGCAAGGAAATCAAACCAGTCAATCCTAAAGGAAATCACCCTTGCATATTCATTGGAAGTACTGATGCGGAGGTGCCAATACTTTGGCCCCCTGATGGGAAAAGCTGACTCATTGGAAAAGACCCTGATGCTGGGAAACATTGAGGATAGGTGGAGAAGGGGATGACAGAGGATGAGATGGTTGGATCGCATCACTGAGATGAGTTTGACAGACTCCTGGAGATAGTGAAAGACAGGAAAGCCTGGCGTGTTGTAGTCCATGGGGTCACACTCGGAAATGACTTAGCAATTAAATAGCAACAATGAGAGAAGAGATGGGATGCGAAGACAAGAGAAGAGCAGCCAGGAAACAGGAGTGCACCCTTGGGTCCTGGCTCCTCTTCAAGGAATACTCACCACAGTACCTTTGAGTTAGTCTATAGGAACTATGGCCCCCAATCAGGTGGAGGATGGTGACTTCAGGCTGAGCACAAGGTCCTTAAGGCACCGTCTTGCTGCCTCCTCACCACCCAATCAGAAGAAAGTCTGCACGTGGTGGAAGACACTGAAGACTGATCTCCTTCCTAAATGATTCTCCTTTTAAAAACTTTCACTGTCAAACAGAATCTTTGGAGTTGATTTTTGGACATGAGTTCATCCTATCCTTGGGTTGCTGGCATCTCTTGACTATTGGCATTTGGATTCAGGAACATTGAGAGCAGTTTCCTAGAGGACTTGGTTCCCAATGGCACCCCTGGTTCTCACTCTTTCCAGGCTCTGGGATAGGGGAGCCATGTAGGGATTAGAGGTCTAGAGGCCCAGTTAACAGTGTGAAAATTATGTCTCCTGGGTGTCAACAAAGAGCAATTGGCTTTGTTAGTTTTCAACTGTAACCCCTTGGTTAAGTGTGTTAGTTGCTCAGCCGTGTCCGACTCTTTGTGACCCCATGGAGTGTAGCCCACAAGGCTCCTCCATCCGTGGTATTCTCTAGCAAGAATACTAGAGTGGGTTGCCATTTCCTCCTCCAGGGACCTCTTGGTTGTGTCAACTACAAATTGAGACTTGCCAAGAGCATTTGCCAGCAACTGAATGGCAACAAGGACATTTATCGTCTGCCTGTGCTGCTGCACGTGCTGACCTTTGACACACCCTGAGGGGATTCAGGGTGGAGAGTGAGGCACTCTGTGCTCCTGGGAAACTGGTGGAACAGGTTTTTAGATTGTTGCTGTTGTTCAGTCTCTAAGTCATGTCTGACTCTTTGTAACCCTATGGACTATAGAACTCCAACTTAACTCTGTCCTTCACTATCTGCGGGAGCTTGCTCAAACTCATGACCATTGAGTCCGTGATCTCATCCTCTGTCATCACCTTCTCCTCCTGCCCTCAATCTTTCCCAGCATCAGGGTCTTTACTAATGAGTCAGCTCTTCACATCAGGTGGCCAAAGTATTGGAGCTTCAGCTTCAGTCCTTCCAATGGATATTCAGGACTGATTTCCTTTGGGATTGAATAGTTTGCTCTCCTTGCTGTCCAAGGGACTCTCAAGAGTCTTGTCTAGCACCATAGGTCTTTAGATAGCTATTTTCAGGAACTGATTTCATGATCCCAATCCTTACATTTCCTCCTATCTAGAAAAGCACTAAATCCCTGCATGGTGACCTTTTATAAAATGAGTGCTTAATTGCACTGAATTTCCCCTTCACCAAAATCTTATGTACTGACCTTCCCCTACTGCTCTTTGGAGCAGGCTCTCAGAGCTATCTGAGGTGCTAACTCTTGGGCTGCAGTCCTCATTTTGCCCCAAATAAAACTTAACTCACAGCTCTCATGTTGTGCCTCTATTTAGTTGACAATTATGACCTAAATCTGCAAAGGCGATATAGGTTTAATTCATCCCAGAAGGAATCCGAACCGAAGGTGACCAAGGGCACATGTGGAGGGGAGATGAGAGTGGGAACACTTCTTCTCTAGGGTGTAAGAACCGCCAACTCAGAGGTGGCCTCGATGACCTTGCTCCTTTGAGACACAGGACCACTTGGGAGGAGGCTGGTGTCGACTTAGAAAAAAAATAGTCACAACTTTTAAGTTGAGAGTTATGTTTTATTTGAGGGGGGAGGATTTTTAGAACTTCAAGCTTGGGAAATAGAATCTCAAGTGACCCTGAAGAACTGTCCTGAGGAGGAGGGTAGGGGGAGTGAGGGGTGAGGGGAAGGAGCCAGGTTATACAGAAGTTTGCAGCAAGGGGCAGGTAGTCTGAATGTCAAAAGATTACTGTTCATTAAGGAAATCGAGGTATCTCAAATTAAGAAATTTAGCGCGTTTCTATGTAGAGGAAGATGCAAGAGTCTGGACTTAATGAAGTCACTACTTTCATATGCATCTCAGTTATCTGGGCCCAGCGTCCTGTGATTTGATTTTTCACATCCTTACTTAGTTCCTAGCTCCCTGAGAGAGTGGCACAGCTTGACAGCTGCAGGCATTGTTTTTTCCTGGGCACACTCTGGGCTCAGAGACTCACAGGGCCGAGTCGCTGATGGCCGTGACATCCTTGTTTATTCATATGGCAGGAAGTACTCCGTTTCACACTGGTGTTTGCTCCATTTGAGGGCACTGCTTTTTCCTTCTGGAGACTGGGATAAAGTATTTGTGCAGGGTTTCATGGCTGTCATCCTTGATCTTCCTTTGTGAAGTGATGACTTCTGAGTAATTAGGGGTCCAACACTGGTTTCTACACAGTTTCAGCATAAACACACAGCTGTGCTTAGAGCCCAGGGAGGATGTGCCAGCCGCCCCGCTCTGTTCCCCAGAGAGTAACGAGTCTCCAGTCCAGCCTGTTACTGGTCACGTGGACTCTCTTGTCTGCATTGAGGACCATGGCTCCACCTCTTGCTGCCATGACCTGCAGGAAAGGCAACAGAACCCAGAGAGTTTGTGCAAAATTGTGTGTGATTTTACATCCACTTCCCTGATAGCTCAGTTGTTAGAGAATCTGCCTGCAATGCATATGACCCCAGTTTGATTCCTGGGTCGGGAAATTCCGCTGGGGAAGGGATAGGCTACTCACTCCGATGTTCTTGGGCTTTCCTAGTGGCTCAGCTGGTAAAGAATCCACCTGCAATGCAGGAGATCTGGGTTTGATCACTAGGTTGGGAAGATGCCCTGGAGAAGGGAAAGGCTACCCACTCCGGTATTCTGGCATGGAGAATTCCATGGACTGTATAGTCCATGGGGTCACAAAGAGTTGGACACGACTGAGCGACTTTCACTCACACGTCCACACTTCAGCTCCCCAAACATGAGAGCAGTTAGAGGAAGCCTTTCAGCAGATCCTCAGAGAAGGATTTCTGCGCATTACTTAAAAAATTTCTAGAGTTGGCAATAAATATATGCTTATTAAGAGTCAAAAGATAGTTTGGGTGTGGTTCCTGGGTGGCTCGGTGGTAAAGAATACATCTGCGAAGCAGGAGACAAGGGTACAAGCCCTGGATTGGGAAGATTCCCTGGAGACGGAAATAGTAACCCACTCCAGTATTCTGGTCTGAGAAATCTCATGGACAGAGGAGCCTGGAGGGCTACAGTCCATGGGGTTGCTGAAGAGTCAGATACGACTTAGAGACTAAACAACAGCAACAAACGCTGAGAATTAGGGAAGATAACTATTTTTATTTTTGGTAACTATCATATTCTTTCCTACCTGAAATTTTTATAATAACCACATACAGTGTATTTCTTTTTTAATACAAAGCCACATGTGAATAAAATCTTAAACATGATATAGGTATTAGGAGGATTATTTTCATCGGGAGAAGGAATCTACAGTTTCAGAACTGTGATGCAGGCGGGAAGCAGTGAAATTGGATTTCTTAAGTCATGGAGCTGATAACCCATCCTGACTGTGCTGCCGGCTGGCTTCGGAGTAAATAATGTTTTCTCTATGCCGTCCTCATAATAATACATTACATTTAAACTGCTTTCGAGACTCACCGTACTTAATATACTTCAGACAGACCCTGTGATTTCAGGAGGAACAGATTCTTTTTCTCATTTTACAGCTGAGGAAACTGAGGTCCAGAGAGATTTAGTGACTTATCAGCACCAAAATAGAAAATGAATGTCAGAGCCCGGAGCTGAGATTTTTAAAAAATGCTATTTATGCTCTTCCACACCAGGGATTGACAAACTCTTCCACCTGCTTGAACAAGACCAGACCTGCTTTTATAAGCTTTGGAAGATAGAATCTGCACTTGATCTAAACATTTTGTGTCTCAGGCCCTCTGTGTCTCTTTTTGTCTCTTCTTCCCTTGGGGCTCTTTGTAGAATTGAACTCTGGGCAAATTGTACCCTAGGTCTGCAGTTTACAATCAAAGGGCTTCCTCCTCCTAAGGCCATTTGCATGGAGGAGTTTCTATATAGCTTGCAATTCACCCTATTGCATATTTACAATCGTCTGTATGTGTGCCAAGTCCCTTCAGTCATATCTGACTCTTTCTAACCCCATGGACTATTTCCCACCAGGTTCCTCTGTCCATGGGATTTTCCAGGAAAGAATACTGGAGTGGGTTGCCATTTCCTCCTCCAGAGATCTTTCCAACTCAGGGATCAAACCTGTGTCTCTCAGCCCTCCAACACTGGCAGGCGGATTCTTTACCACTACTGCCCCCTGGGAAGCCTTCCCACAATCGTCTAAGGGGGTAGAGTACATCTGATGTTAAGTTTTTTTTTTTTTTTTTTTAAGTAGTTATTTTTCTTTTTAAAAATTATTTTATTATTCTTACCATTATTCTATTTATTTTTTGGCCATGCCACACTGCATGTTGGATCTTAGTTGCCTGATCAGGTATCGAACCCATGCCCCCTGCATTGGAAGCACAGAGTCTTAACCACTGGACCATCAAGAAAGACCCTAAGGCTAAATATTCTTAACATTAATGATAATAATAGTGTCTCCTCCCCTCAGTTAATGTCCACTGGAACCTGCGAGTGTGACTTATTTGGCAACAGGCTCTTGCAGATGTAATCAAGCTAAAATGAGGTTAAACTGAATTAAGTGGAAAGTGTAAGTCGCTCAGTCGTGTCTGACTCTTTGCGACCCCATGGACTCGAAGTCCGTGGAATTTTCCAGGCCAGAACACTGGAGTGGGTAGCCCTTCCCTTCTCCAGGGGATCTTCCCAACCCTGGGATCCAACCCAGGTCTCTCGCATTGCAGGTGGATTCTTTACCAGCTGAGTTATCAGGGAAGCCCATACTGAATTAAGGTGGACTCTAAATCCACCATAGTGCTTCCCAGGTGGCACAGTGGTAAAGAACCTGCCTTCCAATGCAGGAGACACAAGAGAATTGGATTCAATCCCTGAGTCGGGAAGATCCCCTGGAGTAAGAAATGGCAATGCACTCTAGTACTCTTGTCTGGAAAATTCCCTGGACAGAGGAGCCTGGCAGGCTACAGAAAATGGGGTCGCAAAGAGTTGGACGTGACTGAGCACGCATGCACACACACACACAATCCACTATGACCAGTGTCCTTATAAGAGGGGAATATGGACACAAGACAAAAGGAGAGAAAGCCACGTGAAGACAGAGACTGGAGTGACACAGCTGTAAGCTGAGGGGTGCCAGGGCTGCCAGCACCCACCAGAAGTTGGAAGAGGCAAGACTTCCCTGGTGGCCCAGGGGTTAAGAATCCACCTTCCAATGTAGGGGATTCAAGTTCAATATCTGGTCAGGAAACTTAAGATCCCACAGCTGTGGGGCCACTAAGCTTTCTAGGAGCAGCAAGTGAAGCCCATGCACTGCAGTGAAGACTCAATGAAGCCCCAAAAAAATAAAAAAAGAAAGAAAGAAACTAGAAAAGGCAAGGCAGGATTCTCCCCAAGAGCCTTCAGAGAGAACCTGGCCCTGATGACACCTTGCTCTTAGACCCCCATCCTCAAGAGCTGTGAAGAAATAAATTTCTGTTGTTTTAAGTCATGCGGTTGATGATCATTTGCAACAGCAGCCCCAGGAAGCTAACATACAACTTTTCTTTTTTTAAATTAAAAATCATGCGGTACATATATACAATGAAACATGCTGCTGCTGCCGCTGCCAAGTTGTGTCACTCGTGTCCGACTCTGTGTGACCCCATAGACGGAAGCCCACCAGGCTCCTCTGTCCCTGGGATTCTCCAGGCAAGAATGAAACATGACTCAGCCATAAAAAGGCACACATCTGAGTCAGTTCTAATGAGGTGGATGAACCTAGAGCCTGTTATACAGAGTGAAGTATGTCAGGAAGAGAAGGACAAATATGAACACATGTATATGGAATCTAGAAAGCTGGTACTGACGAACCTATCTGCAGGACAGCAGTGGAGATGAAGACAGGGAACAGACTTGTGGGCACAGTGAGGGAAGGAGGCGGGGGGCAAAAGGAGAGAGCAGCAGGGAAACATACATCACCGTGTGTAAAATTAGATAGCCCGTGGAAATTCGCCGTGTGACACAGGGAGCTCAGACTGGGGCTCTGTGACAACCTAGAGGGGTGGGACGGGGTGGGAGGTGGGAGGGAGGTTCCAGAGAGAGGGGACGTATGTATACCTATGGCTGATTCATGTTGACGTATGGCAGAAACCAACACAACATTGTAAAGCAATTATCCTCCCATTAAAAATGAGTAATAAAAAATTGTTAAGTGGGTAATATGAGGAGGGACTTGTAGCTCTTCCTAGTGAGAAAGTGTTCCTTGACTTTTTGAGTTTGGTACATTCTTCTGGTATATTTTATAGTTTAGGGCTCATTTTAGTATGTATATAACCACTGCCCTTGCAAACACTCTCAGTGCCTGCACCATGCATTTTATGGGAATATAATTTGTTTACCAGTATCTTCTTCTTCATCTTGGAATCTTCAAAGTCTAGCAAAGAGTCTGATCAAAAATTTATCTGTTTTCTTTTTTAAGCAAGATCCGTGTTTTATGAACAGGTTACCCTCACACGTCTTGGTGACAAGTTTGATACAAGAGTTCATTCTTAATAACACTTCTTGAGTGAATGAATGACTATAAGAATGTAACCTTTTTCTTTCCTGTATGAAATCAATGACAATTTTTGCATTATGCAATCGAGTCTATATCCACATAGGATCAGTTCTGTTCAGTTGCTCAGTCGTGTCCGACTCTTTGCGACCCCAAGAACCGCAGCATGCCAGGCCTCCCTGTCCATCACCAACTCCTGGAGTTTACTCAAACTCATGTCCATTGAGTTGGTGATGCCATCCAACCATCTCATCCTCTGTTGTCCCCTTCTTCTCCTGCCCTCAATCTTGTGAAAGTGAAGTGAAATTGAAGTCGCTCAGTCGTGTCCGACTCTTTGTGACCCCATGGACTGTAGCCTACCAGGCTCCTCTGTCCATGGGATTTTCCAGGCAATAGTACTGGAGTGGATTGCCATTTCCTTCTCCAGGGGATCTTCCTGACCCAGGGATGGAACCTGGGTCTCCCACATTCTAGACAGATGCTTTACCATCTGAGCCACCAGGGAACTCCCTCAATCTTACATGATCTCTAATATTGACTTATTTCAGATATGGAGAATAGCAGTTGGGATGCTAAACTTTTCTAAAGACAGAGGCCAGATTCCTAGTTAGAAAGAGAATAGTCTGGACTGTTTTAGGATGTATGTGGAGTGGAGAGAACTTATTTTTCCTTCCAACTTTAATGACATAAGGTTAGACCCTCAGTCAGGTTCAAAAAGCAGCTTTGTTGTTTTCAGGAACAGAAGATTCCGGCTCATCTTTTTGGTGTGGTAGCTTCTGAGTAACGGCTCATCTTTGTTCTTTACATCAATTCATTTCAGCCTTTATAACTGGCATATCACACACTTTATTGGATTGGCCAACTTCCTCGAATTCTTTCAACCTAGTCTATACTTTCCTGAGTCTCATACTGACCTGTTCTCACTAAATACAATTTCTAGTGGGTAGACATTTGAAATTCAGGATAAAGGGAACGTCTATTGTCTAGGAAAGAAAAGAGAACAACTTTTAAGAGGTGTAGAATTCACACATCCCTTTAGTAAAAGAGAAAGGGAAGTCATTTTCTAGTTTTGACACGGAAAAATACTTTTGTTACTTATTGTCCATAAAGATAACTTAAACTCTACTTAAAAATAGCAGGAACAACAACAGAACAATTTCGTTTAATAATATTTGTTGGGAGATTTTCCTTGGCGGGGGTGGGAGTGGAGCACGGGGAACTGGGGAGTCATGCCAGCTGGGAATTTTTACTTTCATATCTGTATATTGCTTGAGCTTTCTAAAGCGAGTTTGCAATACTTTGGTGATCAGAAAAAGCAATAAAGAGAAATTATTTCCTTGAGGGTAGAAGTGTTTGGGAAGGAACGAGGCCTTTTAGAAAACAATTTCTAGAAAGCCTTATAAAATTTCAGGTAAGCTTCCGTTGCTAGGGAGTTGCTAAGGAGCATCAAGTTCTAATGGCAATCTACCAGCGGTGATGGATGGGTGAAAGAAAATGCTGTCTTCCTCTAACGGGTAGGAGAACATTCTTGCCTTCTGATTGGAAGGGATCCAGGCTGAGTTCATGGTGACTGTGCCAGAGACGATGTCAGCTTCGCCTTCTGGGAAGCCAGTGAGCAGAGTGAGTGCTGATAGAGGTGGAAATAAGCCGCGAGCCACATGGCAACGCGTGTGACACGTAAGCTGGGCTGATGCAGACACTCACGTATTGTGGAGTCTCACCACCAAAATGGAAAATCAATGGGAGATGACTTCCGATAAAAACGGCAAAGGAGAACAGCTGGAGAAATGGACTGAACTGTTCATACTCAGCAAGCATTAACCTATTGTCATTAATCGGTTCTGATATCCCCCAAAGCCAGGTTTAGCTTCGGAGCATCAAATTCAAGGAAGGATTAACTGTTGTAAATTACAGAGATAGATTTTAATCCATGTCTCTGCAAGATAGAGTTGGAATTGGTTTACGCTGATTTAGAAATACTGATGAGCGGACCAAATTCAAATCAGACATTTTTATACTTGTAATCATTATTGGAGAATGAGAAAAGGAGAGGGCTGTTTGGAATTTGGGGGAAATTTTCTCCGGTAACCTCTGGAAATGAGGTAGTGGCCAGCAGCTGGGTCAAAGCCCACTGATGACTCCAAATGCCCGTTTTATAGGGAGCTGGGCTTGCTTGACTGGGTGCCCATCAGGTGTCTGAGGACAGGAAATTGTATTGGGTTGGAGGGAGGCGAGGCAGCGCTCAAGAAAGCTGGCTCACATGGTAGGGTGGTCTAGGGCTTGAACTCCAGGCACTCATGGCGTGAGACAGCACTGAAGTCAGGATTATTGTTGTTGTTCACTCTCTAAGTTGTATCTGACTCTGCAGTCCCACAGACTGCAGCATGCCAGGCTTCCCTGTCCTTCATGGTAACTGAACTTCTCAGGTGGCGCTAGTGGTAAAGAACCCACCCGCCAGTGCAGGAGACGCAAGAGACGTGGGTTCAATCCCCGGGTCAGGAAGAATCCTAGAGAAGGATTCCCAGTTATCACTCCAGTATTCTTGCCTGGAGAATCCCATGGACAGAGGAGCCTGGCAGGCCATAGTCCTTAGGGCTGCAAAAAGTTGGACACTACTGAATGCAATCACAAGAAATCAGAATAGTGACCTCAAGAGTGTAGAGTTCAAGCAGTTCCCTAGTGGCCTAGTGGTTAGGATTTGGCACTTTCACTGTCATGGCCTGGGTTCAGTCCCCGGTCAGGGAACTAAGATTCTGGCTGCTGCTGCTGCTAAGTCGCTTTAGTCGTGTTCGACTCTGTGCGACCCCATAGACAGCAGCCCACCAGGCTCCCCCGTCCCTGGGATTCTCCAGGCAAGAGTACTGGAGTGGGGTGCCATTGCCTTCTCCAGGATTCTGGCAAGCATGGCCGAAAAGAAAAGAAAGAAAGAAGCTAGAGTTCTGCCTGAGATCAGGGTCATAGGAAGCAAAGAAAGTCAGGGTGAGTGCCATGGGCATCTGAGGGTGCCCACAGCTTTCGTTTTCCTGTTGGTTGTCGTTGTCATTGTGCAGTCTCTCAGTCGTGTCTGACTCTTTGTGACCCCATGGACTGCAGCACGCCAGGCTTCCCTGTCCTTCACCATCTCCTGAAGATTGCTCAAACTCATGTCCATAGAGTCGGTGATGCCATTCAACCATCTCATTCTCTGTTGTCCCCTTCTCCCCCTGCCCTCAATCTTTCAGGGTCTTTTCCAAAGAGTTGGCTCTTTGCATCAGGTGGCCAAAGTATTGGAGCTTTCCTACCGGCGCTTACAGCCTATTGAGATGAGCAGATTTAATGGGGAAATGCAAGCAAGGTATGCTTCCAGGGGTCGTTAACCTGGATTCTTGGGCTGGAATCATGGAAAGCCTCTGTGGGAACCTCCTAAAATTGTTTGCAATATTTTGTGAATGGATCCACCTTATTTATTTCCTGCTCTCCTCTGGCCTCCACCTCCTAGCTGGTGCTCCAGTGAATCTCGTATGTGCCAAGGCTGCAGCCGCCAGAGGTCTCCAAAGCTGACGGCTCGTCGTGTATCAAGAGTGGAACTGGCTCAAAGGTAAGAAGACGAGCCTTTCCTGCAGTTCAGTGCCACACTGTCACGTGGTCCCTCAAGGCTCTGTTGTGTCCAGAGGCTCACATGGTTCTTTTATAAAAGCAATTCTATTAGCTCCCAGCCCAAGCCTTCTAAATATGGAGCCTCAAAACTAGTTCAAGGCATGGAGGTTGC